>NC_058088.1:58457311-59057311 GCF_014858855.1 Bufo gargarizans | reverse complement strand
TATCCCTAAAAGGGTATATAATATTGAAGGTGCACATAGGGTCATTCAGAATAACTTCACACACACCCGCTACTGTGTATTTCCAAGTCTAATTCTGTCACTAAATCCATACCGGTGACCCAGCGCCTAAATACTAGGCCTCAAATTTAATTCCCTCTAAATCTCTCGTTACCCACCGCTGTACTGTTGTTGCTGGGCAAGATATTTAGTGTCCGTCAAAGCACATTTTTTGTTCTGGGTTGAAGTACAATTCCCAATTTAGCAATTTCATAATTTAGTGGTTTCTGCTATATCAGAGCTATTTGAAATCTATCCCTAAAAGGGTATATAATATTGAAGGTGCACATAGGGTCATTCAGAATAACTTCACACACACCCGCTTCTGTGCATTTCCAAGTCTAATTCTGTCACTAAATCCATACCGGTGACCCAGCGCCTAAATACTAGGCCTCAAATTTAAATCCCTCTAAATCTCTCGTTACCCACCGCTGTACTGTTGTTGCTGGGCAAGATATTTAGTGTCCGTCAAAGCACATTTTTTGTTCTGGGTTGAAGTACAATTCCCAATTTAGCAATTTCATAATTTAGTGGTTTCTGCTATATCAGAGCTATTTGAAATCTATCCCTAAAAGGGTATATAATATTGAAGGTGCACATAGGGTCATTCAGAATAACTTCACACACACCCGCTACTGTGTATTTCCAAGTCTAATTCTGTCACTAAATCCATACCGGTGACCCAGCGCCTAAATACTAGGCCTCAAATTTAATTCCCTCTAAATCTCTCGTTACCCACCGCTGTACTGTTGTTGCTGGGCAAGATATTTAGTGTCCGTCAAAGCACATTTTTTGTTCTGGGTTGAAGTACAATTCCCAATTTAGCAATTTCATAATTTAGTGGTTTCTGCTATATCAGAGCTATTTGAAATCTATCCCTAAAAGGGTATATAATATTGAAGGTGCACATAGGGTCATTCAGAATAACTTCACACACACCCGCTACTGTGTATTTCCAAGTCTAATTCTGTCACTAAATCCATACCGGTGACCCAGCGCCTAAATACTAGGCCTCAAATTTAAATCCCTCTAAATCTCTCGTTACCCACCGCTGTACTGTTGTTGCTGGGCAAGATATTTAGTGTCCGTCAAAGCACATTTTTTGTTCTGGGTTGAAGTACAATTCCCAATTTAGCAATTTCATAATTTAGTGGTTTCTGCTATATCAGAGCTATTTGAAATCTATCCCTAAAAGGGTATATAATATTGAAGGTGCACATAGGGTCATTCAGAATAACTTCACACACACCCGCTACTGTGTATTTCCAAGTCTAATTCTGTCACTAAATCCATACCGGTGACCCAGCGCCTAAATACTAGGCCTCAAATTTAATTCCCTCTAAATCTCTCGTTACCCACCGCTGTACTGTTGTTGCTGGGCAAGATATTTAGTGTCCGTCAAAGCACATTTTTTGTTCTGGGTTGAAGTACAATTCCCAATTTAGCAATTTCATAATTTAGTGGTTTCTGCTATATCAGAGCTATTTGAAATCTATCCATAAAAGGGTATATAATATTGAAGGTGCACATAGGGTCATTCAGAATAACTTCACACACACCCGCTACTGTGTATTTCCAAGTCTAATTCTGTCACTAAACCCATACCTGTCACCCAGCGCCTAAATACTAGGCCTCAAATTTAAATCCCTCTAAATCTCTCGTTACCGTTGTCCTGTTGTAGCTGGGAAAGTTATTTAGTGCCCGTCAAAGCACATTTTTTGTTCTGGGTTGAAGTACAATTCCCAATTTAGCAATTTCATAATTTAGTGGTTCCTGCTATATCAGAGCTATTTGAAATCTATCCCAAAAAGGGTATATAATATTCAAGGTGCACATTGGGTCATTCAGAATAACTTCACACACACGCTTCTGTGCATTTCCAAGTCTAATTCTGTCACTAAATCCATACCGGTCACCCAGCGCCTAAATACTAGGCCTCAAATTTATATCCCGCTGAATTTGAATACAATACATTGGGCCAAATAATATATTTGTTGTTGTGGTGAACCATAACAATGAGAAAAACATCTAGTAAGGGACGCGGACGTGGACATGGTCGTGGTGGTGTTAGTGGACCCTCTGGTGCTGGGAGAGGACGTGGCCGTTCTGCCACATCCACACGTCCTAGTGTACCAACTACCTCAGGTCCCAGTAGCCGCCAGAATTTACAGCGATATATGGTGGGGCCCAATGCCGTTCTAAGGATGGTAAGGCCTGAGCAGGTACAGGCATTAGTCAATTGGGTGGCCGACAGTGGATCCAGCACGTTCACATTATCTCCCACCCAGTCTTCTGCAGAAAGCGCACAGATGGCGCCTGAAAACCAACCCCATCAGTCTGTCACATCACCCCCATGCATACCAGGGAAACTGTCTCAGCCTCAAGTTATGCAGCAGTCTCTTATGCTGTTTGAAGACTCCGCTGGCAGGGTTTCCCAAGGGCATCCACCTAGCCCTTCCCCAGCGGTGAAAGACATAGAATGCACTGACGCACAACCACTTATGTTTCCTGATGATGAGGACATGGGAATACCACCTCAGCATGTCTCTGATGATGACGAAACACAGGTGCCAACTGCTGCGTCTTTCTGCAGTGTGCAGACTGAACAGGAGGTCAGGGATCAAGACTGGGTGGAAGACGATGCAGGGGACGATGAGGTCCTAGACCCCACATGGAATGAAGGTCGTGCCACTGACTTTCACAGTTCGGAGGAAGAGGCAGTGGTGAGACCTAGCCAACAGCGTAGCAAAAGAGGGAGCAGTGGGCAAAAGCAGAACACCCGCCGCCAAGAGACTCCGCCTGCTACTGACCGCCGCCATCTGGGACCGAGCACCCCAAAGGCAGCTTCAAGGAGTTCCCTGGCATGGCACTTCTTCAAACAATGTGCTGACGACAAGACCCGAGTGGTTTGCACGCTGTGCCATCAGAGCCTGAAGCGAGGCATTAACGTTCTGAACCTGAGCACAACCTGCATGACCAGGCACCTGCATGCAAAGCATGAACTGCAGTGGAGTAAACACCTTAAAACCAAGGAAGTCACTCAGGCTCCCCCTGCTACCTCTTCTGCTGCTGCCGCCTCGGCCTATTCTGCTGCTGCCGCCTCGGCCTCTTCCTCCGCCTCTGGAGGAACGTTGGCACCTGCCGCCCAGCAAACAGGGGATGTACCACCAACACCACCACCACCACCTCCGTCACCAAGCGTCTCAACCATGTCACACGCCAGCGTTCAGCTCTCCATCTCACAAACATTTGATAGAAAGCGTAAATTCCCACCTAGCCACCCTCGATCCCTGGCCCTGAATGCCAGCATTTCTAAACTACTGGCCTATGAAATGCTGTCATTTAGGCTGGTGGACACAGACAGCTTCAAACAGCTCATGTCGCTTGCTGTCCCACAGTATGTTGTTCCCAGCCGGCACTACTTCTCCAAGAGAGCCGTGCCTTCCCTGCACAACCAAGTATCCGATAAAATCAAGTGTGCACTGCGCAACGCCATCTGTAGCAAGGTCCACCTAACCACAGATACGTGGACCAGTAAGCACGGCCAGGGACGCTATATCTCCCTAACTGCACACTGGGTAAATGTAGTGGCAGCTGGGCCCCAGGCGGAGAGCTGTTTGGCGCACGTCCTGCCGCCGCCAAGGATCGCAGGGCAACATTCTTTGCCTCCTGTTGCCACCTCCTCCTTCTCGGCTTCCTCCTCCTCTTCTTCCACCTGCTCATCCAGTCAGCCACACACCTTCACCACCAACTTCAGCACAGCCCGGGGTAAACGTCAGCAGGCCATTCTGAAACTCATATGTTTGGGGGACAGGCCCCACACCGCACAGGAGTTGTGGCGGGGTATTGAACAACAGACCGACGAGTGGTTGCTGCCGGTGAGCCTCAAGCCCGGCCTGGTGGTGTGTGATAATGGGCGAAATCTCGTTGCAGCTCTGGGACTAGCCGGTTTGACGCACATCCCTTGCTTGGCGCATGTGCTGAATTTGGTGGTGCAGAAGTTCATTCACAACTACCCCGACATGTCAGAGCTGCTGCATAAAGTGCGGGCCGTCTGTTCGCGCTTCCGGCGTTCACATCCTGCCGCTGCTCGCCTGTCTGCGCTACAGCGTAACTTCGGCCTTCCCGCTCACCGCCTCATATGCGACGTGCCCACCAGGTGGAACTCCACCTTGCACATGCTGGACAGACTGTGCGAGCAGCAGCAGGCCATAGTGGAGTTTCAGCTGCAGCACGCACGGGTCAGTCGCACTACAGAACAGCACCACTTCACCACCAATGACTGGGCCTCCATGCGAGACCTGTGTGCCCTGTTGCGCTGTTTCGAGTACTCCACCAACATGGCCAGTGGCGATGACACCGTTATCAGCGTTACAATACCACTTCTATGTCTCCTTGAGAAAACACTTAGGGCGATGATGGAACAGGAGGTGGCCCAGGAGGAGGAGGAGGAGGATGAGGAAGAGGGGTCATTTTTAGCACTTTCAGGCCAGTCTCTTCGAAGTGACTCAGAGGGAGGTTTTTTGCAACAGCAGAGGCCAGGTACAAATGTGGCCAGCCAGGGCCCACTACTGGAGGACGAGGAGGACGAGGATGAGGAGGAGGTGGAGGAGGATGAGGATGAAGCATGGTCACAGCGGGGTGGCACCCAACGCAGCTCGGGTCCATCACTGGTGCGTGGCTGGGGGGAAAGGCAGGACGATGACGATACGCCTCCCACAGAGGACAGCTTGTCCTTACCCCTGGGCAGCCTGGCACACATGAGCGACTACATGCTGCAGTGCCTGCGCAACGACAGCAGAGTTGCCCACATTTTAACCTGTGCGGACTACTGGGTTGCCACCCTGCTGGATCCACGCTACAAAGACAATGTGCCCACCTTACTTCCTGCACTGGAGCGTGATAGGAAGATGCGCGAGTACAAGCGCACGTTGGTAGACGCGCTACTGAGAGCATTCCCAAATGTCACAGGGGAACAAGTGGAAGCCCAAGGCCAAGGCAGAGGAGGAGCAAGAGGTCGCCAAGGCAGCTGTGTCACGGCCAGCTCCTCTGAGGGCAGGGTTAGCATGGCAGAGATGTGGAAAACTTTTGTCAACACGCCACAGCTAACTGCACCACCACCTGATACGCAACGTGTTAGCAGGAGGCAACATTTCACTAACATGGTGGAACAGTACGTGTGCACACCCCTCCACGTACTGACTGATGGTTCGGCCCCATTCAACTTCTGGGTCTCTAAATTGTCCACGTGGCCAGAGCTAGCCTTTTATGCCTTGGAGGTGCTGGCCTGCCCGGCAGCCAGCGTTTTGTCTGAACGTGTATTCAGCACGGCAGGGGGCGTCATTACAGACAAACGCAGCCGCCTGTCTACAGCCAATGTGGACAAGCTGACGTTCATAAAAATGAACCAGGCATGGATCCCACAGGACCTGTCCGTCCCTTGTCCAGATTAGACATTAACTACCTCCCCATAACCATATATTATTGGACTCCAGGGCACTTCCTCATTCAATCCTATTTTTATTTTCATTTTACCATTATATTGCGATGCTACCCAAAGTTGAATGAACCTCTCCTCTGCCTGTGTGCTAGGCCTAAATATATGCCAATGGACTGTTGCAGTGGTGGCTGACATGAAGCCTGATTCTCTGCTATGACATGCAGACTAATTCTCTGCTGACATGAAGCCAGATTGTCTGTTACGGGACCTCTCTCCTCTGCCTGGGTGCTGGGCCTAAATTTATGACAATGGACTGTTGCAGTGGTGGCTGACGTGAAGCCTCATTCTCTGCTATGACATGCAGACTGATTCTCTGCTGACATGAAGCCAGATTGTCTGTTACGGGACCTCTCTGCTCTGCCTGTGTGCTAGGCCTAAATATATGCCAATGGACTGTTGCAGTGGTGGCTGACGTGAAGCCTGATTCTCTGCTATGACATGCAGACTGATTCTCTGCTGTCATGAAGCCAGATTGTCTGTTACGGGACCTCTCTGCTCTGCCTGTGTGCTAGGCCTAAATATATGCCAATGGACTGTTGCAGTGGTGGGTGACGTGAAGCCTCATTCTCTGCTATGACATGCAGACTGATTCTCTGCTGACATGAAGCCAGATCCTCTTTTACGGGACCTCTCTCCTCTGCCTGGGTGCTGGGCCTAAATTTATGACAATGGACTGTTGCAGTGGTGGCTGACGTGAAGCCTCATTCTCTGCTATGACATGCAGACTGATTCTCTGCTGACATGAAGCCAGATCCTCTGTTACGGGACCTCTCTCCTCTGCCTGGGTGCTGGGCCTAAATTTATGACAATGGACTGTTGCAGTGGTGGCTGACGTGAAGCCTGATTCTCTGCTATGACATGCAGACTGATTCTCTGCTGTCATGAAGCCAGATTGTCTGTTACGGGACCTCTCTGCTCTGCCTGTGTGCTAGGCCTAAATATATGCCAATGGACTGTTGCAGTGGTGGGTGACGTGAAGCCTGATTCTCTGCTATGATATGAAGACTGATTCTCTGCTGACATGAAGCCAGATTGTCTGTTACGGGACCTTTCTCCTCTGCCTGGGTTCTGGGCCTAAATTTATGAAAATTGACTCTTACAGTGGTGGGTGACGTGAAGCCTGATTCTCTGCTATGATATGAAGACTGATTCTCTGCTGACATGAAGCCAGATTGTCTGTTACGGGACCTTTCTCCTCTGCCTGGGTTCTGGGCCTAAATTTATGAAAATTGACTCTTACAGTGGTGGGTGACGTGAAGCCTGATTCTCTGCTATGATATGAAGACTGATTCTCTGCTGACATGAAGCCAGATTGTCTGTTACGGGACCTTTCTCCTCTGCCTGGGTTCTGGGCCTAAATTTATGAAAATTGACTCTTACAGTGGTGGGTGACGTGAAGCCTGATTCTCTGCTATGATATGAAGACTGATTCTCTGCTGACATGAAGCCAGATTCTCTGTTACGGGACCTCTCTCCTCTGCCTGGGTGCTGGGCCTAAATTTATGACAATGGACTGTTGCAGTGGTGGCTGACGTGAAGCCTGATTCTCTGCTATGACATGCAGACTGATTCTCTGCTGACATGAAGCCAGATCCTCTGTTACGGGACCTCTCTCCTCTGCCTGTGTGTGTGCTGGGCCTAAATATATGCCAATGGACTGTTGCAGTGGTGGCTGACGTGAAGCCTCATTCTCTGCTATGACATGCAGACTGATTCTCTGCTGACATGAAGCCAGATTCTCTGTTACGGGACCTCTCTCCTCTGCCTGTGTGTGTGCTGGGCCTAAATATATGCCAATGGACTGTTGCAGTGGTGGCTGACGTGAAGCCTCATTCTCTGCTATGACATGCAGACTAATTCTCTGCTGACATGAAGACAGATTCTCTGTTACGGGACCTCCCTCCTCTGCCTGGGTGCTGGGCCTAAATATATGCCAATGGACTGTTGCAGTGGTGGCTGACGTGAAGCCTCATTCTCTGCTATGACATGCAGACTAATTCTCTGCTGACATGAAGACAGATTCTCTGTTACGGGACCTCCCTCCTCTGCCTGGGTGCTGGGCCTAAATATATGCCAATGGACTGTTGCAGTGGTGGCTGACGTGAAGCCTCATTCTCTACTATGACATGCAGACTGATTCTCTGCTGACATGAAGCCAGATTCTCTGTTACGGGACCTCTCTCCTCTGCCTGTGTGTGTGCTGGGCCTAAATATATGCCAATGGACTGTTGCAGTGGTGGCTGACGTGAAGCCTCATTCTCTGCTATGACATGCAGACTAATTCTCTGCTGACATGAAGCCAGATTCTCTGTTACGGGACCTCTCTCCTCTGCCTGTGTGTGTGCTGGGCCTAAATATATGCCAATGGACTGTTGCAGTGGTGGCTGACGTGAAGCCTCATTCTCTGCTATGACATGCAGACTAATTCTCTGCTGACATGAAGACAGATTCTCTGTTACGGGACCTCCCTCCTCTGCCTGGGTGCTGGGCCTAAATATATGCCAATGGACTGTTGCAGTGGTGGCTGACGTGAAGCCTCATTCTCTGCTATGACATGCAGACTGATTCTCTGCTGACATGAAGCCAGATTGTCTGTTACGGGACCTCTCTCCTCTGCCTGGGTGCTGGGTAGTGTTGAGCGCGAATATTCGAAAAGCAAATTTTTTTCGCGAATATCGCAACTTCGCGATTTCGCGAATATTTCGAATATAGTGCTATATATTCGTAAAAACGAATATTCGTTTTTTGTTTTTCCCCCCCCCCCCCACAAAATTACAGTACACATATAATTGATTGTTTCCCAAAGGTCCAACAGCTCAGATCTTACTCACATTGCCTAGAAAGTGATTGAGGCGCGAATCTTCGTAAGGCGATTTTATTAGCGCACATGCGAATATCGGCACGTCCCAGAACAGAGGCAAAGGGCTTTGCATTCATACATTAGTGAATTGAGTTGCGAATCTTCGTAAGGCGATTTTATTAGCGCACATGCGAATATCGGCACGTCCCAGAACAGAGGCAAAGGGCTTTGCATTCATACATTAGTGAATTGAGTTGCGAATCTTCGTAAGGCGATTTTATTAGCGCACATGCGAATATCGGCACGTCCCAGAACAGAGGCAAAGGGCTTTGCATTCATACATTAGTGAATTGAGTTGCGAATTTTCGTAAGGCGATTTTATTAGCGCACATGCGAATATCTACACTTGTCCCAGAACAGAGGCAAAGGGCTTTGCATTCATACATTAGTGATTGAATTGAGCTGCGAATCTTCGTAAGGCGATTTTATTAACGCAAATGCAAATATCTACACTTGTCCCCAGAACAGAGAGGCAAAGGCCTGTGCATTCATATAGTATAGCACCATATTCGCGAATACGTAGAACTTCGTAAAATTCGATTAACGAAAATTCGTATTTTTTATTTTACTTTCCACCTTACAGATTACATTGATCTGTACTCTGTCAACTACTGTCATCACCCCCCACTGTATCTCGATTGATTCCCAAAAGTCTCACATTCCCTAGAAAGTGATTGAGGTGCGAATCTTCGTAAGGCGATTTTATTAGCGCACATGCGAATATCTACACTTGTCCCAGAACAGAGGCAAAGGGCATTGCATTCATACATTAGTGATTGAATTGAGTTGCGAATCTTCGTAAGGCGATTTCATTAGCGCACATGTGAATTTTGCATAAAATATATGTATTATGCGATGCGAAAATTCGAATTATCGCATATGCGAAATAATAACGAATTTGAATAATCGCGAATATTTTACGAATATTCTTTCGAATATTCACAAAATTTCGCGAATTCGAATATGGGACATGCCGCTCAACACTAGTGCTGGGCCTAAATTTATGACAATGGACTGTTGCAGTGGTGGGTGACGTGAAGCCTGATTCTCTGCTATGACATGCAGACTGATTCTCTGCTGACATGAAGCCAGATTGTCTGTTACGGGACCTCTCTCCTCTGCCTGGGTGCTGGGCCTAAATATATGCCAATGGACTGTTGCAGTGGTGGCTGACGTGAAGCCTCATTCTCTGCTATGACATGCAGACTAATTCTCTGCTGACATGAAGCCAGATTGTCTGTTACGGGACCTCTCTCCTCTGCCTGGGTGCGGGGGCCTAAATATCTGAGAATGGACTGTTCCAGTGGTGGGTGACGGGAAGCCAGATTCTCTGCTATGGAACCTCTCTCCAATTGATTTTGGTTAATTTTTATTTATTTAATTTTTATTTTAATTCATTTCCCTATCCACATTTGTTTGCAGGGGATTTACCTACATGTTGCTGCCTTTTGCAGCCCTCTAGCTCTTTCCTGGGCTGTTTTACAGCCTTTTTAGTGCCGAAAAGTTCGGGTCCCCATTGACTTCAATGGGGTTCGGGTTCGGGACGAAGTTCGGATCGGGTTCGGATCCCGAACCCGAACATTTCCGGGATGTTCGGCCGAACTTCTCGAACCCGAACATCCAGGTGTTCGCTCAACTCTACTCAACACTAATCATTACCTATAATATATGATAAACAGACAATAATACAAAAACTGTAAGCCAAAAGACAGGTTTGCAAGCCAACAACACCCACATATACTATACTGGCACGCCAAACGAAATTGGACATCTCAGATCCCTCACACACCACTTCAACCGTATCAAGTAGGTTCCAAATAAATACCTATACATACATGAGTATTTTATCTCTATCCTAACTATTCTTAACAAAAACAAAACAATATTAACTTCAAAATACACAGTATTGTGCGAATTAATGTGAACACAACCAAATAATGAGTATTTTGATTATGGCAACACTGTTATGTCCATTTTGACAGTTGTTTTGATGGTAAATCATTTAACCTTATGATTTTCATTACTTACCGCCAAAAACACGTACAATTAATAATAATTTTTAGATTATGTTTCAGTGTTTTTGATATTTTACAATAATATTTGATTATTTCTAATTTCTGAAATAATACATTTCTGTAAGAAAGATGGAAGAAAAGCCATGAGGCCACATAAAAACAATAACTCTTGACTGCCCCTATGATGAAAAAGAGACTGAATTGGGCCAAAAAATATGCCAATTGGACCAAAAATTACTGGAGGAAGGTGCTGTTCTCAGACAAGACACACTTTCTAGTGCATGGCCAGCGATCAAAATTCATTCATAACAGGGTCCATGAAAAACTTTCTGCAGCCCATATTGTTCAATCTGTCAAACATCCAGTTATGAAGATGTTCTGGGGCTGTTTTTCGTACTCGGGACCTGGCAACCTTATTCCAGTAGAAGGAATGATTAATAGTAAAAAATATAAAGCAATGCTAGATCGATGTTTGTTTGGCTCAAGAGCTGGAGAAAGTTGAAGCCAACGGCAATGCGATGTTCCAACAAGACTCCATGCCATATTTCTAAGACTATGGTGAAATATTTCAAGGACAAGAAGATTAGCATTTTGGACTGGCCTGGAAATTCACCAGATCTCAATCCTATTGAGAATTTATGGGCGATCTGCAAGGCCAAATTGCAAAAGATGGACTGTACAACGAAAAACAAGATGGTAGAAGCAGTAATTCAGGTGTAGATTCGAAAGGAGGCAATCAAGATTAATTGTAAAAATCTAGTTGACTCCATGCCGAGCCATGATTACAGCAAAGGGAGGACATATTTATTATTATTAAATAATAGTATTTAAACCTTGTTTATATGTCTAAGAATAGTTTTATTTTGAATAAACAATACTAAAAAAAAAAGGTTCTCATTCAGAAATGTTACATTGTACACACCTGTTTTAGGGAAGTTTTAGACACTATAAATTTGATGTCTCTCAGCTCCAGTCTTCTTTTCCAAGAGTTCGATCACAATAAATTCCAACGTATTCTTCCTCATATCCTTCGGGTCCACTTTTAAACGAATAGTTTAAGGAATTTCAGCCATCTTTAGGAACTGTCAGCCAAAGCCACAGTATCATCTCCCTTATGAAAGGAAAAACGGATCACCTCAAACCTCGCACCTTCACCCCAACGTCTGGGCATGCCTTGATCATAATAAAAAAAGCTGAGATGAAGGAACCTGAGTGCCTGTGAGCCTCAAAGTTGCTTGACTTAAGTTGGATGGCTTGAGGGACCTGTGCACCCGGCTCATTATCATTAGGGTGACAAATTGAAAACTCTTTTTTGGATGACAGCAAACTCTTATCTCACTGCCTAGGAGGGCTTCAGAAAAAGTTTCAGTTTTCTAATTGTCCTAACATTATATTTAATAACCTCTCTATACTGTTTTGTCACTGTTATACTGTTATACCTTTTGGGGGGGTTAAGCTTGGGTTCGCCTTTGCTGGGGTCAAAGGACACTTGTCTGTTTCATAAAATTCCGACCAGCCACCAAGGTAGAAGTTTTAAGCTGGCCTGGAGCCAGGTTTATTGAGAAGGTTGCATAAATAAAATTGAACAAAAGAAAAATCTTGCCTGTCCGGCACTTACTAAACATCAAAGGTTCCTATCTATCCGCTGAAGGGCTTCTCCCTGCCAGTGCACAAAAAAAGGCTTCAGCAACCTAGTACTCACGGTTTGCTCACTCACACAGACAAGCTTTCTGTGTCCCCAGGCAGAGAGAGACTGACTAACCCCCGGGCTCTGTTATATCCCCACCCTCAGTACTGCTAATAAATTACCTCACAGGTGAAAGTTTTTCACCTGCTACTTACATAGGAGAGGAATCTTGGGGAACTATACCTCCCTTCCACTACCAATCCAGCATTGGTGTCACAATCCGTATTTTTCGCCCCATAAGACGCACTTTCCCCCCCCCCAAAAAATGGGGGGAAAATGCCCCTGTGTCTTATAGGGCGAATGCTGACATTTTTACATCGCAGGCTGCGATGTATGAGCGAGAGGGGAGGGACTGGGAGGAGGAGCTGGGGCCCGGCAATTGTGGCGGGGCCGGTGCAGTCACTGTACTCCGGCCCCTCCGCTCCAGTGCTGCACTTTACAAATATAAAATGTCTCATTCAATTAAAAGTGATTAAACATGCCCTCCCCACTTTTAATATTACCGTACACCCTAACAGCTTCTGTAGAATGCAGGCCGGGCGGCAGCGTAACTCCCTGATGTCACGAGCCTGCCCCGCCTACTTTATGAATGAAGCAGGCGGCGCAGGCACGTGACGTCAGTGAGTGACGCGCCGGCCGCCCGCCCTGCCTGCCTGCGTTGTACAAATCACTTTTAATTGAATGAGAAATTTTATATTTGTATACTGCAGCACTGGAACGGTGAGGAAGGGGGGGAATCTGTGGATGACAGTTTTATGGTGGACATCAGTGGATGGCACTGTTAAGGGGTGGGGGGTCTGTGGATCGCACTGGTATGGGCTGGGGGGTCTGTGGATGGCACTGTTATGGGGTGGGGGGTCTGTGGATGGCACATATATAACAGTGCCATCCACAGATCCCCCACAACAGTGCCATCCACAGATCCCCCATAACAGTGCCATCCACAGATCCCCCATAACAGTGCCATCCACAGATCCCCCATAACAGTGCCATCCACAGATCCCCCATAACAGTGCCATCCACAGATCCCCCATAACAGTGCCATCCATAGATCCCTCATAACAGTGCAATCAACAGATCCCCCATAACAGTGCCATTCACAGATCCCCCATAACAGTGCCATCTACAGATCCCCCATAACAGTGTCAGCCACTGATCCCCCCTGTAACAGTATCCTTCACAGATCCCCCCTATAACAGTGTCCGTCACAGATCCCCCCATAACAGTGCGTAATCCACAGATCCCCCCATAACAGTGCGTCATCTACAGATCCCCCATAACAGTGCGTCATCCACAGATCCCCATAACAGTGCCATCCCCAGATCCCCCCATAACAGTGTCCTTCACAGATCCCCCATAATAGTGCCATCCGCAGATCCCCAGTAATAGTGCCATCCACAGACCACCATTAGTTCCAAACCCACCAAAAGCACACCTTTTGTTTAAAAATTTTTTTTTCTTATTTTCCTCCCCAAAAACCTAAGTGCGTCTTATAGGGCGAAAAATACAGTATATACAGTACAGACCAAAAGTTTGGACACACCTTCTCATTCAAAGAGTTTTCCTTATTTTCATGACTATGAAAATTGTAGATTCACACTGAAGGCATCAAAACTATGAATTAACACATGTGGAATTATATACATAACAAAAAAGTGTGAAACAACTGAAAATATGTCATATTCTAGGTTCTTCAAAGTAGCCACCTTTTGCTTTGATTACTGCTTTGCACACTTTTGGCATTCTCTTGATGAGCTTCAAGAGGTAGTCACCTGAAATGGTTTTCTCTTCACAGGTGTGCCCTGTCAGGTTTAATAAGTGGGATTTCTTGCCTTATAAATGGGGTTGGGACCATCAGTTGCATTGTGGAGAAGTTAGGTGGCTACACAGCTGATAGTCCTACTGAATAGACTGTTAGAATTTGTATTATGGCAATAAAAAAGCAGCTAAGTAAAGAAAAACGAGTGGCCATCATTACTTCGGGAAAAAATTGGGAAAACTTTGAAAGTGTCCCCAAGTGCAGTCACAAAAACCATCAAGCACTACAAAGAAACTGGCTCACATGCGGACCGCCCCAGGAAAGGAAGACCAAGAGTCACCTCTGCTGCGGAGGATAAGTTCATCCGAGTCACCAGCCTCAGAAATCGCAGGTTAACAGCAGCTCAGATTAGAGACCAGGTCGATGCCACACAGAGTTCTAGCAGCAGACACATCTCTAGAACAACTGCTAAGAGGAGACTGTGTGAATCAGGCCTTCATGGTAGAATATCTGCTAGGAAACCACTGCTAAGGACAGGCAACAAGCATAAGAGACTTGTTTGGGCTAAAGAACACAAGGAATGGACATTAGACCAGTGGAAATCTGTGCTTTGGTCTGATGAATCCAAATTTGAGATCTTTGGTTCCAACCACCGTGTCTTTGTGCGACGCAGAAAAGGTGAGCGGATGGACTCTACATGCCTGGTTCCCACCGTGAAGCATGGAGGAGGAGGTGTGATGGTGTGGGGGTGCTTTGCTGGTGACACTGTTGGGGATTTATTTAAAATTGAACAGCATCTTGCAGCGGCATGCTATTCTATCCGGTTTGCGTTTAGTTGGACCATCATTTATTTTTCAACAGGACAATGACCCCAAACACACCTCTAGGCTGTGTAAGGGCTATTTGACCATGAAGGAGAGTGATGGGGTGCTGCGCCAGATGACCTGTCCTCCACAGTGACCGGACCTAAACCCTATCGAGATGGTTTGGGGTGAGCTGGACCGCAGAGTGAAGGCAAAAGGGCCAACAAGTGCTAAGCATCTCTGGAAGACCATTTCAGGTGACTACCTCTTGAAGCTCATCAAGAGAATGCCAAGAGTGTGCAAAGCAGTAATCAAAGCAAAAGGTGGCTACTTTGAAGAAGTATTATATATTTTCAGTTGTTTCACACTTTTTTGTTATGTATATAATTCCACATGTGTTAATTCATAGTTTTGATGCCTTCAGTGTGAATCTACAATGTTCATAGTCATGAAAATAAAGAAAAATCTTTGAATGAGAAGGTGTGTCCAAACTTTTGGTCTGTACTGTATATATACATATATATATATATATATATATATATTGTCACGTTGTCACATACCAATGTTCCAGCACATAATGTGTATGACTGCAAGGATTTACTCTGTCTCCATTAACTCAATCTTGCATTGTCCATCTATTTAGGCTTCAAACTGAGGATAAAACAGATGCCAAACCAGTCCACTTACCCCAGATACACACTGCCACCAGATATCAAATTATGGGGGCCTGATAGGCAATCCAATAAAAACTGTGCTCTCTAGAAGCTATGAAAGGCTATCAATTATTTTAGATCATACAAGGACAAAACATATTGAAGTTGCAAACTTTAACAGGAAAGGAACAGTGCTCCCAAAAATAAAAAAGAGACACATAAAATAGAAAAAAATGGAGAAAATAACCGAAGACTTGAAAACTGATGTATTTCATGTTCTTGTGAGTAGGTAAAAATGAGGGAACATAAAACATATTTTAAATGGTAGCTTCATACTTTTGTTCAGGTTTCAGAACTGCCTGAAATGTATGGGTTATTACTGGACAGTAGGCAATAAGATGCAGAGGGAGGAAGAACTAGTAACTAGGGATGAGCGAACTCGAACTGTATAGTTCGGGTTCGTACCGAATTTTGGGGTGTCCGTGACACGGACCCGAACCCGGACATTTTCGTAAAAGTCCGGGTTCGGGTTCGGTGTTCGTCGCTTTCATGGCGCTTTTGTGACGCTTTCTTGGCGCTTTTTGAAAGGCTGCAAAGCAGCCAATCAACAAGCGTCATACTACTTGCCCCAAGAGGCCATCACAGCCATGCCTACTATTGGCATGGCTGTGATTGGCCAGAGCACCATGTGACCCAGCCTCTATTTAAGCTGGAGTCACATAGCGCCGCCCGTCACTCTGCTCTGATTAGCGTAGGGAGAGGTTGCGGCTGCGACAGTAGGGCGAGATTAGGCAGATTAACTCCTCCAAAGGACTTGATTAACTGATCGATCTGCAGCTGTGGATCATTGAGCTGCTGATCCTCAATTGCTCACTGTTTTTAGGCTGCCCAGACCGTTTGTCAGTCACATTTTTCTGGGGTGATCGGCGGCCATTTTGTGTCTTGTGGTGCGCCAGCACAAGCTGCGACCAAGTGCATTTAACCCTCAATGGTGTGGTTGTTTTTTGGCTAAAGCCTACATCAGGGTGAAGCTGTCACACCAAGTGCATTTAACCAGCAATAGTCTGTTTATTTTTTGGCCATATACTACATCAGGGGCAAGCTGCGCCCGTCACCAAGTGCATTTAACCAGCAATAGTCTGTTTATTTTTTGGCCATATACTACATCAGGGGCAAGCTGCGCCCGTCACCAAGTGCATTTAACCCTCAGTAGTGTGGTTGGTCAAGCTGTCACACCAAGTGCATTTAACCAGCAATAGTCTGTTCATTTTTTGGCCATATACTAAATCAGGGGCAAGCTGCGCCCGTCACCAAGTGCATTTAACCAGCAATAGTGTGGTTATTTTTTGGCCATATCCCAGTCTAATTCTGTCACAAAATCCATACCGGTCACCCAGCGCCTAAATACTAGGCCTCAAATTTATATCCCGCTAAATCTCTCGTTACCGCTGTCCTGTTGTGGCTGGGAAAGTTATTTAGTGTCCGTCAAAGCACATTTTTTGTTCTGGGTTGAAATACAATTCCCAATTTAGCAATTTAAAAATTTAGTGGTTTCTGCTATATCAGAGCTATTTGAAATCTATCCCTAAAAGGGTATATAATATTCAAGGTGCACATAGGGTCATTCAGAATAACTTCACACACACCTGCTACTGTGCATATCCCAGTCTAATTCTGTCACTAAATCCATACCTGTCACCCAGCGCCTAAATACTAGGCCTCAAATTTATATCCCGCTAAATCTCTCGTTACCGCTGTACTGTTGTTGCTGGGCAAGTTATTTAGTGTCCGTCAAAGCACATTTTTTGTTCTGGGTTGAAATACAATTCCCAATTTAGCAATTTCATAATTTAGTGGTTTCTGCTATATCAGAGCTATTTGAAATCTATCCCTAAAAGGGTATATAATATTCAAGGTGCACATTGGGTCATTCAGAATAACTTCACACACACCCGCTACTGTGTATTTCCAAGTCTAATTCTGTCACTAAACCCATACCTGTCACCCAGCGCCTAAATACTAGGCCTCAAATTTATATCCCGCTAAATCTCTCGTTACCGCTGTCCTGTTGTGGCTGGGAAAGTTATTTAGTGTCTGTCAAAGCACATTTTTTGTTCTGGGTTGAAATACAATTCCCAATTTAGCAATTTCATAATTTAGTGGTTTCTGCTATATCAGAGCTATTTGAAATCTATCCCTAAAAGGGTATATAATATTCAAGGTGCACATAGGGTCATTCAGAATAACTTCACACACACCCGCTACTGTGCATTTCCAAGTCTAATTCTGTCACTAAATCCATACCGGTCACCCAGCGCCTAAATACTAGGCCTCAAATTTATATCCCGCTAAATCTCTCGTTACCGCTGTACTGTTGTTGCTGGGCAAGTTATTTAGTGTCCGTCAAAGCACATTTTTTGTTCTGGGTTGAAATACAATTCCCAATTTAGCAATTTAAAAATTTAGTGGTTTCTGCTATATCAGAGCTATTTGAAATCTATCCCTAAAAGGGTATATAATATTCAAGGTGCACATTGGGTCATTCAGAATAACTTCACACACACCCGCTACTGTGTATTTCCAAGTCTAATTCTGTCACTAAACCCATACCTGTCACCCAGCGCCTAAATACTAGGCCTCAAATTTATATCCAGCTGAATTTGAATACAATACATTGGGCCAAATAATATTTTTGTTGTTGTGGTGAACGATAACAATGAGGAAAACATCTAGTAAGGGACGCGGACATGGTCGTGGTAGTGTTAGTGGACCCTCTGGTGCTGGGAGAGGACGTGGCCGTTCTGCCACATCCACACATCCTAGTGTACCAACTACCTCAGGTCCCAGTAGCCGCCAGAATTTACAGCGATATATGGTGGGGCCCAATGCCGTTCTAAGGATGGTAAGGCCTGAGCAGGTACAGGCATTAGTCAATTGGGTGGCCGACAGTGGATCCAGCACGTTCACATTATCTCCCACCCAGTCTTCTGCAGAAAGCGCACAGATGGCGCCTGAAAACCAACCCCATCAGTCTGTCACATCACCCCCATGCATACCAGGGAAACTGTCTCAGCCTCAAGTTATGCAGCAGTCTCTTATGCTGTTTGAAGACTCCGCTGGCAGGGTTTCCCAAGGGCATCCACCTAGCCCTTCCCCAGCGGTGAAAGACATAGAATGCACTGACGCACAACCACTTATGTTTCCTGATGATGAGGACATGGGAATACCACCTCAGCATGTCTCTGATGATGACGAAACACAGGTGCCAACTGCTGCGTCTTTCTGCAGTGTGCAGACCGAACAGGAGGTCAGGGATCAAGACTGGGTGGAAGACGATGCAGGGGACGATGAGGTCCTAGACCCCACATGGAATGAAGGTCGTGCCACTGACTTTCACAGTTCGGAGGAAGAGGCAGTGGTGAGACCGAGCCAACAGCGTAGCAAAAGAGGGAGCAGTGGGCAAAAGCAGAACACCCGCCGCCAAGAGACTCCGCCTGCTACTGACCGCCGCCATCTGGGACCGAGCACCCCAAAGGCAGCTTCAAGGAGTTCCCTGGCATGGCACTTCTTCAAACAATGTGCTGACGACAAGACCCGAGTGGTTTGCACGCTGTGCCATCAGAGCCTGAAGCGAGGCATTAACGTTCTGAACCTGAGCACAACCTGCATGACCAGGCACCTGCATGCAAAGCATGAACTGCAGTGGAGTAAACACCTTAAAACCAAGGAAGTCACTCAGGCTCCCCCTGCTACCTCTTCTGCTGCTGCCGCCTCGGCCTCTTCTGCTGCTGCCGCCACCTCGGCCTCTTCCTCCGCCTCTGGAGGAACGTTGGCACCTGCCGCCCAGCAAACAGGGGATGTACCACCAACACCACCACCACCACCTCCGTCACCAAGCGTCTCAACCATGTCACACGCCAGCGTTCAGCTCTCCATCTCACAAACATTTGAGAGAAAGCGTAAATTCCCACCTAGCCACCCTCGATCCCTGGCCCTGAATGCCAGCATTTCTAAACTACTGGCCTATGAAATGCTGTCATTTAGGCTGGTGGACACAGACAGCTTCAAACAGCTCATGTCGCTTGCTGTCCCACAGTATGTTGTTCCCAGCCGCCACTACTTCTCCAAGAGAGCTGTGCCTTCCCTGCACAACCAAGTATTCGATAAAATCAAGTGTGCACTGCGCAACGCCATCTGTAGCAAGGTCCACCTAACTACAGATACGTGGACCAGTAAGCACGGCCAGGGACGCTATATCTCCCTAACTGCACACTGGGTAAATGTAGTGGCAGCTGGGCCCCAGGCGGAGAGCTGTTTAGCGCACGTCCTTCCGTCGCCAAGGATCGCAGGGCAACATTCTTTGCCTCCTGTTGCCACCTCCTCCTTCTCGGCTTCCTCCTCCTCTTCTTCCACCTGCTCATCCAGTCAGCCACACACCTTCATCACCAACTTCAGCACAGCCCGGGGTAAACGTCAGCAGGCCATTCTGAAACTCATATGTTTGGGGGACAGGCCCCACACCGCACAGGAGTTGTGGCGGGGTATAGAACAACAGACCGACGAGTGGTTGCTGCCGGTGAGCCTCAAGCCCGGCCTGGTGGTGTGCGATAATGGGCGAAATCTCGTTGCAGCTCTGGGACTAGCCAATTTGACGCACATCCCTTGCTTGGCGCATGTGCTGAATTTGGTGGTGCAGAAGTTCATTCACAACTACCCCAACATGTCAGAGCTGCTGCATAAAGTGCGGGCCGTCTGTTCGCGCTTCCGGCGTTCACATCCTGCTGCTGCTCGCCTGTCTGCGCTACAGTGTAACTTCGGCCTTCCCGCTCACCGCCTCATATGCGACGTGCCCACCAGGTGGAACACCACCTTGCACATGCTGGACAGACTGTGCGAGCAGCAGCAGGCCATAGTGGAGTTTCAGCTGCAGCACGCACGGGTCAGTCGCACTACAGAACAGCACCACTTCACCACCAATGACTAGGCCTCCATGCGAGACCTGTGTGCCCTGTTGCGCTGTTTCGAGTACTCCACCAACATGGCCAGTGGCGATGACGCCGTTATCAGCGTTACAATACCACTTCTATGTCTCCTTGAGAAAACACTTAGGGCGATGATGCAAGAGGAGGTGGCCCAGGAGGAGGAGGAGGAGGAGGAGGAGGAAAAGGGGTCATTTTTACCACTTTCAGGCCAGTCTCTTCGAAGTGACTCAGAGGGAGGTTTTTGGCAACAGCAGAGGCCAGGTACAAATGTGGCCAGACAGGGCCCACTACTGGAGGACGAGGAGGACGAGGATGAGGAGGAGGTGGAGGAGGATGAGGATGAAGCATGGTCACAGCGGGGTGGCACCCAACGCAGCTCGGGTCCATCACTGGTGCGTGGCTGGGGGGAAAGGCAGGACGATGACGATACGCCTCCCACAGAGGACAGCTTGTCCTTACCCCTGGGCAGCCTGGCACACATGAGCGACTACATGCTGCAGTGCCTGCGCAACGACAGCAGAGTTGCCCACATTTTAACCTGTGCGGACTACTGGGTTGCCACCCTGCTGGATCCACGCTACAAAGAAAATGTGCCCACCTTACTTCCTGCACTGGAGCGTGATAGGAAGATGCGCGAGTACAAGCGCACGTTGGTAGACGCGCTACTGAGAGCATTCCCAAATGTCACAGGGGAACAAGTGGAAGCCCAAGGCCAAGGCAGAGGAGGAGCAAGAGGTCGCCAAGGCAGCTGTGTCAATGCCAGCTCCTTTGAGGGCAGGGTTAGCATGGCAGAGATGTGGAAAACTTTTGTCAACACGCCACAGCTAACTGCACCACCACCTGATACGCAACGTGTTAGCAGGAGGCAACATTTCACTAACATGGTGGAACAGTACATGTGCACACCCCTCCACGTACTGACTGATGGTTCGGCCCCATTCAACTTCTGGGTCTCTAAATTGTCCACGTGGCCAGAGCTAGCCTTTTATGCCTTGGAGGTGCTGGCCTGCCCGGTGGTCAGCGTTTTGTCTGAACGTGTATTCAGCACGGCAGGGGGCGTCATTACAGACAAACGCAGCCGCCTGTCTACAGCCAATGTGGACAAGCTGACGTTCATAAAAATGAACCAGGCATGGATCCCACAGGATCTGTCCGTCCCTTGTCCAGATTAGACATTAACTACCTCCCCTTAACCATATATTATTGGACTACAGGGCACTTCCTCATTCAATCCTATTTTTATTTTCATTTTACCATTATATTGCGAGGATACCCAAAGTTGAATGAACCTCTCCTCTGTCTGGGTGCCGGGGCCTAAATATATGCCAATGGACTGTTGCAGTGGTGGGTGACGTGAAGCCTGATTCTCTGCTATGACATGCAGACTGATTCTCTGCTGACATGAAGCCAGATTGTCTGTTACGGGACCTCTCTTCTCTGCCTGTGTGCTGGGCCTAAATATATGCCAATGGACTGTTGCAGTGGTGGCTGACGTGAAGCCTCATTCTCTGCTATGACATGCAGACTAATTCTCTGCTGACATGAAGCCAGATTCTCTGTTAGGGGACCTCTCTCCTCTGCCTGGGTGCTGGGCCTAAATATATGCCAATGGACTGTTGCAGTGGTGGCTGACGTGAAGCCTCATTCTCTGCTATGACATGCAGACTAATTCTCTGCTGACATGAAGACAGATTCTCTGTTACGGGACCTCCCTCCTCTGCCTGGGTGTGTACTGGGCCTAAATATCTGACAATGGACTGTTGCAGTGGTGGCTGACGTGAAGCCTGATTCTCTGCTATGACATGCAGACTGATTCTCTGCTGACATGAAGACAGATTCTCTGTTACGGGACCTCCCTCCTCTGCCTGGGTGCTGGGCCTAAATATATGCCAATGGACTGTTGCAGTGGTGGCTGACGTGAAGCCTGATTCTCTGCTATGACATGCAGACTAATTCTCTGCTGACATGAAGCCAGATTCTCTGTTACGGGACCTCCCTCCTCTGCCTGTGTGCTGGGCCTAAATATCTGACAATGGACTGTTGCAGTGGTGGCTGACGTGAAGCCTCATTCTCTGCTATGACATGCAGACTGATTCTCTGCTGACATGAAGACAGATTCTCTGTTACGGGACCTCCCTCCTCTGCCTGGGTGCTGGGCCTAAATATATGCCAATGGACTGTTGCAGTGGTGGCTGACGTGAAGCCTCATTCTCTGCTATGACATGCAGACTAATTCTCTGCTGACATGAAGACAGATTCTCTGTTACGGGACCTCCCTCCTCTGCCTGGGTGTGTACTGGGCCTAAATATCTGACAATGGACTGTTGCAGTGGTGGCTGACGTGAAGCCTGATTCTCTGCTATGACATGCAGACTGATTCTCTGCTGACATGAAGACAGATTCTCTGTTACGGGACCTCCCTCCTCTGCCTGGGTGCTGGGCCTAAATATATGCCAATGGACTGTTGCAGTGGTGGCTGACGTGAAGCCTCATTCTCTGCTATGACATGCAGACTAATTCTCTGCTGACATGAAGACAGATTCTCTGTTACGGGACCTCTCTCCTCTGCCTGTGTGTGTGCTGGGCCTAAATATATGCCAATGGACTGTTGCAGTGGTGGCTGACGTGAAGCCTGATTCTCTGCTATGACATGCAGACTAATTCTCTGCTGACATGAAGACAGATTCTCTGTTACGGGACCTCCCTCCTCTGCCTGGGTGTGTACTGGGCCTAAATATCTGACAATGGACTGTTGCAGTGGTGGCTGACGTGAAGCCTGATTCTCTGCTATGACATGCAGACTGATTCTCTGCTGACATGAAGACAGATTCTCTGTTACGGGACCTCCCTCCTCTGCCTGGGTGCTGGGCCTAAATATATGCCAATGGACTGTTGCAGTGGTGGCTGACGTGAAGCCTGATTCTCTGCTATGACATGCAGACTGATTCTCTGCTGACATGAAGACAGATTCTCTGTTACGGGACCTCTCTCCTCTGCCTGGGTGCCGGGGCCTAAATATCTGAGAATGGACTGTTCCAGTGGTGGGTGACGTGAAGCCAGATTCTCTGCTATGGGACCTCTCTCCAATTGATTTTGGTTAATTTTTATTTATTTAATTTATATTTTTATTTATTTCCCTATCCACATTTGTTTGCAGGGGATTTACCTACATGTTGCTGCCTTTTGCAGCCCTCTAGCTCTTTCCTGGCTGTTTTACAGCCTTTTTAGTGCCGAAAAGTTCGGGTCCCCATTGACTTCAATGGGGTTTGGGTTCGGGACGAAGTTCGGATCGGGTTCGGATCCCGAACCCGAACATTTCCGGGATGTTCGGCCGAACTTCTCGAACCCGAACATCCAGGTGTTCGCTCAACTCTACTAGTAACACTAAACTGCAAATGTTCCTATATTTCCTGTAGATAGTGGATGGCCAGTTTGGTAAAACAAATGTCCATCTGCTCTTACTTTGAAGACTTCACCAAACCAAACTTAGGCTACTTTCACATTAGCGTTCGGGGCTCCGCTTGTGAGCTCCGTTTAAAGGCTCTCACAAGCGGCCCCGAACGGATCTGTACAGCCCTAATGCATTCTGAGTGGATGCGGAGCCGCTCAGAATGCATCAGTATGGCTCCGTCTGTCCTCCGCTCCGCTCAGCAGGCGGACACCTGAACGCTGCTTGCAGCGGTCGGGTGTCCGCCTGGCCGTGCGGAGGCAAACGGATCCGTCCAGACTTACAATGGAAGTCAATGGGGACGGATTCGTTTGAAGTTGACACAATATGGCTCAATTTTCAAACTGATCCGTCCCCCATTGACTTTCAATGTAAAGTCTGGACGGATCCGTCTGAAGCTACTTTCACACTTAGAATTTTTTCTACAATATAATGTAGACGGATCCGTTCTGAACGCAAGTGTGAAAGTAGCCTTAGTTGTGAAATGTGACAATTTGTGCTGGCCAAAAGACAAACCCTGTCAGCTCTGACCACATGGTCCACTAAAGGTTTGTTATATTTTCTCCACAAATTAACTATTTGACATGCAGACATGATTCAATTCTTTTACATATCTTATAGCCAAGCTAAAGTTCTCCACCTTTGAAAGGGATTCTGGTGTTTAAATTCACATTCTAAACCAGAGATAAACCTTTTCTCAATGAGTCGCTTCACCTTTACATTGAAATAGTCGAGGCGTGGAACAAGCAGTTAAACATGTTTTGCCTCCTAGCTCTTTGTCTCTTTTTACCATTAATGTTAGTTCTTTCATCTCCCTTTAAATGTTCAATCTCCTTTTATTATGGTGCTTGCACTATGTTTTTAATTTCAAGACAAATCTCAGAGGGAATTGAACACCTGCAATAGTTAAAGACGTAATTTTTTTTCCACCATGTTTCAGTGAACACCGGGATTAACCAGCTGGGATGATTGCCTGTGATCATTCATTTTCTCATTTTATTTTATTAGACTGAACAGGTACAGGTAATTTTCAACTAATGGTGATTTATTAAACCATAATAAACCTTCAGTAATCAAAAGAAAGGTCGCTGTTAAATAAAGGGTCGTGGCGCTCTCTGGAGTTTGTTTATTGAAAAGAACCAATCAACATAGTAATGTCGATAGGAATGGGGCAATTGCAATCACAACAAGACAAATTATACTTCTCATTGTTCTTCTGTAGGTTATAAAATTAAAATGGACACCTTTGTTGTTTCTTGTGTCGGTGACAGGTTGGTTAGAGCCCCTGGACAAAACATTAAAGGGGTTCTCCGGGAATTAAGAAAATGAAAATACTTAAACATTACTTTAGTATAGATATATTCCTAAATACATTTCATTAGCTATAATGGTTCATTTTGTCTAGGGGGCAATCATTAGGAGAAATAAAATGGCCGCCGTCTTATTAGCACACACAAATCCTGCCTAGTCACATAGCAGGACAAGTTAATTTACAACACTGAGGTAAAGAGCTGCCTCATCCTCCTCTCTGCTCTGCTTGTCGGGGGTTATGGTCCTGAATACAGATGATGAGATCTTCAGCTGAATCTCTGTAGGAATAGAGTTCATGAGGAAACAAGAAGTACAGAGAGGACGGACAGGACAGACTGTGGTAATGTGGGTCTGTGGTAATGGAGACTGCATACAAGTGCTGCTGCTTATTATCTACACCCCCACTATCCTCTCTGTACTTCATGTCTCCTAATAAACTCCATTCCCACAGAGATTTATCTGAAGATCATATTAAGCTGGATCATAATCCCTGAAAAGTAAGAGAGGAAGATGGCGTAGCTCTTTAACTTGTCCTCCTGTGTAATTAGGACAGGTTTTGTATGGACTAGTAGGTTGGCGGCCATTTTATTTTTCCTAAGGACTGCTCCCCTGACAAAATGAGCCATAATAACTAATGAAAGGTATTTGGTAATATATTTATAATGAAGTAATATTTAAGTATGTTAATTTTCTTAATTCCAGGAGAACCCCTTTAACCCCTTAACACAAAATGCTGTGCATGTACGGCGGGGGAAGCTGTGCCAGAACAAATAAAGTTTCAAGAAAAAAAAAAAAAAAAGGCCCCTTTCTCCTAATTTAATAATAAAAAATAGAAAAAAAAGAAAAAACACACATATTAGGTATCGCCACGTCCGTAACAACCGGGTTTATAAATATATTACATGATCCACCCAGTCCGATAGACACCATATGAAAAAAATATATAAATGTGTCAAAAAAAGCAATTTTTGTCACCTTACATCATTAAAAGTGCAACACTAAGAGATCAAAAAGGTGTATGCCCCCAAAAATAGGACTAATCAAACCGTCACCTCATTCTGCAAAAAATGAGCCCCTACATAGTACAATCGCCCAAAAAATATAAAATAAATATGGCTCTCAGACTATGGAGACATTAAAACATGATTTTTTTTTGTTTCAAAAATGATAATAGTGTATAAAACGTAAAAAAATTAAAAAAGTATACATATTAGGTATCTTTGCGTCCATAACAACCTTCTCTATAAAAATATCACATGATTTAACCCCTCATTTGAACACCGTAAAAAAATTAAAACGGTGTCAAAAAGCCATTTTGTCACCTTACATCACAAAAAGTGTAATAGCAAGCGATCAAAAAGTCATACGCACCCCAAAATTGTACCATTCAAACCGTCATCTCATCCTGCAAAAATTATGCCGTACCTAAGATAATAGCCCAAAAATAAACTATGACTCTCAGACTATGGAGACACTAAAACTTTTTGTTTCAAAAATGATATTAGTGTATAAAACTTAAATAAATAAAAAAGGTATACATACAGATGCAGTAGGGTTAACACACATGCTTTATGAGACATGTTATCTAAACTAAATGCAACTAAATGTGTTAAGCAATTGCTTTTCAATGGCTTTTGTTTCAAGATAACGTAATGAAATTTGAGTTAAGAGTGTGTGTGTTACCCCTGCTACATCTTGTATTAGATATCGCTGCGTCCATTGCAACCTTTTCTATAAAAATATTGTATTATTTAAACTGTAACACCGTAAAAAAATAAAATAAACATTTTTGTCACCTTACATCACAATAAGTGTAATAGCAAGTGATCAAAAAGTCATATGCACCCCAAAATTATACCAATCAAACCATCATCTCATCCTGTAAAAATGATGCCCTACCTAAGACAATCACCCAAAAATATAAAAACTATGGTTCTCAGACTATGGAGACACTAAAACATGATTTTCTTTGTTTAAAAAATATTAGTGTAAAAAACTTAAATAAAATAAAAAGTACACATATTAGGTATTGCTGTGTCCGTAACGACCTGCCTTATAAAAATATCCTATGATTTAACCCTTCAGGTGAACACCGTAAAAAAAATCTAATAAAAATGGTATCAAAAAGCCATTTTGTCACTTTACATCACAAAAAGTGTAGTAGCAAGCGATCAAAAAGTCATACACACCCCAAAATAATGCCAATCAAACCGTCACCTCATCTCGCAAAAATGATAACCTACCTAAGACAATCGGTAGTCATATTTGGTATTGTCGCATCTGTACTAACCTGTTCTATAAAAATAACTCATGTTCTAACCTGTCAGATAAACTTTATAAATAACACAAAATAAAAACTGTGCCAAAACAGCTATTTTTGTTACCTTGCCTCACAAAAAGGGTAATATAGAGCAACCAAAAAATAATCAGTACCCTAAAATAGTACCAACAAAACTGCCCCCTTATCACGTAGTTTCCAGAATGGGGTCACTCTTTTGGAGTTTCTACTCTAGGGGTGCATCAGGGGGGCTTCAAATGGGACATGGTGTCAAAAAACCAGTCCATCAAAATCTGCCTTCCAAAAACCATATGGCGCACCTTTCCTTCTTCACCCTGTCGTGGGCCCGTACAGCGGTTTACAATCACATATGGGGTGTTTCTGTAAACTACAGAATCAGGGCAATAAATATAGAGTTTTGTTTGGCTGTTAACCTTTGCTTTGTTAGCGATTTTTTTTTTTTTTTTAATGGAAAATCTGCCCAAAAAGTGAAACACCTAAACGGTTAACAACGTTTGTAAAATCAGTTGTGAATGCCTTGAGGGGAGTAGTTTCTAAAATGGGGTCATTTTTGGTGGTTTCTATTATGTAAGCCTCACAAAGTGACTTTAGATTTGAACTGGTCCTTAAAAAGTAGGTTTTGGAAATTTTCTGAAAATTTTGAAGATTTGCTTTTAAGCTTCTAAGCCTTCTAACGTCCCCCAAAAACAAAAATTGAGAAATTGAAACTTGGAAAGTTGCGAATTTTTCCAAATTTTGGGTAAATTTTGTATTTTTTTATAAATAAAAATGAAATATTTTTATTCAAATTTACCACTGTCATGAAGTACAATATGTGATGAGAAAACAGTCTCAGAATAGCTTGGATAAGTAAACGTGTTTTAAAGTTATCACCACATAAAGTGACACATGTCATATTAGCAAAAATCAGTCTGGGCCTCAAGGTGAAAAATGGCTGGGTAATTAAGGGGTTAAGTGGGTTTTTCCTGTCCCACCACTGATGTCCCACCTGATCCCATTATTTTAACCATTATGGGCCATTGCAATACTCAATATCCTATACCTACATCAGCATCCTTGCCTTTTCTTGTGGCCTGGCATGTCTATAGCTCCATGAGGACAGGTGATCACACCACTGCATTATCAGCTTGCTTGGTAGCGCACAAGCTAATATACTGTGATTTGCTGGAGGAGAGTGATATATTATTTTTTGTTGGAAAAGATTTTGTCTAACTTGTAAATTAAATCTCTGATCACTGTATACCTAGGAATCCAGTGGACGGTCCTACTCAATGACTGACAGCCATAATCGTCTCTGCTTCTCCTGCTCAATAGTATGTGTCAATATTGGTGTTGGGTGCGAATATTCGAATAGCGAATTTTAACCTCGAATATCGGCACTTCACGAATATTTAGAATATAGTGATATATATTCGGAATTTCTAATATTCTAGATGATTTTTCATCAGTAACCTCCTTTCTTGCTTGTGGGCCAATGAGAAGGCTGCAATGTCTTTGTCTGAGCTTAGAAACATCCCTAGAAACCAATAGGAAAGTTGCCTCCCCCTTACTATATAAGAACCTCCCCAGCAGCCCTTGTATGCAGTATTTTGCAGATCTGAGAGAGACATCAGTGTTATTGCTGTGCTCTCTGCTTTCCTGTGTATTTACATTAGTTAGTTAGCTTATATATATATATATTACAGATAGTCAGTGTAGGTTATATCCTGATATAGTGTAGCTGTCCATACATACATACATAGTGCTGTTATGTCACAAGTTCACAACAATACTTAGTGCACCAATCACTAATAAGTAGTCAAACCTGTTAAAATGTGAAGTTGCACGTATTGCGCCAAAATATTTGGATTATTAGTGACGATTTTGCAATCGCGAATATATTGGAGCACCCTATCTGCATATAAAGCTATTGTAATGTTCTGCCGTGCCAATCATTTTCTCCAGTCTCAGGAAACTTCTAGCAGCTTGAAAAATGTACCTATAGTGACCCACATCTGTATTGTGCGCGCATTACGTGAATATTACATTGCCGAATTTTTGCGATCAAGAAAATAACTCAGTAAGTCAATTAATTGAATGGTATTTTCATGCTGACATGATTCAGATTCAGGGACTCAGATGTAGTGCTCCAAATGTGATGCAAAGGTGAATTTTATTGACATCATTTAAAAGCAAAACAGCATGGGACATTTCGGTCTAACATAGACGTTTCTCAAACACTAAAAGCAAAAAACTAAATAAATAAATTCAATTACATGGCATAGAAAAGAAAATATCTATAATTAGTAGAGCATAATGGATTGTACAAGTCACATATAGCGTGAAGCTAAAAAAAATGTGACCAGATGGCCAAGGAAATGGGCCCATGGAGTTTCCAGTTAAGAAAATATAAACAAAGCATTAGAGGAACATATAAGAAATAGGCACACAAAGTATATAAATAATTGCACATAATAATTTGCACATATGACCTGTGTGACCAATGCCAGCCATCCTGCATCTATATAAAATGTCCAGCTCCCTTTCCAGGTGCCTAAACTTCAAAGGTTCTTGTGTCCTGCAAAGGACCTGCTGTTATCTCTGCTTGTGTTCCTGTACACCTGACCTATGCTTGTGTTTCTGGACTACGCTACTTGTTTGATCCTTGCCTGCTTTGTCTAAACTCCCCTGTTGCTGAACCGGATTGTCTTACCTGTACCTGTGCCGCCTGCTCTGACCCATTGCTTGTTTGACTGCCCCATCCTTTGGTCCTGCACTGTCGCTCCATGTTATGACTAGTGTTGATCACGAATATTCGAATTGCGAATTTTAATCGCGAATATCGGCACTTCGAGAATTCGCAAATATTTCGAAATTCGCAAAATATATTCGTAATTGTGAAAATACCAGTCCATGCGAATTTTTATGCGAAAATTTATATGCGAATTTTATGCGAATTTTCGCAATCAAGAAAATAATGCCTGGAGATCATGAATTCGCGAATTCTCGAATATATGGCGAATATTCGCCCAAATATTCGCGAAATATCGCGAAATCGAATATTGCCCCTGCCGCTCATCACTAGTTATGACTCAGCCTACTGACTATGACTGTACCGCCGGTCCCTTGCATTGGTACCCTCTGGTCCACCTGGACCGGCTACGTACCTTGCATGCCAATCCCCTTCAAGAGGTAGCGACCTGGTGTTCACCTCGGGAAAGTCTATCCCCACCATCAGGGGTACTATGAAGAACGAGAAGTTCACTTAGACAACACCTTTAGAGTAGGTTGGTCACTTTGGACAGTGGGTTCATAACCATTGGTTTGTGTATCAGCGCTGTGGAACGGTGAAGTTTCATGTCAAGTTCATATTACGAGCATACAAAAACCAGTCAAATGGATCAGAGAAGACAAAACTTTATTAAGCATGACCAAACACAAAAGACATAATCCTGCACAAACAAGCAAGATAAACAGGGGCAGATGGATAACCACTGGGCCAAGTACACCTGTTTGACTTGGGGCCAAACCCTAAGGGCGTTGTCTAAGTGAACCCTCGATCTTCACAATACCCCTAATGGTGGGGATAGGTTTTCCCAAGGGTTCACTAGGTCACTACCTCCTGGGATAGTCCCAATGTACTTGGTCAAAACCTACAAGATAACCGATGGTGGTGCATAACACCAGCAGCCTAAGCACAAAAACCAAAGAGGAACTGGAACCCAAACAATCAGAAACAAAGGACACAGTTCAGACATAAACCATGCTGAAATACAGATGGACAAAGACAGATGCCTGGACCCCATGCGAAACAGATGCATGGCGGTCCCAGACAGAGCTACACAGAGATGAGATAGGCAGATGCCTTGAGCCCATGCAGAACTGATGCATGGTGATCACAAACAGAGCTGCACAGACATGGAACCCAAACAATCAGAAACAAAGGACACAGTTCAGACATAAACCATGCTGAAATACAGATGGACAAAGACAGATACTTGGACCCCATGCGGAACGGATGCATTGCGGTCCCAGACAGAGCTACACAGACATGAGATAGGCAGATACCTGGAGCCCATGTGGAACAGATGCATGGCATTCTCAGTCAGACAAGGCAAAAGACATTGACACAAGGTGACTTCAAGACATGGTGACATCAATGAATTACCAGGCAATCACACAGATCAGGATAGAATGACAAACACCCACTTCAGGAGTATATACCCTAGCAACAATCCACTAAAACCATGAACCAAACACAGATGGTATTAGTGTTGTGCCCTTGATTTTCACTGACCCATATACTATAACTTGTGTGCGGGATCTGTAATCAAGGCCTCAATAGGGCATGCTTCTGTGGAGTCACCATGGTAAACCACTGATGTGGCTTAAAGTCATTGGAAATGTCAGTGGAGACCACAGACACCACACATACCTAAATCACTGACTTGTGAGTGAGGTCTAATTCTCCATCACTGATTTCCATGCAGCTTTTGATCATTGATTTCCTTCGTGACATCCAAAGAATTCTGGCACCTGAGTCTTATAGTAGGTAACTCTATATACTCAGCTAAACCCAAGTTGATGCCAGCCTGCAGGGAATTTCGACCTTGTGAAAAGCTAAGTTAATACTGTTGATGGAATAAAATGCTTCCTGTTGCAGCCTCTTAAACAGTTTTAGAGGCCGATGAAAAACAGCATCTCCTTTCTCCAGAGATATCCAGGAAGAAGATACTTTTATGCCTCCAATAAATCTGTTTTATTGATGCTACTTGTGATGAGATATCATACAATCTGTAATTCTGTGATTTAAAAAAGGCAATCAAGATCCAATAAATATTTTACTTTACATTTCTCTGATCAGATTTTCCCCCTTCTGCAGCCACAAATAATTGCAGATCTTATTACCGTAAGTCAGTGGTGTTGGCTACGCTCGTTATTTATACTCTAATGCTTTGAGTATCTTGCAAGACGACGGCACAGTACAAGAGAATTTACAATATCTGTGTTGCAAGACTCAAGGAGGAGTCTTTAGAACCGTTATTTGTCACCAGAGCACTTCTCTCTCTCACAGAGTTTATTTTTTGGAATAACATTTTATAGCTTTTCCGTTTGTTAAAATTCTGTATTTGTTTGTTACATTTTTTTTTCAGAAGTTTCATCACGGGCAATTGATTTATTATTTGGAAAATGTAGAATGCAAGCGGTTGTGTTGTTCATGTGGTTCTCTACTCAAGAGTCAGCAAATTTAAAAGTGATTATGATGGTTACATCTAGATTTAGTTTCTGGGTTGCTAAGCAACATCACAGCCTCTACAAATAGGAAATCAAGCCTATATAACAAGAGAAAATAAAAACTTACCTAATGGTGTCCTGAGGGTCATTGAAGCATGCTTGTAAAAGCAAAATGGGAGCAAATTTGCTTGACGACATAAAGGTTACTTAAGAAATATACAGGTGAAACTCGAAAAATTAGAATATCGTGAAAAGTTCATTTAGGCTACGTCTACACGGCGATATTTGTTGCACGACGTTTTGTTGCACTAATGTCGTGCGACAATTTTTATAATGGCAGTCTATGGTGTCGCACTGCAACATGCTGCGACTGCGAGGCAACAGTCGCAGAAAATCCATTTGAGATGTTGCATGTTGCAGTGCGACACCAATTGTCACGTGACATTAGTGCAACAAAATGTTGCGCTACAAATGTTGCAGTGTAGTTGTGCCCCATCTATTGCACAACTTATTGTCGCGCGACAAATGTCGTCGTGTAGACGTAGCCTAATTTCAGTAATGCAACTTAAAAGGTGGAACTAACATATGAGATAGATTCAGTACTTGCAAAGCGAGATATTTCAAGCCTTTATTTGTTATAATTTGGATGATTATGGCTTACAGCTTATGAAACCCCAAAGTCTCAATTTAGAGGTGCCCTTTGCTCAGGGGGTATGGATTAATTAGCTGACTGGAGTGTGACACTTTGATCCTAGAATATAGAACCTTTTCACAAAATTCTAATTTTAAGCTGCATTAATGCAATTCATTTTAATTTGCACTACTGAAATACAGTAAATGGACTTTTGCACAATATTAAAAAATTTTGAGTTTCACCTGTATAGTTAACAAAAAATAAAAATTAAATTTCTTACTTACAACCTAAGATACCTTTCCAAAGATAAAGAAAAGAGCTAAGCAAATTTCCCTAAATTTATTTGGGTCCTATTCTCTTGAATTAGCCATCATATTCTATTTGGTCCAAATAACTGTGACCCAAATCAAAAGTGCCCCAATTGACCTGGGAAGTCATATATGGCACTCGGAGGTCTCCTAGGACTGTACGTAAATTTACTGTTGGCAGTCGGAAAGGGGTTAACTTCCAAGCCTTCACACTGAATATGATTAGGCAGAGTGGCCTGGGCACACCTGGTTTATAGTGATTCATGACAAATTAATTCATAATTAATAAAATTTCTTGGTGAACTTAGGCAAAGCTGCCGAATTAAACTTTTCAAAACGTCACTCATCTCTACTCAGAAGGTTTGGAGTGGTACATTGGCTGTACTTCAGGATATTGCAAAACACTTCAACAACAGGACAAATGTATTGTGATATCTTCCTGCTTTGTGTTTGTGGCCTTTGGGTGATATATCATCATTTTATATTTTGTGATGTTATGTTATTCTGGTTTTATTTTTTATAAAAAAAATTAAAAAAAATTGGATTCACTGAAATAAAATAAAAAATTTGTTGGGGGGGAATTGAATATTTTTTTTATTTGTGTAGAATCAAATCACTCACATCTCAAATAAAGAACTTGGAAGAACCCCTAAAAATGCTCCTCTTTTAGAGAACCTAAACATTACCAAATATAAAACCAATAGGAAAGTTGCCGACCCCTTACTATATAAGAACCTCCCCAGCAGCCATTTTCTACAGTTTTTTTAAAGTTCTGAGAGAGAGCAGTGTCATTGCTGTGCTCTGTGCTTTCCACATTACATTAGATAGTTAGTTAGATAGCTTATATATAGAATACAGATAGTTAGTGGGAGACAGTCAGTGTAGGTTAGGTAGTGATATAGTGTAGCTGATAGGTTCCAGTGCAGGGTGTTAGGTAGTGTGGTAGGTTCTGCTGTCCATACATAGATGCTACAGACATAGCGCTGTGATGTCACAACAATACATAGTGCATCAATAAGTAATATGTAGTCAGACCTGCTAAAATGTGAAGTTCCACGTATTGCGCCAATATATGCGCATAATTAATTGCAGATTTAGCGCAATCACGAATACATTGGAGCCCTCTATCTGCATATAAAGCCATTTTTAATGTTCTGCTGTGCCAACCATTTTCTCCAGTTTCAGGAAACTTCTAGCAGCTTGGAAAATGTAGCAAAAGTGACCCACCCCTGTATTGCGTGCACTTTACATTTTCGCACTCAATAGAATTCTCGAATTCGCGAATATATGACGAATATTCTACAAATGCTTAGAACTCTCTTCTACATTTAGATTCTTCCTCCTGCATTTGGCCCAGAAAGCAGGAGAATTACCTGAAAAGCAATATTAACCCCTTAGTGACCACCCATACGTGTTTTTACGGCGGTCACTAAGGGGCCTTCGGCTGGGCCGCCGCGTTTTTACAGCGGCCCGGTCTAAGCGCTGCACAGATCCCCGTGCAGCGGGGAGCACGGACCCGGCTCTCACATGAGAGCCGGGACCCTGCTCTAACAGCCCGGACCGGCAGGAGTGCCGATCCGGGCTGTTTAACCCTTTACATGCCGGACTCCCTCTGTCTCCCATCAGCACCCCGAAAATAAGATCGCGGGGTGCTGATGTGTTCGGAAACTTACCTTGCTTCCGATCAGGGCCCCGAGCCTGTCTTCAGTTATCTCCAGCAGGCTGTGCCTCTCTGGCGCAGCCTGCTGGTCAAGGTTTGAATAGCATTGCTATTGAAATGTAATGCCTTATAGAGATAATGCATTACATTTTAAAAGCAATCAAAATACTGTATATTATAGTCCCCTTGTGGGACTTTTAAGTAGTAAAAAAAATAAAAAAGAAATACACATTTATTAAATAAAAAAAATTCCATAAAATAAAAAAATATGCTTTTTTTCCCATTGAAAATACGCTTTTTAATGAAAAAAATTGCAAAAAGAAAATATCCCCCATATGTTTGGTATTGCCGCGTCCGTAACGACCCGGACTACATAAATATTACATAAATTATCCCCTATGGTGAATGCCGTAAAAAATTAAAATAAAAAAAAAAAAGAATTTCTAATTTATTCTTAGTTTCCACCGAAAAAAACGTAATAACAAGCGATCAAAAAGCGCCATTTACTCTAAAATGATACCAATGAAAAATACAAGTTGTCCCTCAAAAATCAAGCCCTCACACAACTCCATAGAAAAAGAAAAAAAAAAGTTATGGGTCTTGTGAAGTGGCAATGCAAAATAATTTTTTTGGTTAATAAAAGGGGTTTTATTGGAAAAAAAGTAGTAAAACGTAAAAAAAAATTATAAGTATTTAGTATCACTGTAATCGTACTGACCCAGAGAATAAAGATATTATGTTATTTCTACCGAAAAATGAACGCCATAAAATTTATAATGTAAAAACGCAGTGGCAGTATTGCTATTTTCCCCCATCTCCATCCCAGAAAGAGTTAATAAAAGTTAATCAGAAAGTTATGTGTACCCCAAAATGGTGCCATTAAAAACTACAACTTGTCCCGTAAAAAACAAGCCCTCATAAAGCTATATAGATGAAAAAATAAAAAGTTATAGCTCTTGGAACGAGACAATGAAAAAAGGAAGAAAAACGCTTGGTCATAAAGGTTCAAACAGGCTTGGTCACTAAGGGGTTAAAGGGCTTCTGTCACCCCCCCCCCCCAAAACTGATGCTGTTGCCACATCCAGACTCTGTCATTGCGCCACTCTGTGGTCTCCTCATGCTGCTTCCACCTCACTACTATGTCATAGGGCCTCTCTGTGGACTTCTCATGCTATTCCCACCCTCTCCACTTCATGACTGTGCCACTATTTTGCCTTTCAGCCTGGCTGACATCATTTATTTGACCCTTATTCTGATCTGTCAGAAGGAAAAGAAAATGAGACACACAACGGATCCTTTCTATGTAACAGCAGTAAGGCCTGTAACATTGACATGTAAGGCTGAGTTCACACTTGAGTTATTTGGTCGGTTTTGGCCCTGTAATTGCCCAAATAAGTGATGTGCACAGTGATTCTAAGAGCGTTGCCTGTCATCTGCATGTCATAAGGATTCATAGTATTGTTTCACTACCACAGCAGACTCCCTATGTGTGTTACTGCAAGGCACAGTGTTCTGCACCACTATAAAGGTTCTCTGCACCTATAAAATAGCAGTTTTTTTATGCAATTCGCCACAAATAAATTCGGATTGAACCAAATTTTTTCGAAAAATTCAGCGAACCGGACAAATCAAATTTTTGAGAAATGTGCTTATCTCTATTCCTGGCAGTCAGCACAATGGTTAATACCCACTAGATAAACCACTGGTTTATTAAACAGTTATACACTTTGGAGCTTGTTGTGATCCCCTGACTATAAGTTGATAACAGGGTGTCGTGAGAAAATGGATCCGTCCTCATTGACTTGCATTGTGGGTTATTTCAGATCCGTTTTGCCCGCATCCCATGACGGAAAGAAAACTGCAGCATGCTGTGGTTTGCTCTCCGGTAACGCAACCTAACGGAACAAATTGCATTCTGGTGAATTCTGTTCTGTTCATTTCCATTTTGTCCCCTTGACAATGAATGGGGACAAAATGGAGGCATTTTTCTCCGGTATTGAGTTCCACTGCCGCAAACGCAAATATAAAATACCACTCTGCCTAATAGATCAGGGTCCACTCCCATTATCTCACAATTTCCTAGTAGTTTGTTTGAATATACTGTATATATCTGACAACACTTTTAATAAATCTCATTTCAGCCCCACGTAATGGTGGCTCCAGTCAAGCAGAATATTAACATGTAACTATTGCTTGGAGAATGAAAGCAGGAGATCTGGAGCTCCATCAGATGAATACTACTCTGACCCCTCTGAATATACAGATATGTTATAAAAGGAATCAATAAAAAAGTTTTTATAACATCAAGCCTAGTGAAATGTTAAATCTGGTGACACATCCTGTAGCATCATGTTTGTATAGCCCACAGATAACATTATTTTATTTTTATTTTTTTGTACATGTATTTCAGTTTAAAATTAAAATTAAAAAGAAAGGTTTTCGGAGATTCTCAGTAACTAGGGATGAGCGAACTCGAACTGTATAGTTCGGGTTCGTACCGAATTTTGGGGTGTCCGTGACACGGACCCGAACCCGGACATTTTCGTAAAAGTCCGGGTTCGGGTTCGGTGTTCGTCGCTTTCTTCGCGCTTTTGTGACGCTTTCTTGGCGCTTTTTGAAAGGCTGCAAAGCAGCCAATCAACAAGCGTCATACTACTTGCCCCAAGAGGCCATCACAGCCATGCCTACTATTGGCATGGCTGTGATTGGCCAGAGCACCATGTGACCCAGCCTCTATTTAAGCTGGAGTCACATAGCGCCGCCCGTCACTCTGCTCTGATTAGCGTAGGGAGAGGTTGCGGCTGCGACAGTAGGGCGAGATTAGGCAGATTAACTCCTCCAAAGGACTTGATTAACTGATCGATCTGCAGCTGTGGATCATTGAGCTGCTGATCCTCAATTGCTCACTGTTTTTAGGCTGCCCAGACCGTTTGTCAGTCACATTTTTCTGGGGTGATCGGCGGCCATTTTGTGTCTTGTGGTGCGCCAGCACAAGCTGCGACCAAGTGCATTTAACCCTCAATGGTGTGGTTGTTTTTTGGCTAAAGCCTACATCAGGGTGAAGCTGTCACACCAAGTGCATTTAACCAGCAATAGTCTGTTCATTTTTTGGCCATATACTAAATCAGGGGCAAGCTGCGCCTGTCACCAAGTGCATTTAACCCTCAATGGTGTGGTTGTTTTTTGGCTAAAGCCTACATCAGGGTGAAGCTGTCACACCAAGTGCATTTAACCAGCAAAAGTCTGTTTATTTTTTAGCCATATCCCAGTCTAATTCTGTCACTAAATCCATACCGGTCACCCAGCGCCTAAATACTAGGCCTCAAATTTATATCCCGCTAAATCTGTCCTTAGTGCTGTAGCTGGGCGAGTTATTTAGTGTCCGTTCAAGCACATTTCTTGTTCTGGGTTGAAATACAATTCCCAATTTAGCAATTTCATAATTTAGTGGTTTCTGCTATATCAGAGCTATTTGAAATCTATCCCTAAAAGGGTATATAATATTCAAGGTGCACATTGGGTCATTCAGAATAACTTCACACACACCCGCTACTGTGTATTTCCAAGTCTAATTCTGGCACTAAACCCATACCTGTCACCCAGCGCCTAAATACTAGGCCTCAAATTTATATCCAGCTAAATCTGTCCTTAGTGCTGTAGCTGGGCGAGTTATTTAGTGTCCGTTCAAGCACATTTCTTGTTCTGGGTTGAAATACAATTCCCAATTTAGCAATTTCATAATTTAGTGGTTTCTGCTATATCAGAGCTATTTGAAATCTATCCCTAAAAGGGTATATAATATTCAAGGTGCACATAGGGTCATTCAGAATAACTTCACACACACGCTTCTGTGCATTTCCAAGTCTAATTCTGTCACTAAATCCATACCGGTCACCCAGCGCCTAAATACTAGGCCTCAAATTTATATCCCGCTGAATTTGAATACAATACATTGGGCCAAATAATATATTTGTTGTTGTGGTGAACCATAACAATGAGAAAAACATCTAGTAAGGGACGCGGACGTGGACATGGTCGTGGTGGTGTTAGTGGACCCTCTGGTGCTGGGAGAGGACGTGGCCGTTCTGCCACATCCACACGTCCTAGTGTACCAACTACCTCAGGTCCCAGTAGCCGCCAGAATTTACAGCGATATATGGTGGGGCCCAATGCCGTTCTAAGGATGGTAAGGCCTGAGCAGGTACAGGCATTAGTCAATTGGGTGGCCGACAGTGGATCCAGCACGTTCACATTATCTCCCACCCAGTCTTCTGCAGAAAGCGCACAGATGGCGCCTGAAAACCAACCCCATCAGTCTGTCACATCACCCCCATGCATACCAGGGAAACTGTCTCAGCCTCAAGTTATGCAGCAGTCTCTTATGCTGTTTGAAGACTCCGCTGGCAGGGTTTCCCAAGGGCATCCACCTAGCCCTTCCCCAGCGGTGAAAGACATAGAATGCACTGACGCACAACCACTTATGTTTCCTGATGATGAGGACATGGGAATACCACCTCAGCATGTCTCTGATGATGACGAAACACAGGTGCCAACTGCTGCGTCTTTCTGCAGTGTGCAGACTGAACAGGAGGTCAGGGATCAAGACTGGGTGGAAGACGATGCAGGGGACGATGAGGTCCTAGACCCCACATGGAATGAAGGTCGTGCCACTGACTTTCACAGTTCGGAGGAAGAGGCAGTGGTGAGACCGAGCCAACAGCGTAGCAAAAGAGGGAGCAGTGGGCAAAAGCAGAACACCCGCCGCCAAGAGACTCCGCCTGCTACTGACCGCCGCCATCTGGGACCGAGCACCCCAAAGGCAGCTTCAAGGAGTTCCCTGGCATGGCACTTCTTCAAACAATGTGCTGACGACAAGACCCGAGTGGTTTGCACGCTGTGCCATCAGAGCCTGAAGCGAGGCATTAACGTTCTGAACCTGAGCACAACCTGCATGACCAGGCACCTGCATGCAAAGCATGAACTGCAGTGGAGTAAACACCTTAAAACCAAGGAAGTCACTCAGGCTCCCCCTGCTACCTCTTCTGCTGCTGCCGCCTCGGCCTATTCTGCTGCTGCCGCCTCGGCCTCTTCCTCCGCCTCTGGAGGAACGTTGGCACCTGCCGCCCAGCAAACAGGGGATGTACCACCAACACCACCACCACCACCTCCGTCACCAAGCGTCTCAACCATGTCACACGCCAGCGTTCAGCTCTCCATCTCACAAACATTTGATAGAAAGCGTAAATTCCCACCTAGCCACCCTCGATCCCTGGCCCTGAATGCCAGCATTTCTAAACTACTGGCCTATGAAATGCTGTCATTTAGGCTGGTGGACACAGACAGCTTCAAACAGCTCATGTCGCTTGCTGTCCCACAGTATGTTGTTCCCAGCCGGCACTACTTCTCCAAGAGAGCCGTGCCTTCCCTGCACAACCAAGTATCCGATAAAATCAAGTGTGCACTGCGCAACGCCATCTGTGGCAAGGTCCACCTAACCACAGATACGTGGACCAGTAAGCACGGCCAGGGACGCTATATCTCCCTAACTGCACACTGGGTAAATGTAGTGGCAGCTGGGCCCCAGGCGGAGAGCTGTTTGGCGCACGTCCTTCCGCCGCCAAGGATCGCAGGGCAACATTCTTTGCCTCCTGTTGCCACCTCCTCCTTCTCGGCTTCCTCCTCCTCTTCTTCCACCTGCTCATCCAGTCAGCCACACACCTTCACCACCAACTTCAGCACAGCCCGGGGTAAACGTCAGCAGGCCATTCTGAAACTCATATGTTTGGGGGACAGGCCCCACACCGCACAGGAGTTGTGGCGGGGTATAGAACAACAGACCGACGAGTGGTTGCTGCCGGTGAGCCTCAAGCCCGGCCTGGTGGTGTGTGATAATGGGCGAAATCTCGTTGCAGCTCTGGGACTAGCCAATTTGACGCACATCCCTTGCTTGGCGCATGTGCTGAATTTGGTGGTGCAGAAGTTCATTCACAACTACCCCGACATGTCAGAGCTGCTGCATAAAGTGCGGGCCGTCTGTTCGCGCTTCCGGCGTTCACATCCTGCTGCTGCTCGCCTGTCTGCGCTACAGCGTAACTTCGGCCTTCCCGCTCACCGCCTCATATGCGACGTGCCCACCAGGTGGAACTCCACCTTGCACATGCTGGACAGACTGTGCGAGCAGCAGCAGGCCATAGTGGAGTTTCAGCTGCAGCACGCACGGGTCAGTCGCACTACAGAACAGCACCACTTCACCACCAATGACTGGGCCTCCATGCGAGACCTGTGTGCCCTGTTGCGCTGTTTCGAGTACTCCACCAACATGGCCAGTGGCGATGACACCGTTATCAGCGTTACAATACCACTTCTATGTCTCCTTGAGAAAACACTTAGGGCGATGATGGAAGAGGAGGTGGCCCAGGAGGAGGAGGAGGAGGAGGAGGAAGAGGGGTCATTTTTAGCACTTTCAGGCCAGTCTCTTCGAAGTGACTCAGAGGGAGGTTTTTGGCAACAGCAGAGGCCAGGTACAAATGTGGCCAGCCAGGGCCCACTACTGGAGGACGAGGAGGACGAGGATGAGGAGGAGGTGGAGGAGGATGAGGATGAAGCATGGTCACAGCGGGGTGGCACCCAACGCAGCTCGGGTCCATCACTGGTGCGTGGCTGGGGGGAAAGGCAGGACGATGACGATACGCCTCCCACAGAGGACAGCTTGTCCTTATCCCTGGGCAGCCTGGCACACATGAGCGACTACATGCTGCAGTGCCTGCGCAACGACAGCAGAGTTGCCCACATTTTAACCTGTGCGGACTACTGGGTTGCCACCCTGCTGGATCCACGCTACAAAGACAATGTGCCCACCTTACTTCCTGCACTGGAGCGTGATAGGAAGATGCGCGAGTACAAGCGCACGTTGGTAGACGCGCTACTGAGAGCATTCCCAAATGTCACAGGGGAACAAGTGGAAGCCCAAGGCCAAGGCAGAGGAGGAGCAAGAGGTCGCCAAGGCAGCTGTGTCACGGCCAGCTCCTCTGAGGGCAGGGTTAGCATGGCAGAGATGTGGAAAACTTTTGTCAACACGCCACAGCTAACTGCACCACCACCTGATACGCAACGTGTTAGCAGGAGGCAACATTTCACTAACATGGTGGAACAGTACGTGTGCACACCCCTCCACGTACTGACTGATGGTTCGGCCCCATTAGACTTCTGGGTCTCTAAATTGTCCACGTGGCCAGAGCTAGCCTTTTATGCCTTGGAGGTGCTGGCCTGCCCGGCAGCCAGCGTTTTGTCTGAACGTGTATTCAGCACGGCAGGGGGCGTCATTACAGACAAACGCAGCCGCCTGTCTACAGCCAATGTGGACAAGCTGACGTTCATAAAAATGAACCAGGCATGGATCCCACAGGACCTGTCCGTCCCTTGTCCAGATTAGACATTAACTACCTCCCCATAACCATATATTATTGGACTCCAGGGCACTTCCTCATTCAATCCTATTTTTATTTTCATTTTACCATTATATTGCGAGGCTACCCAAAGTTGAATGAACCTCTCCTCTGCCTGTGTGCTAGGCCTAAATATATGCCAATGGACTGTTGCAGTGGTGGCTGACATGAAGCCTGATTCTCTGCTATGACATGCAGACTAATTCTCTGCTGACATGAAGCCAGATTGTCTGTTACGGGACCTCTCTCCTCTGCCTGGGTGCTGGGCCTAAATTTATGAAAATGGACTGTTGCAGTGGTGGGTGACGTGAAGCCTCATTCTCTGCTATGACATGCAGACTGATTCTCTGCTGACATGAAGCCAGATCGTCTGTTACGGGACCTCTCTGCTCTGCCTGTGTGCTAGGCCTAAATATATGCCAATGGACTGTTGCAGTGGTGGCTGACGTGAAGCCTGATTCTCTGCTATGACATGCAGACTGATTCTCTGCTGACATGAAGCCAGATTGTCTGTTACGGGACCTCTCTGCTCTGCCTGTGTGCTAGGCCTAAATATATGCCAATGGACTGTTGCAGTGGTGGCTGACGTGAAGCCTCATTCTCTGCTATGACATGCAGACTGATTCTCTGCTGACATGAAGCCAGATTGTCTGTTACGGGACCTCTCTGCTCTGCCTGGGTGCTGGGCCTAAATTTATGACAATGGACTGTTGCAGTGGTGGCTGACGTGAAGCCTGATTCTCTGCTATGACATGCAGACTGATTCTCTGCTGACATGAAGCCAGATTGTCTGTTACGGGACCTCTCTGCTCTGCCTGTGTGCTAGGCCTAAATATATGCCAATGGACTGTTGCAGTGGTGGCTGACGTGAAGCCTCATTCTCTGCTATGACATGCAGACTGATTCTCTGCTGTCATGAAGCCAGATTGTCTGTTACGGGACCTCTCTGCTCTGCCTGTGTGCTAGGCCTAAATATATGCCAATGAACTGTTGCAGTGGTGGGTGACGTGAAGCCTCATTCTCTGCTATGACATGCAGACTGATTCTCTGCTGACATGAAGCCAGATTGTCTGTTACGGGACCTCTCTCCTCTGCCTGTGTGCTAGGCCTAAATATATGCCAATGGACTGTTGCAGTGGTGGCTGACGTGAAGCCTGATTCTCTGCTATGACATGCAGACTGATTCTCTGCTGACATGAAGCCAGATTGTCTGTTACGGGACCTCTCTGCTCTGCCTGTGTGCTAGGCCTAAATATATGCCAATGGACTGTTGCAGTGGTGGGTGACGTGAAGCCTCATTCTCTGCTATGACATGCAGACTGATTCTCTGCTGTCATGAAGCCAGATTGTCTGTTACGGGACCTCTCTGCTCTGCCTGTGTGCTAGGCCTAAATATATGCCAATGGACTGTTGCAGTGGTGGGTGACGTGAAGCCTCATTCTCTGCTATGACATGCAGACTGATTCTCTGCTGACATGAAGCCAGATTCTCTGTTACGGGACCTCTCTCCTCTGCCTGTGTGTGTGCTGGGCCTAAATATATGCCAATGGACTGTTGCAGTGGTGGCTGACGTGAAGCCTCATTCTCTGCTATGACATGCAGACTAATTCTCTGCTGACATGAAGCCAGATTGTCTGTTACGGGACCTCTCTCCTCTGCCTGGGTGCTGGGCCTAAATTTATGACAATGGACTGTTGCAGTGGTGGCTGACGTGAAGCCTGATTCTCTGCTATGACATGCAGACTGATTCTCTGCTGACATGAAGCCAGATTGTCTGTTACGGGACCTCTCTGCTCTGCCTGTGTGCTAGGCCTAAATATATGCCAATGGACTGTTGCAGTGGTGGCTGACGTGAAGCCTCATTCTCTGCTATGACATGCAGACTGATTCTCTGCTGTCATGAAGCCAGATTGTCTGTTACGGGACCTCTCTGCTCTGCCTGTGTGCTAGGCCTAAATATATGCCAATGGACTGTTGCAGTGGTGGGTGACGTGAAGCCTCATTCTCTGCTATGACATGCAGACTGATTCTCTGCTGACATGAAGCCAGATTGTCTGTTACGGGACCTCTCTCCTCTGCCTGTGTGCTAGGCCTAAATATATGCCAATGGACTGTTGCAGTGGTGGCTGACGTGAAGACTGATTCTCTGCTATGACATGCAGACTGATTCTCTGCTGACATGAAGCCAGATTGTCTGTTACGGGACCTCTCTGCTCTGCCTGTGTGCTAGGCCTAAATATATGCCAATGGACTGTTGCAGTGGTGGGTGACGTGAAGCCTCATTCTCTGCTATGACATGCAGACTGATTCTCTGCTGTCATGAAGCCAGATTGTCTGTTACGGGACCTCTCTGCTCTGCCTGTGTGCTAGGCCTAAATATATGCCAATGGACTGTTGCAGTGGTGGGTGACGTGAAGCCTCATTCTCTGCTATGACATGCAGACTGATTCTCTGCTGACATGAAGCCAGATTCTCTGTTACGGGACCTCTCTCCTCTGCCTGTGTGTGTGCTGGGCCTAAATATATGCCAATGGACTGTTGCAGTGGTGGCTGACGTGAAGCCTCATTCTCTGCTATGACATGCAGACTAATTCTCTGCTGACATGAAGCCAGATTCTCTGTTACGGGACCTCTCTCCTCTGCCTGTGTGTGTGCTGGGCCTAAATATATGCCAATGGACTGTTGCAGTGGTGGCTGACGTGAAGCCTCATTCTCTGCTATGACATGCAGACTAATTCTCTGCTGACATGAAGACAGATTCTCTGTTACGGGACCTCCCTCCTCTGCCTGGGTGCTGGGCCTAAATATATGCTAATGGACTGTTGCAGTGGTGGCTGACGTGAAGCCTCATTCTCTGCTATGACATGCAGACTGATTCTCTGCTGACATGAAGCCAGATTGTCTGTTACGGGACCTCTCTCCTCTGCCTGGGTGCTGGGTAGTGTTGAGCGCGAATATTCGAAAAGCAATTTTTTTTCGCGAATATCGCAACTTCGCGATTTCGCGAATATTTCGAATATAGTGCTATATATTCGTAGAAACGAATATTCGTTTTTTGTTTTTTCCCCCCCCCCCCACAAAATTACAGTACACATATAATTGATTGTTTCCCAAAGGTCCAACAGCTCAGATCTTACTCACATTGCCTAGAAAGTGATTGAGGCGCGAATCTTCGTAAGGCGATTTTATTAGCGCACATGCGAATATCGGCACGTCCCAGAACAGAGGCAAAGGGCTTTGCATTCATACATTAGTGAATTGAGTTGCGAATCTTCGTAAGGCGATTTTATTAGCGCACATGCGAATATCGGCACGTCCCAGAACAGAGGCAAAGGGCTTTGCATTCATACATTAGTGAATTGAGTTGCGAATTTTCGTAAGGCGATTTTATTAGCGCACATGCGAATATCTACACTTGTCCCAGAACAGAGGCAAAGGGCTTTGCATTCATACATTAGTGATTGAATTGAGCTGCGAATCTTCGTAAGGCGATTTTATTAACGCAAATGCAAATATCTACACTTGTCCCCAGAACAGAGAGGCAAAGGCCTGTGCATTCATATAGTATAGCACCATATTCGCGAATACGTAGAACTTCGTAAAATTCGATTAACGAAAATTCGTATTTTTTATTTTACTTTCCACCTTACAGATTACATTGATCTGTACTCTGTCAACTACTGTCATCACCCCCCACTGTATCTCGATTGATTCCCAAAAGTCTCACATTCCCTAGAAAGTGATTGAGGTGCGAATCTTCGTAAGGCGATTTTATTAGCGCACATGCGAATATCTACACTTGTCCCAGAACAGAGGCAAAGGGCATTGCATTCATACATTAGTGATTGAATTGAGTTGCGAATCTTCGTAAGGCGATTTCATTAGCGCACATGTGAATTTTGCATAAAATATATGTATTATGCGATGCGAAAATTCGAATTATCGCATATGCGAAATAATAACGAATTTGAATAATCGCGAATATTTTACGAATATTCTTTCGAATATTCACAAAATTTCGCGAATTCGAATATGGGACATGCCGCTCAACACTAGTGCTGGGCCTAAATTTATGACAATGGACTGTTGCAGTGGTGGGTGACGTGAAGCCTGATTCTCTGCTATGACATGCAGACTGATTCTCTGCTGACATGAAGCCAGATTGTCTGTTACGGGACCTCTCTCCTCTGCCTGGGTGCTGGGCCTAAATATATGCCAATGGACTGTTGCAGTGGTGGCTGACGTGAAGCCTCATTCTCTGCTATGACATGCAGACTAATTCTCTGCTGACATGAAGACAGATTCTCTGTTACGGGACCTCTCTCCTCTGCCTGGGTGCCGGGGCCTAAATATCTGAGAATGGACTGTTCCAGTGGTGGGTGACGGGAAGCCAGATTCTCTGCTATGGAACCTCTCTCCAATTGATTTTGGTTAATTTTTATTTATTTAATTTTTATTTTAATTCATTTCCCTATCCACATTTGTTTGCAGGGGATTTACCTACATGTTGCTGCCTTTTGCAGCCCTCTAGCTCTTTCCTGGGCTGTTTTACAGCCTTTTTAGTGCCGAAAAGTTCGGGTCCCCATTGACTTCAATGGGGTTCGGGTTCGGGACGAAGTTCGGGTCGGGTTCGGATCCCGAACCCGAACATTTCCGGGATGTTCGGCCGAACTTCTCGAACCCGAACATCCAGGTGTTCGCTCAACTCTATCAGTAACAGGTAGGCACTTGTTTCCATAAAAATGAATTATAAACGATGTGGCACTTAGGATTATCAGTATGCAGAGCCTGTAGGCACGTAGACCTGATCAGGAAATATTAAAGATCAGACTTCTAAAGTAATATTTCACAAAAATATTCTGAGTTTAACATATACTGGGAAAAATAACTTTAACAGTGGCTGCTGTGCGCTGCTGTTCCCCTGCTTACTGCTGCGGTCCTGGGCGCTGTGTTCAGTGGTGATCTGCTGCCAGTGTTTCCTTTCAGCCCTGGCTTTGCTGCTTGTTTCCTGCAGCATTTCCTTAAGGGCCAGCGTGCATCACTTCCTGTGCTTTATGGGTTGCATCATGTGACCTTGCTGACCAATCCTAGCCCTACTGCACATATATAAGTGGCTCAGCCCCCTTCCCAGATGCCTCAGTGTCAAGTCAAGGTCTTCTTGCCCCCTTAAGGTTCCTGATATCTGCTTGTGTTCCTGACTTGTACTTGTATTCCTGTACTCTGCTACCTGTTTGATCCCTGCCTGCTTGCCTTGACTCTCCTGTTGCCGACCCTAATTGCATGACCTGTACCTGTGCCTCCTGCCCTGACCTGTTGCCTGTTTGGTTTCACCTCTGCCTCATCCTTCAGTTCTGCACTGTTGCTCCTGGTTATGACTCAGCCTGCTGACAAAGCCTCTACCTCTGGTACCACGCTCAGGTACCTTCTGGTCCGTGTGGACCAGCTGCCTTGTGTGACAATCCTCCTCAAAAAATAACAAGCCCTCATAAAGCTATATAGACGAAAAAATAAAAAGTTATAGCTCTTGGAACGAGACCATGAAAAAAGGAAGAAAAACGCTTGGTCATAAAGGCTCAAACAGGCTTGGTCACTAAGGGGTTAAAGGGCTTCTGTCACCCCCCCCCAAAACTCATTTTTCATTTTTGGGCATATTAAAATCCTTATTTGACGACTATTCCCTATATAGGGCTCTTACCTTGTTCTGTGGCTTGGTTTCCCTAAAAATATTTTTTTTAAAATATGCAAATGAGGGCATCTACATCCAGCAAGTAGGGCATCTACTTGCAGGTAGCCGCCGCATCCTCCTTTAAAAAAAACGCCCCCTCCTCCTCCTCCCGCTGGCCCTGTCTGCAATTCAAATCCCGCGCCTGCACCTCATTCGGCGCAGGCGCTCTGAGAGATAGACGCTCGCTTCCTCAGCACTCCCTCAGCGCGCCTGCGCCGATGAAGTCTTCTCTTTCGGGTTTAGAGGTGACGTCATCGGCGCTCCCTGGCCCTGTCAATCAGCAGGAGGAGGGGGCGTTTTTTTTAAAGGAGGATGCGGCGGCTACCAGCAAGTTGAGCCCTACTTGCTGGTAGTGAAGTAATTTGCATATTTTAAAAGATAGATTTTTTGTGAAACCAAGCCACAGAACAAGGTAAGATCCCTATATAGGGAATAGTCGTCCAATAAGGATTCTAATATGCCCAAAAATTAAAAATTCATTTTGGGGGTGACAGAAGCCTTTTAAGTCTTATAAGCAGACAGGACAGAATGCAAGGAGCAGGAAGAGCCAAAAGGTGCAGATTCAGCCAATACAGTAGATGCAAAAGAAGAAGTGATGTAAAAATAAATAAATGGGGTGTCGTTTTGACCACTTTTCTGGTGCAGACAAACAGTTATTTCATTATTTATTTATTTCCTGGTGCTGAATGCTTATAGTCTAGAAAGTAGCTTAGAAATTGGACTAGAGATTAGAGTCAAAAGTGGACTGTTGTGGAGCTGACCTTTAGAAGAAATCAACCATGTTGCCTAATTCTGAACAACCCCTTTAACCGTGGAAACCCTCTCCATTATAGCCTATTGGAGTACATTCACTCAACTGTTTCTGTATAGACTTTGAGGGAGCATGCCTACACATGCCTGACCAATTCTCTTGGGGACACGAAGGGACACTGTTGACAGGATTAGGAAAATTCTTATTGAATGGGCTCCACCTATCAGATATTTATGGTATACCAGAGCAAAATACCATAAGTAAATCCCTTTAAGAAAAGGTTCATTTGACCTTTAATACATATGTGACCATACAGAGGTTATCATATAGATATAGACAGGACTTTATTCTCTGACAGGAACGTGTCACAGTTATTGTCACGAACCAGCGGTTGTGAACCCACTGTGCTACGTGTCCTACCTCCTCTAAGGGCATTGTCTAAGTGGACCCCTCGATCTTCACAGTACCCCTGATGGTGGGGGGATAGACTTTCCCAAGGGGGACACCAAGTTGCTACCTCTTGAGGAGGATTGTCACACAAGGCAGCTGGTCCAGACGGAGCAGAAGGTACCTGAGCGTGGTACCAGAGGTAGAGGCTTTGTCAGCAGGCTGAGTCATAACCAGGAGCAACAGTGCAGAACTGAAGGATGAGGCAGAGGTGAAACCAAACAGGCAACAGGTCAGGGCAGGCGGCAAAGGTACAGGTCATGCAATTAGGGTCGGCAACAGGAGAGTTAAGGCAAGCAGGCAGGGATCAAACAGGTAGCAGAGTACAGGAATACAAGTACAAGTCAGGAACACAAGCAGATATCAGGAACCTTAAGAGGGCAAGAAGACCTTGACACTGAGGCATCTGTGAAGGGGGCTGAGCCACTTATATATGTGCAGTAGGGCTAGGATTGGTCAGTAAGGTCACATGATGCAACCCATAAAGCACAGGAAGTGACGCACGCTGGCCCTTAAGGAAATGCTGCAGGAAACAAGCAGCAAAGCCAGGGCTGAAAGGAAACACTGGCAGCAGATCACCACTGAACACAGCGCCCAGGACCGCAGCAGTAAGCAGGGGAACAGCAGCGCACAGCAGCCACTGTTAAAGTTATTTTTCCCAGTATATGTTAAACTCAGAATATTTTTGTGAAATATTACTTTAGAAGTCTGATCTTTAATATTTCCTGATCAGGTCTACGTGCCTACAGGCTCTGCATACTGATAATCCTAAGTGCCACATCGTTTATAATTCATTTTTATGGAAACAAGTGCCTACCTGTTACTGAGAATCTCCGAAAACCTTTCTTTTTAATTTTAATTTTAAACTGAAATACATGTACAAAACAAAAAAAAATATATAAAATAATGTTATCTGTGGGCTATACAAACATGATGCTACAGGATGTGTCACCAGATTTAACATTTCACTAGGCTTGATGTTATAAAAACTTTTTTATTGATTCCTTTTATAACATATCTGTATATTCAGAGGGGTCAGAGTAGTATTCATCTGATGGAGCTCCAGATCTCCTGCTTTCATTCTCCAAGCAATAGTTACATGTTAATATTCTGCTTGACTGGAGCCACCATTATGTGGGGCTGAAATTAGATTTATTAAAAGTGTTGTCAGATATATACAGTATATTCAAACAAACTACTAGGAAATTGTGAGATAATGGGAGTGGACCCTGATCTATTAGGCAGAGTGGTATTTTATATTTGCGTTTGCTGCAGTGGAACTCAATACCGGATAAAAATGCTTCCATTTTGTCCCCATTCATTGTCAAGGGGACAAAATGGAAATGAACAGAACAGAATTCACCAGAATGCAATTTGTTCCGTTAGGTTGCGTTACCTTACCGGAGAGCAAACCACAGCATGCTGCAGTTTTCTTTCCGTCATGGGATGCGGGCAAAACGGATCTGAAATAACCCACAATGCAAGTCAATGAGGACGGATCCATTTTCTTACGACACCCTGTTATCAACTTATAGTCAGGGGATCACAACAAGCTCCAAAGTGTATAACTGTTTAATAAACCAGGGGTTTATCTAGTGGGTATTAACCATTGTGCTGACTGCCAGGAATAGAGATAAGCAAATTTCTCAAAAATTTGATTTGTCCGGTTCGCTGAATTTTTCGAAAAAATTTGGTTCAATCCGAATTTATTTGTGGCAAACGCCCTTATGACATGCAGATGACAGGCAACGCTCTTAGAATCACTGTGCACATCACTTATTTGGGCAGTTACAGGGCCAAAACCGACCAAATAACTCAAGTGTGAACTCAGCCTTACATGTCAATGTTACAGGCCTTACTGCTGTTACATAGAAAGGATCCGTTGTGTGTCTCATTTTCTTTTCCTTCTGACAGATCAGAATAAGGGTCAAATAAATTATGTCAGCCAGGCTGAAAGGCAAAATAGTGGCACAGTCATGAAGTGGAGAGGGTGGGAATAGCATGAGAAGTCCACAGAGAGGCCCTATGACATAGTAGTGAGGTGGAAGCAGCATGAGGAGACCACAGAGTGGCGCAATGACAGAGTCTGGATGTGGCAACAGCATCAGGAGGAGGCCACAGAGTGGTACAATGACAGAGAGTGGAGGTGGCGGAAGCAGTAGCATAAGAAGGAGGCCACAGAGTGGCACAAGGACAGTGTGGAGGTGGCGGCAGCATCAGGAGGCCACAGAGTGGCACAATGACAGAGCGTGGAGGTGTCGGCAACAGCAACATTAGGAGGAGGCCACAGGGTGGCACAATGACAGTGTGGAGATGGCAGCAGCATCAGCAACATGAGGAAACCACAGAGTGGCACAATGACAGAGTGTGGAGGTGGCAGCAGAATCAGAAGGAGGCTACAGGGTGGCACAATGACAGAGCGTGGAGGTGGCAGCAGCATCATCAGGAGGCCACACAGTGGCACAATCACAGAGTGTGGAGGTGGCGGCAGTAGCAGCATCAGGAGGAGGCTACAGAGTGACACAATGACAGTGTGGAGGTGGCGGCAGCATCAGGAGGCCACAGAGTGGCACAATGACAGAGTGTGGAGGTGGGGGCAGCTGTATCAGCATGAGGAGGAGGCCACAGGTTGGCACAATGACAGTGTGGAGGGGGCGGCATCAGCAGCATCAGGAGGAGGCCACAGGGTGGCACAATGACTGTGGAGGTGGCAGCCGCATCAGCAGCATGAGGAGACCACAGAGTGGCAGAATGATAGAGTGTGAAGGTGGCAGCAGCATCAGGAGGAGGCCACAGAGTGGCACAATGACAGTGTAAAGGAGGCAGCAGCAGCATTAGGAGGACACAAAGTGGCACAATGAGAGAGTGTGGAAGTGGCGGCAGTAGTAGCATCAGGAGGAGGCCACAGAGTAGCACAATGACAGTGTCGAGGTGGCAGCAGCATCAGGAGGCCACAGAGTGGCACAATGACAGAGTGTAGAGGTGGTGGCAGCTGCAGCAGCTTCAGGAGGAGGTCACACAATGGCACAATGACAGTGTAGAGGTGGCAGCAGCATCAGAAGGCCACAGAGAAGACCACAGAGTGGCCCAATGACAGAGTCTGGAGGTGGCAGCAGCATCAGGAGGAGGCCGCAGGGTGGCACAATAACAGAGTGGAGGTGGCAAGAAAATTTAGACTAGAACCTTCAGAATCACAGGTGCATATCCATGAAGCAAACAACAGTATATTTAGTGACAGGGGCCCATCTGCGGAAGCCACCTTGACGCCTGGTAGATGGGCCCGACACGTATGTGCGCTAAGAGCTTCCATTATTCATTTATAGTCGGTATTGTACCACTTTTATCTAGAATGACTCCCATTTCTTAGCTCTATTGTTTGTATATATAACGGTGTGCAGCCATTTAGTTTTTTTGTAATTATGTTTGCTTCATGGATATGCACCTGTGATTCTGAAGGTTCTAGTCTAAATTTTCTTGCAATATATTCAGAGTAGCACCTCTTTTAGACTGAACACACCCATCTACCTGGGACTTCTGAGCAGAGTACGTTTGTAGCTGGTTCCTACACTGCCCTGAATATTGTAGACTTAAGTAAATACAAAGTGAGGCAGTATATTTAGTGATAGGGACCCATCTGCGGAAGCCACCTTGACACCTGGTAGATGGGCCCGATACGTATGTGCGCTAAGAGCTTCCATTATTCATTTATAGTCGGTATTGTACTACTTTTATCTAGAATGACCCCCATTTCTTAGCTATATTGTTTGTATATATAACGGTGTTCAGCCATTTTGTTTTTTGTAAGTGTGGAGGTGGCAGCAGCATCATCAGGAGGCCACAGAGGAGACCACATAGTGGCCCAATGACAGAGTCTGGAGGTGGCAGCAGCATCAGGAGGAGGCCACAGAGTGGCACAATGACATTGTAAAGGTGGCAGCAGCAGCATCAGGAGGCCACAGAGTGGCACAATTACAGTGTGGAGGTAAGGGCAGCATCAGGAAGCCACAGAAAATAGACGCCAAAAAGGGCTGTAATTTTCTCACTTCACCACACAACGGCAAATACTTTTTTTTGTGCCACTAATACATGCCAAAAAGGTCTTTAGAACATATAATTGCATCGCTGAACAGCAAATATATATTTTTTTGCCACTAATACACGCCAAAATAGGCTTTAGAACATATAACTAAACCGCTGAACGGCAAAGACATCCTTTTTTTTCCCACTTATACACCCCACAAAAGGCTTTAGAACGTATAACTGCACCGCTGAACGGCAAATAAAATATCATTTTTGCCACTAATACACGTCAAAAAGGGCACAATGGCTAATACACCATTTTTTTTCCACTAATAGAAGCCAAAAAATGCTTTAGAACATATAACTGCACAGCACAAGAGCAAATAAGACATATAAATATTTCCTTGTAATAAACCCTGTTAATGGCGGTATCACACAGCACTTGCACCCCAATAACAAGAACGGTTTGCTGGAATTACAGAGCTGTATAATGGCAATTTGGGTCCCCAGCCAGTGCAGCAAGGTGTAATAGGATTGTTCCTATTGACTTTAACCTCCCCTACTGAACCCTGTTCTGTAAAATTGTGGAATAATTCCTCCCTATCCTTTCCCTGAACTTCTAATGCTCTTTTCCTGAACTTCTATTGAGCAAAATAAAAGTTTTAAAGTCTTTCCTACCACTGTCCCTAGCGCCTGCTGACGTCCCTCCCTGCTCTAAGTACACCGGAAAATGGCTGAATCCAAGATGGCTGAGGCTATTTATAGGGCTGTGACATCACAGGGCTGGCTGCTGATTGGCTGCATGCATGGCATTGTGGGAGATCCCTCGTTCCCAGAGTTCCTTGCTTCATGTCCAAACATGTTCGGCAGCCATTTTAGTAAAAAATGTGATTCGTTACCACAAAGCAAGAGGAAATTCGTATTCAGTGCAAATCGAATTTTTCCTGAAATTTCGGATTGAATTCCACTTCGTCAACTTCGATTCGCTCATCTCTAGCCAGGAGGAAACAACAAGTCATTCTATCTATCATCTATCTATCTATTATCTGTCTGTCATCTATCCCTGTCTCTTTATCTCTTGCTATCTGCCTTCTCTCTGATTTTCTATCTCTTATCACTGTCTCTCTTCTTCTTTCTCTCTTTTGTTCCCTCACGTTCCTGCACATGTATTATGTGTAAGCTTTGACTCTTCTTACACATTTAGACCAGGGAAACTTCTACTTCTTTCCTCTTTGTTGAGTTATAAGTTTTCATTACTTTTCCCTACAATCCAGGAAACCCCATAAGAAAGGAGCAGCAGCAAAGGCGTCCCGGTTCCCCCTTCTATCATCGGATATGACTATACTTGACCTGTATATCACGTAAAGTGGTGAAGAAAAGGCCCAATGAGTTATGGCGCTGGAGCTGAACTTGCATCTGACTCGCAGAGCTTAAGTCAACCTCGACTCGGAGAGTGAAATATATCTATACCCAGAGGAACCATTATTTCAAGTATGCTGTGGAAACTTCAATCTAGAAATTCACAACAGAGCCATTTATTCCTTCTTACCTTCTTGTCCAATATAAAAAAAATGTATGTAGAGGGCAGAAGGAGCAAATATAATGGCGTCTGTAATGAATCATTCTGCTAAATGGATCTTAACATTGTCATTTTTTATGCCATGAAGGCATGACCAGAATACTGGGGCGATATTCTCACTCAGAACCTATTACCAAAAGGTATGCCAGTGTAGATATGGCCTAATTATTATATGATTCTGTTCACACTAGTACAATGCTACTAATTATAACATAGCCATGGTGCTATGACTGATCCATGTGGCAGATATGAAACTATTGAAGCCCTATTGTGTTATCATAGTGATAGTGCTGTCTAAGTTTCTATTGTTAAGGTGGAACGAAAAGCACTGCATCCTGTGCTCTTCGTACAATGAAAAATGCTTAAAAACTGTCTGACAAAAATTGCAAGTGGCGCAAGAATGTGCATTAATGTGCAAAGCCAAAGATAGAACAAACAAAGCTTGCTTCACAGATTTAATATACATGGTTCAGTATGTATAAGTACCTGTATAATAGTAGTTATATTCTAATACATAGGAGCAGTATTATAGTAGTTATATTCTTGTACATATGGGCAGTATTATAGTAGTTATATCCCTGTACATAGGAGCAGTATTATAGTAGTTATATTCTTGTACATAGGAGGCAGTATTATAGTAGTTATATTATTGTACATAGGAGCAGTATTATAGTAGTTATATTATTGTACATAGAAGCAGTATTATAGTAGTTATATTCCTGAACATAGGAGCAATATTATAGTAGTTATATTCTTGTACATACTGTAAGAGCAGTATTATAGCAGTTATACTCTTGTACATAGGAGCATTATTATAGTAGTTATATTCTTGTACATAGGAGCAGTATTATCGTAGTTATATTCTTGTAGATAGGAGCAGTATTATAGTAGATATATTCTTGTACATAGGAGGCAGTATTATAGTAATTATATTCTTGTACATAGGAGCATTATTATAGTAGTAATATTCTTGTACATAGGGGCAGTATTATAGTAGTTATATTCTTGTGCATAGGAGCAGTATTATTGTAGTTATATTCTTGTACATAGGAGCATTATTATAGTAGTTATATTCTTGTACATAGGAGCAGTATTATAGTAGTTATACTCTTGTAAATAGGAGCAGTATTATTGTAGTTATATTCTTATATATAGGAGCAGTATTATAGTAGTTATATTCTTATATATAGGAGCAGTATTATAGTAGTTATATTCTTGTACATAGGAGGCAGTATTATAGTAGTTATATTCTTTGTCAATTCTCTTTTTATTATGCAGCATGTTAGAAAGGCATACAAAGATATTGGCATCTGATATAAAAGAGGTACAAAACTTTGCATTATATATAAAGCCAACGTTTACAAAAAGGCATGGAAAATGGTTTTTACATAGTGCATCTCAGATTAGGGCATATACAGTACATAACAAGGTAATATGTTGTTATAAACCAATGTATGCAGTCCTTGTGGCCCCTCGACTCGCGGCCCACCCCACTCCATGGGGCAAGCGCCTCACGCCCAGTGCACCACAGTCATTAAATTGTAAAGCGTCATCTGGTTATGACATGCATATATAATCTGGTACAATCGGTATCGAATGGGGTGAGGTAGGGTATAGCATACTAGGTTCTTTAAGTATCGCAAAACCCCTGAGGTAGTGTGGTACAAACGCACAGGTGATGTCCACAACTATTGGCATATGCCCCATCATATCAAGCAAAAATTGACATCTAACAAATAAATGGAAAAGGGGATATGTCCTTAAAACTGGACAACTTGGGTCGATAAGCCGGTTAGGTGCTACCCTAGGGGACTCCTAGGGATAAGATGGTTAGTGTGTCATGCCACAATTCTCCCATATTAATCCCACTGAGGGGGAAGTAGATAGGATGATCCGTCAGTCAAATCCCTACTGAGGTAAGTTGAGGGCTGGTTGGGTGTCTGTAAGAGGTCCATGGGGCCCATCATTTTCGGTGTTTTTCATTGGATCTAAGTTCCCAGCTAACCAATTCCTCCATGCGGTGCACACAATCTACTTTGGCTAACCATTGGGATAGTGTGGGGGGGTCCTTGCTTAGCCACTTCTGGGGAATGAGTAAGCGGGCTGTTTACATCAAGAGGGTCGCCAAATTGCTCTTTGAGGGCGATATGTCTTTTGTGGGAAGCCACAAGAGAACCATCTCGGGGGACAGTGTTAAGTTGACGTTCAGTATTTTGTTAATTGTCGATGAGACACTCTCCCAGTACGGTCTTATTCTAGGGCATGTCCAGAAGATGTGGAGCAATGTGCCCCTATCCTCTTTACATCTCCAACACCTATCATTGTCACTTAGGCCACTAAGGAATAGCTGTTTGAGCGTACGGTACCATTGTGTGAGCACTTTGTACGAGTGTTCTTGTATTTTCACACAGCGGGAGAAGCCGTGCGAATGTGCGTGCATGCGGAGGATATCTGTCTCTGAGAAGGTTACATTTAAGTCTGCAGCCCATGTATGGATATATTGCGGTGTTGCGCGGGTTTGTGGAGTATTTAAGGCTAGGTATATTGTGTATATTAGCCTGCGCTGAGGCATAGAGGGGGTCATCATCTTTTCAAACCATGTCGGGGTAGTAGTAAGTTTGTTTTGTATATCTATTGCCTTCCCTACCGATCTTAGCGAGATCAAGTCTAAGAAGTTAAAGGTATCCCAAGTCTGACTAAGGGGGTGTTGTTGCGGTAAGTCACCCTTAATTTTTTTTCATAAAGTCAGCTGTTGAGTAGCTTCTCCATATCTGGGAGACCTATGCTCCCTGAGGTCTGATTGAGTATGGGAGTAAGTCTGCCGTCATTTCTCTTGAGGGATTGGGTAGAAGTCCCTTGTCCCCATTGAGCTGCCTGATAACCAGGCTGGTGCCTTTCAGTAAAATATGTGAGTGGAGCGATGAATTTGTTAGCCCCCATAGAGCTGCCTTTTGCATCTGTGTGAGCTGCAGGAGTTCTAGTTCCGTACCAAGTGTGCGGTAACAGGGAACATGGAGCTGTAACTACCTCTTTAGGTGTATGGTTCTGTAGTACAGCTGTGTGTCTGGTAGGGCTAGGCCTCCTTGGTTACGACCCAGGATCAGCCTTTGATGTGCTATTCTAGCTCCTTTCCCACACCATAAATATGTTGAAAAAATCCTGCACAGTTTCGGGAAGTATGAGTTGGGAAGGAATATTGGTAACATCTGTAAGACATATAGAATCTTGGGAAGCAAAAATGTTTTCAAGATATTTTTCCTGCCCATCCATGTGGTGAAGGGAAGGCGTAGAGATTGAAATTGTTGTTGGATTTCTGTTAGTAGTGGGATATAATTAAGTTGGAACAGCTTTTCTGGGAAGGCAGGGATTTTAACTCCCAGGAAGGAGACGTGAGAGGTCTGACATTGGAATGGGGTGGTTGTTTTAAGAGCAACAATGGAACTTGGGAGAGTTGTTATGTTCAAGGCTTCTGACTTTGAGTAGTTCATCTTATAATTTGATACCCTGCCATATTGTTCAAACAGTGTTAGAAGATGCGGGAAGGCCTCGACCGGGTTAGACACCATGATCAGCAGGTCATCTGTGTAAGCTACATTTATATATTCTATGGAATCATTGTCAGCTCTCACTCCACGTATATTTGCGTGGTCCCTCATTGCCTGGAGGAGGGTTTCCATAACCAGGATGTACATGGCCGGGGACAGAGGGCAGCCCTGACGCGTTCCATTACGTATAGGGAAGGATGGCGATAAAGTGCCATTGACCCTTATTCTGGCACTTGGGTCTTTGTAAAGCGTCATGACTGCCTCCTGAAATCGTGCTGGGATGCCAAACCTAAGCAATGTCTTCTTCATGAAATCCCGGTCAATTTACCCGGTCAAAAGCCTTCTCCGCATCCACACTGAGGAAGGTTAACAGGAGGTGTTTCCTTCTGGCCCATTGTATAGCTGCCACTACCCTACAAGAGTTGTGGTTCCCCTCTCTCCCGGTACAAAACCTGCCTGGTCTGGGTGTATAATTTTGGGTAGCAAGAGGCTCAGGCGTGTTGCCAATAGTTTGGCCCAGATCTTAATGTCCACGTTTAGCAGCGATATTGGCCTGTAACTGCCACAGAGAGTTGGATCTTTCCCGGGTTTGGGGAGGATGGTGACAGTGGCTTCTAATGATTGTTTATGTAGGTGCGTGCCCGTGAGGAGTGCATTGCACCAAGCCACCAGGTGGGGGATCAGAAGTTTAGAGAACTTTTTGGCAACAGTAGAGTATCTCCCTCTTGGGGGGTGATCTGAGGTAAGTTTTCTAAAAACTGATCCATCGCTTTCTCTATCGAGGGGTCTGGTGGGCCCTGGTCTGACAAGCCATAAAGCTGCTGATAGAATCCTTGGAATTCAGTGGCTATGTCAGCCGTTTTATGTAGTGCATTACCCAGCTTTGATTTGATGCTTGAGATAAACATGGACTCCTTCTTTTGTTTGATGAGGGAGGACATTAGCTTTGTTCCTTTGTCTCCATGGGAGTAGTGTCTATATTGGGAGTATTGGTAGGCTTTTGCGCTTTGGATATTTAAATGGTCTTTTAGTTGGGAGCTCAACTGAGACAGTTCTACCTGGACTTCTAACGCTTTGGAGCGCTTATGTATAACTTCCTTGACTGCAATCTGTGTGAGGAGAGCGTGGAGGGCTTGTTGTTTCTCCTTTTTGACCCTGCTGCCTAGAGCTATAAGCTCACCTAGCATAACTATTTTGTGTGTTTTCCATAGGGTTGTAAGTGACATTCACGGTGTGGAATTCTTAGAGAAGTAATTTGCAATTTTCTGCTCTAGGGCCGTGATATCTGAGTGATTATCAAGTAGCGTCTCATTCAGACGCCATTGTCTATATGGAGTGGGTAAGCTAGAGAATTGTAGAACCGTAGATACCGGGGCATGGTCCTAAACTGCTATGGGGCCTATGTTAGCACTTTCTATCATATCAATAGAGTTGCTAGATAGGAAAATGTAATCTAGTCTTTTGTGTGTGTTATGTGGGACCGAGAAGAAGGTAAAGTCGCTTCTGTCCGGATGAACTAGTCTCCAGACATCCAGTAAGTGAGCATCTGAGAAATATCTGTTAATGCAACCTAGTGCAGACTGGGTCAGCTGCGAGGAGCTGTCTGAGGCATCTACATGGGGATTCAACATGACATTAAGATCTCCTCCTAGCAATCAAATTCCCTCTGCAAATAACTCTAACTTGTGGAGTGTGTTTTTAATCCACAGTTTTTGGCCTCTATTTGGGCTGTAAAGGCTGGCTAAGGTGATCTTCTGAGTGCCTATGAGGCCCTTCACAAATATGAAGCGGCCCTCAGGGTCCGTCTGCTTGTTTTGTCAAAGTGAAAGGCACCCTTGTGGAGATTGCTATGCCCACTCCCCGTTTAGCTTTCGCAAAGGTACTAAAGAACCAGTGCTGAAAATATGGATTTTGGACCTTAGGTATATTCGCCTCTCTAAAATGCAGCTCCTGAAAGAAGCACACATCAGTGTTAGATTTCCTTAGCAGACGGATGACCTGAGAGTGATTCTGCGGGGTGTTGAAACCTCTCACATTAAATGTGGTGCATTTAATTGTGGATGACATATTCTGTGGGTAATTAAGTGGGAAGCTGTGAGGTACCAGCAAACATTATCGACCTCAGGTAAGAAACAAACAGGAAATACTACAAACATGACATTTGTCAACATAACAAGTATTCTAAGGTGATGACTCCCATGCCAACAATGTTGCAGCAGTTCAATTAGATGCGGCGAAGCGGGCATGAGAGGCCATCGAGAAAGGCGCGTGTACCAGGTCTGCACCAGAATATTCCTGGTATGGAAGTGGGGGTCGGAATGCAACCAGACTGTCAGGATGTCAATCAATCAGCGCCCCCTGCAGTCCTGGCACTATATTGTCCATGTATGTATGATGGTCTAAATAGCAAAAAACTATAGCGTGTCAGGATACCTTCCACGCCAGCTAAGGGAAAGAATGGTGGTTATGCATAAACATTTACAACTTAGTCTCTGGAAATTGCAGCTATCAGGTAGTGTTGTCTTTTAGGCCGCGCTGGTTAGGCCCGCCACAGCGCCGGTGCTTCAGGTATCCCGAGACCTGTGTATATTCTTCTTCCTCAGTGGGGCTTCAATCCACTTTGACGTCTTAGGGAGATCTGGAAGATGGGATCCTGTTTCGGCTGAAGGCAGCCATGACGGAGTGTCCAACGGTTCTGTTTGCAGCATTTCCCATGCTGCTTGTAAGTCTGCAGATAATCAGATGATGCAGAATTTGCCTCCAACTGCAAATGTGAGGCTGAAGGGAAACAGCCATTTGTACGGGACCTTGTGGTGGCGCAGGTGATCCGTTAGTGGCCTCAGTGCCCTCCTTTTATTCAGTGTGGAGGATGCAAGGTCTTGATAAATGGAAATTTTGGCTCCTTTATACATTATTTCCTTCTTGCTTCTTGCAGCCTGCAATAGAGCCGCTGTGTCCACATATTTCAGGAGACTGCACACAACTTCCCTAGGGTTCACCTTTTCTTTTGGTTTCGGCCTCAGAGCTTTGTGAATGATGTGTATCTCGGCCGCTCTGGGAGCTCCCAGGAGTAGGGAGAAAATGGCGCCAGCAGCATCTGGTAAGGCCTCGTGTAAGACGCTCTCAGGGAGACCACGTATACGGAGGTTTTTCTTCCTGTTTTCGGTTCTCTTGGTCTTCTATGAGTGCATAGGCCATATCAAGAGAGACCGCAATGGCCATGGTGTTGTCGCTCGCGGCCTTAACATAGTCCATGATGGCCGCTTGGTTGCACTCCAGGGTCTCCACCCTCAGGCCAATATGCTTTACATCCGCCTTTATTTCTTGAAGGTCATGCATGACTGGGGTAAGGGCCGACGACAGGGATTGCTGCAAAAACTGGCTGGAGATCGGAGCAGTGCTCTGCTGAGTGGGCCCCGCTGTCTGGTCTACAGTGGCCTCTTCCTCCCCTTCCGACTCTCGTCCCCATTCCCCTAGTTCCGGCTGTGCCATCTTGGGAGCAGCCAATGTGGCCGCAGAGGATTTCTTATTCACTGTGCTCAGGTTTGTTAGCGTCAGTCTTATCTTTAGGTAGGCTTCTGCCGATTTTGCCCATTCTGTGTGCTGTTAGACCGCTATTTTAGCCAGTTTGCAAAGTGGTAAGGAGGAGAGCTCTCCTACATGCGTCCGGCTCGGTCGGCAGCCAGGCTCCGCCCCCCTATAGTAGTTATATTCTTGTGCATAGGAGCAGTATTATAGTAGTTATATTCTTGTACATAGGAGCAGTATTATAGCAGTTATATTCTTGTACATAGGAGCAGTATTATAGCAGTTATATTCTTGTACTTAGGAGCAGTATTATAGCAGTTATATTCTTGTACATAGGAGCAGTATTATAGCAGTTATATTCTTGTACATAGGAACGGTATTATAGTAGTTATATTCTTGTACATAGGAGGCAGTATTATAGTAGTTATATTCTTGTGCATAGGAGCAGTATTATAGTAGTTATATTCTTGTACATAGGATGCAGTATTATAGTAGTTATACTCTTGTACATAGGAGCAGTATTATAGTAGTTATATTCTTGTACATAGGAGCAGTATTATAGTAGTTATATTCTTGTGCATAGGAGCAGTATTATATTAGTTATATTCTTGTACATACGATGCAGTATTATAGTAGTTATATTCTTGTACATAGGATGCAGTATTATAGTAGTTATATTCTTGTACATAGGAGCAGTATTATAGTAGTTATATTCTTGTACATAGGAGGCAGTATTATAGTAGTTATATTCTTGTACATAGGAGGCAGTATTATAGTAGTTATATTCTTGGACATAGGAGGCAGTATTATAGTAGTTATATTCTTGTACATAGGAGCAGTATTATAGTAGATCTATACTTGTACATAGGAGGAGTATTATAGTAGTTATATTATTGTACATAGGAGGCAGTATTATAGTAGTTATATTCTTGTACATAGGAGCAGTATTATAGTAGTTATATTCTCGTACATAGGAGGTAGTATTATAGTAGTTATATTCTTGGACATAGTAGGCAGTATTATAGTAGTTATATTCTTGTGCATAGGAGCAGTTTTATAGTAGTTATATTCTTGTACATAGGAGGCAGTATTATAGTAGTTATAGTCTTGTACATAGGAGCAGTATTATAGTAGATATATTCTTGTACATAGGAGGCAGTATTATAGCAGTTATTTTCTTGTACATAGAATCAGTTTTATAGTAGTTATATTTTTGTACATAGGAGCAGTATTATAGTAGTTATATTCTTGTACATAGGAGGCAGTATTATAGTAGTTATATTCTTGTACATAGGAGCAGTATTATAGTAGTTATATTCTTGTACATAGGAGCAGTATTATAGTAGTTATATTCTTGTACATAGGAGGCAGTATTATAGCAGTTATTTTCTTGTACATAGAATCAGTTTTATAGTAGTTATATTTTTGTACATAGGGGACAGTTTTATAGTAGTTATATTTTTGTACATAGGGGACAGTTTTATAGTAGTTATGAGTAATGCTTTAGCGTAGTGAAGCTCTACCTTAAAGTATCTTTGTTTTCTTAAATAATTTCAAGATCAATACATTCCAGAATAATTTTAAATGCAGATCTGGATATGAGTTGAATAAAAGGTATAAAATAGCACAGATAGCCTAGTGATTACTTTTACTTGATAAATAAACTTTTTGCTGATCATATAATTATTACATCATGAAGGGTGCCCTGTACTGTTGAAATGTACCATTTCCAAGAATTCTGTGTTTTATTGTTATGATGCATTAAACTGAACTTTGTCCAAACACTACAAGTATCTCTTTACATTCACTGTTATTTTTTCCCTACTAACATCTTTCAGAAGCAGATTCCCCAACAATGTGTCAAACTCATGTTACATTTCAACAGTTTTTTCTGTTACTAGATGACCTTTTAGAAAATCATACTTAACGTGCAGTGAAATAAAATCAATATTTTTTTTTTTCCAATTGGAAAAGAAGAGTTGTTTTGTAAGGCAGATACTTTCATATAAGAGCTGTGATCTTTTATTCCTTTACAGTAGCACAAGCTGACGGCCTTGAGAACATAGGAGATTTTCTTTTTTTCAATGGTAATTAACAAAAAAAAGTAAATAAATATAAAATCATTACAAAAAACGTGATGAAACATCAATTGTGGGGACAGAAAAGAGAAGCTTCTGCTTAGTTTTGGGCTGTGTTGTATTAGATGCATTAATCCTATTATTGACACATTATAGGAATTATGAGGGTTACAGGACTTTTATATTGATAGCCTATCCTCAGGATAACTTCACCCCGTCAATAAGTTGTTACTGAGTGGCTCTGGTGCCAGAAGTTGTGCGAGATGGCACTGGTAACTGCAATGTTTTCCTATTAAAATAAACAGGAGCATTGCTGCAGTAACCAGCTCCATCCCCTACACAATGGATGCAGCTGTGAATTTCTGGGGCCAACTTCCTACACAGCAACTACTCTGAAACAGCTGATTGGCGTTGGTGTGGGTTGTTAAATGCCTGAAGAATACCCGTTGATTGTCTACCCAGAGGATAGGACACCAAAATAAACATCCTGGAAATATGCAATCTAATATGGCCCTTAGTCTAAATGTGCGGCTTATTATCAGACAATTGAGTAATTGCTGTTGCACATTGTGGGGCAGATTTACTAACACCATTTTCACAAATCAGCGAGTGTGAACCTACTGCTCCAACTAACTGGTTTGGCTTTATGCTAAATCCCAAGGGTGTTATTATGGCACTCGCCTGATATTTACCCTTTAACCCTCATACAGAACTATGGACTTTGCTGCAAGGAAGCAACCAAACTGCTACCTCCTGGAATAGTCCCTGTGTAGTTGGCAGCTTACACTCTGGGGTTAGGGACTGTGGTGCAAGCACCAGAATGATACATAAAATGCACCAAAATTGCAGGAAAACCACAGGTATAGTCTGAACAGTCACCAAGACTAAAATGCAGTTTTTTTTTTGAGATCTAGACAGTGCACAAGAAGGATTTTCTGGCAGGGTAGTGGTGAGGGACACACATAGTAGGCAGGCTGGGGACTAGAGCACAGACAGAGAAGACAGACTGGATTCATTTAAACACAAACTGAACTGAACTTAAAACACAGCAGGAATGCAGGCAGGAGATAGCACAGGATAAATGCAGGTAAATTCCAATAGCACCAGGCTATCAAGCACCTTTACAGGTAACTAGGGAACTTAAAACTCAAGTACCTTCTTGTTGGAGAGGGTGCTTTAAATACCCAGGGACCCTCAGCCACTGGCTTTGGAAACACCTTCACTGGCTCTGTAAGAGTATGGAGGTGAGCACTCGCATGCCCTCAGGAAGCATTAGGCAGAAGCATGGAGGAAGCAGCATGTAGAGGATGTCCACGACCAGGGCGCCTGATCGTATGGTAAGGGAACAGAAGAAGGGTGGACCACAGACCTAGCAACTACAGTATCTCATGCTAAAAGAGCATAAACAGACTAGACAGTCTAAAATACACCAGATTTATCACAGTGGCTGGAGCTGGATGAGAAATCTGATGCACCTTTAGTCTGTCTAGCCTGAATGTATTTCTTCTATTAGTTGACTTACTTTATACCAGAATTTTGTGGCAACATTTTAGAATATTGTTGTGACGCATTGAGGGGCATTTACTAAAGTATTTTAAAAAGTCATAAAAATTATGACACATGCCATATTTGCGCCATAATATGTGAATTTTTTAGCTTCTTGATATTTTTCACCTAGGTGGTGGGGCTTAGCAGGAGGGATAGGGCTTCATGCAGCCTTTCGGATTTACTATAACATGCCAGAAACTGGCCAGCCCCTAGCTGGCATGCACTGGCATGCACTTTCTGGTGCACAGTTTCTGGTGCCAGAAAAGAGACAAATTCGGCACACCTCACTCCAGCACAGAGAGATGCAAGTCTTGATTAGTGTTGATCACATTTTATCGCGAATATAGGTACTTCGAAAATTTGAGAATATAGTTATATATATTCGTAATCGAAAAAAACGAAGTTATAGCAATATAGCTAATATTCGAAAAAAATACGAATATAGAGCAATTTAGCTAATATAGTGCTATAATCTTCTTTGTCTAATAGTTGTAATTTTTTTCTCATCTGAAGTTCAGATTGGAAAAAAATTACAACTATAAAAAAAAAGATTTTAGCACTATATTAGCTCTATATTCTTTTTTTCGAATATTCGCTATATTGCTATATATTCTTGTTTTAGAATATTACGAATATTCGAAAAAAAACTAAGTTATAGCAATATAGCGAATATTCGAAAAAAAATCTAATATAGAGCAATTTAGCTAATATAGTGCTATAATCTTCTTTGTCTAGTAGTTGTAAGGCTACTTTCACACTTGCGTTCGGGGCTCCGCTTGTGAGTTCCGGTTGAAGGCTCTCACAAGTGGCCCCGAACGGATCCGTCCAGCCCTAATGCATTCTGAGTGGATGCGGATCCACTCAGAATGCATCAGTATGGCTCCGTCTGTCCTCCGCTCCGCTCAGCAGGCGGACACCTGAACGCTGCTTGCAGCGTTCGGGTGTCCGCCTGGCTGTGCGGAGGCAAACGGATCCGTCCAGACTTACAATGTAAGTCAATGGGGACGGATCCGTTTGAAGTTGACACAATATGGCTCAATTTTCAAACGGATCCGTCCCCCATTGACTTTCAATGTAAAGTCAAAACGGATCCGTTTGCATTATCATGGTAATCCGTTTTTTGTTCATGGTAATGCAAACGGATCAGTTCTGAACGGATCTAAGCGTTTGCATTATAGGTGCGGATCCGTCTGTGCAGACACCAGACGGATCCGCTCCGAACGCAAGTGTGAAAGTAGCCTAAGTTGAAAAATTCGCAATAAACAGTTTGAATCCAAAAATTCGAATTACGAAAATTAGCATATTACACAATCATTACCTTGCCGATTTTTCCAGTAAAAAAAATCGTAGAATATAACGAAAATTCGAATTTGCGAATATTCGACGAATATTCTACAAAATATTCACGAAATATTGCGAATTCGAATCTTGATAAATGTCCCTCATTGTTTCTTCATAATCCTCATTAATTTGGGGCATACCACTTCTCTTACCCACTAAAACATATTCCCTTGTCAGAAAAGATTAAAACAGTCTCTAATAGTGTCCAAAACATAGGGTTAGGGTGTCACGGCCTATGGTGTGCATTGTGACACTTTTCTTCACTTGCGCTTGCTCGTGGCAATGTGTGGTCTTGTGTACATGTGGTGCCAGTGTCTCGGCCTCCTGGCTGGCTCCCAGGACATGGTTGCCACGCATGTCATTGCCGGCGGTAACAGGTGCAGTGTGATGTTGTTTGTACACTTCCCCTTTAAGTGTCTTTCTTCCCTTGCCTGGTGTTGGAAGGGTTAACTTCCTTCCTAGTGTGTGAACACTGGGCGTGTCTGTGTGTGGGTGTGGCTACTTGGGATATTTAGCTTCCGCTGAATGCCTGTAGCTGAGGGGTACTCCAGCCATGTGTTATGCTGGAGTCATACTCCTGGTAATATACCATCTATCCAGTGAGGGCCACCCTTGTGGTCATAAGTTTATGTATGATGCTATGAAGATGTTTCTATGGTCTCTTTGTGTTTATTGCAGCTATGGTTTCCTGGGTTCCTGTGTGATGTATGGTGTGTGCTGTGTCCGTTTGTGTTGTTGTGGACAGCAGCACTTGTACATGGGTTACAGGCTGTGTGTCTGTGGCAGGTAGGTGCGGTACTTGTTTCACTTACCTGCCATTGCCATATGCTGTATATGTTCCCCTTTCCTTGCAGCTTGGCCAGTGAGACTCCTGTTCCTCCGTGTCTAGGAGGAACAGGTTGTCATACCCTGCTCCTAGTCCAGGGCTACCCTGAGGGCTAGTAGGGACCCTAGGTTCCGGAGTATGAGCCCTCCTACCATCAGGGTTGGCTCATACAGCTAGGAGTCAGGGTCAGAATTAGGGACGTATTAGGAGGGGACCTGCTCCCTGATTTCTGTCCTGGCCTAACAGTGACCATTATCTTCTGACCATCGCACGGCTGAGGGTTTCCCCCATCCTCAGCTGTGACATACGGTTGGTGGCTACATACTTCAGTTCGGCTCGACGTAATCTCGCGCCGCACTGGATTTTGGCCGAGATTTTCAAGCAAGGTGGCCAGCGGCTGGACCACCGCGAGCAAATGGAGATGGTAAGTTTGATGTAATTGTTTTTTTATTGCTACTTTTACACTGTTTTTAAACTCAGATGCTGCGATCATGCATGAACGCGGCATCTGAGGGGTACAATGACGGGGCTGCACTATCGCAGCTCCCTGTCATTGCACCCTCTAATTACCAAAAAATGCGCTTTGTGACGAAGTAATTCGTCACAAAGCAAATTTTTTTTTTTTTATTTGGCGATACAGCCGAATCAAATTTTTAAGAAATTCGCTCATCTCTAGTTACTATGTTACATGTATCACTTACATATACAGTACAGTATACTAGTAAATAGCTTGTGATGAATAATATCATACAGGAGGTGTATATATGAGTGACACATGCCCACATCAGAATCAGGCGGTGCCCCTGTCTACCATGAGTCTCTGGTATGTGCACTAGAAACCCAAAATGCTGGGAAGAAGGGTGCAATATTAACAAAAAGTTCAGACACTTGTCCTAGCTATATTGATTACAATACAAATATTTTTTACTTAGAAACATATGGTAGTGTTTGTTCACACATGTCGAGGTCCCGGACACCACTTCTGACTATTTGTATAAGCGCGATGTTCATTATTTGCTTTTTATCCAAGTAGAAAAATTGTAGTAACATATTTATTCAGCATTTGAGTCGCACAACATTGGATCAATCCACACAAAAATCAAACCAGAAAACAGTCACGTAAATGCAGGTAACCATTGTCTCCTACGTCTGTGAAGGTTCTCATTTATGGTATATCTGTAAAGAATAAATCAAGGCAACTGGACTTACTGTAGATTTCTTGAAAACGTTTCATTAGTTCTTCCAACAAGCTTTCTCAATTCTGAGTGACTGTACAAGAATTCTCTGGGAATAAATATGTAACTGAATCAACATCTGGTAATTATACCCAGCATGGGGTCAGAGGTCATTATACCCAGCGGGTGGTCAAAGGTGTTGATTCCATTATCCTAATTGGAGTCAGTAGGTGATAATGACCTCCCACAAAAAGGTGTCAAGACAGCATTGTATGTGGCAGACAAAAGATGTCTTAACCTCCCCCCCCCCCCCCCCCCCCCGCCTCTATTCAAGCTTGGCTTCTCTTTTTTAATGTAGATGGCCTCCTTTGGAAGGCAATCTATCTGGACAAATTCGCAATTTTCGAAATTTCAATTTCATAAATTTCTACTTTATGTTGGCCTCATTTTCTAAATAAAGATATATATTGGGCGAGCACTCTAACATAAAGCACACATTTAATCAAGGTAAAATGTCAATCAAGGTAAAAACAGATACATAAAATGAATAAAAAATGCATCAATAAATAACCACAATAGAGAGACTGATGAATATTTGCAGTGCCCATAAGGGGCTATTCTACCATGTGGCACTGGTGGCACTTGAGATTCCTTGTAAGGCCTGGTATTGTGTCCTTAGCTTATTTAGCAAAGATTCGCTAAAAAAAACGCAATTGTAGTTGTTATTTGCTTTCTTAGGTTTTATAGGTGCCTTTATAAAGCTGGAAAGGTTGGTCTATAGTCCACAAACGGCACTCACAATCGGCTTATAAGGTGGTGTTGTTTATACAAAGTAGTCAAGTCCGGTAATGTTCCTTATAGGTATAGTCGATACTATTCAAATCAGTTGCTCAAAACTGATTTTACTAACTTTGTTAACCCTTTAGGTGTTCCAAAAGAATTAAATGAAAATGAAGATAAAATTTCACTTTTTGGGCAGATTTTCCATTTTTCTTTAACACATCGAGGGTTCACAGCCAAACAAAACTTAATATTTATTATCCTGGTTCTGCAGTTTACATAAACACCCCACATGTGGTTGTAAACTTATGTAAGGGCACACGGCAGGGCGCAGAAGAAAAGGAGCACCATATTGTTTTTAGAAGGCAGATTTTGCTGAACTGGTTTTTAGATGCCATGTCTCATTTGAAGCCCCCCGATGCACTCTTACAGCAGAAACTGCCCCAAAAAGTGACCTCATTTTGGAAACTAAGAGATAAGGTGCTAGTTATATTGGTACTATTTTCGGGTACATATGATTTTTATTGCTCTATATTAAGTTTTTTGAGAGGCAAGGTCCCCCAAAAATGGCTGTTTTGGCACTGTTTTTATTTTTTACAACATTTATCTGACAGGTTAGATCAAGTGCTATTTTTATAGAGCAGGTTGTTACGGACGCAATGATATCAAATATGTTTACTTTCTTTGTTTGTTTGTTTCAGTTTCACATAATAAAGCATTTTTGAAAAAAAAATATGTTTTTGTGTGTCCATTTTCGGAACGCCATTTTTTTCTGCCGATCAAGACGATCGGCAGAAAAAGTGGCGTTCCGAAAATGGACACACAAAAACATATTTTTTGCAGGGGCTCATTTTTTGAGGGATGAGGTGATGGATTTACTGGTACCATTTTGTGGGACATATGCCTTTTTGATCACTTGGTGTTGCACTTTTTGTGATGTAAGGTGACAAAAATAGCTTTTTTTGACACAGTTTTTATTTTATTTTTCTTATGGTGTTTATCGGACAGGGTAGATCATGGGATATATTTATAGATCCGGCCGTCATGGACGCGGCAATAGCAAATATGTATATTTTATTTTATTTTTTTACTATTTTTACTATTTTTATTACTTAGCGTGCAGCTGAGATCTCTGAATGGACGTTTCAGAAGGTCCATTTAGAGATAAACAACCACTACCCGGATGTTTATAGTCAACAAGCAGATATGAAGTGGTTAACCTAATCATGAACAGAACTGAAACTGAACTGGAAGGGCAGGGAGGGTACAAGACTGAAGTACAGACAGGAACAAATGCAGTATAAATGCAGGAGAATCACGGAAAACACTAGACTGCAAAACAACTTTGCTGCTCTCCAGGGAATCTTAAGTTCAGGCATTCTCTGACTAAGCAGGGTGCCTTTAATATCCAAGAACTACCAGACTTTAGTTGAGGAAGAATTTGGTATTGCATGTGCTGGCCCTTTAAGAGGGCAGAACTGAGTGTGCACACCCTAAGGGCATAAATACTCGCAGACTGGAAGGGAGTGTGCAACTTGCAGAGGATGGGCCAAGAAGCATGGTGAGTGGCGCGGCTGGCATGGATCGCCACTCTGGTGTGAGATGGGGAAACAGCTCTCCTTGTCTGAACACTGTTTGTGTGATTAAATTAAATGTTCTGGACTGACATTCTGCTGTTTAGCCACAAGATGCCGCTGTTTCCTAGACACAGCTACAGACTGCACATATATCTCTATATTCATGAGAGAGGTGGGGTTTTACACAGAGTCTGGAGAGAAGAGAAGGAGAGAGCAGCGATCTTAGAGGGAGGTGAAACTAAAGAACTGTGTGAGCAGAGAATCTGACAGCATCCAGGTGTAAGAGCATCCCTTAATAATCAGAGCTGCAGCTAAGTGAAGCTGATTGGGTCCAAGATCCTGATTCTGTCCAGAGGAAGGAGGATTGCTGCCAGGAATGCTGATGAGAGCAGAGGACCAAAGCAACATACACTGTGGTACCGCATGCTTGTTGGAGAGACATTTGTTCTGTTCAGAGTCACCAGCGGATGCAAAGCAGACCCGTGTCGGTATGATCGTGCACGCACCTCGTCACAGTGTTGGTGCCAAGAGACTGAAACTAAGCCTATAGTTAGTTAGGGTTTCTGTTTGTGTCAGGCCACAAGTGTTACTACTGTTCATATCAAGGACTCCATAACTTAAAGTGACATTTCACATTGGAGAGCTGATAAAATTCTCACAAACTAAAGCCAGGCTGGCGTTTTCTTGCTCAGGGGGAATACTCAGGCACGTGCTACAGGACCAATTATGGGAGTGACTATACTGTACAGCTTGGTAAGATTGTAAGCTGTTGTGTTGCACCGCAGGATAGCCAGTAACACACACCCATACAGTGGCTCTTGTTTTTAGGGTAATAACAGGTAAGGTGTGGCAGTTTAGTTGTGCCCACCAGTATGTAAATTACTGCACTTTTCTCCTTCATCTATTGGAGGGCGCCGTGCTGCGCAGCACAAGGGTTTCAGCCTTTGGGCTGGGTGTATGTAAATTGATTGTATGTTCCCAGCATTTGTGGTAGTGTTTATTGCCACATTTAAGTAAAATACTGTTCTGAAAAAAGCTGGTGTTAGGGTTGCTTTCCTCGTTTGTGATTTCACTGTATCCTGGGGAGCCCACGCCCGTACACGGCTTTACTCTGGCACCAGCTGAAGTCTTTGTGTCTGCTATATTGCTGAGACAGTGCAGCTCTTTACAATGTGATTTATTCTGTGATTTAGTCAAATTATTTGTTAACAAATCCCAGTATTACACCAAGCATCAAGGTAAAATACAACTTTATTTTTGGCAAATGCATCATAAATCTCCAGTTAGTTACAACAGTTTTCTAAATTTCTAACTTCATCTATCTCATTGTGTCTCATTTAGATGATTTTTAAAGTGATATCCCCATATAGACAATAGGCAATAAAAATATGTTGGCCAAAAGATTTTCCAGGAAAAAAAGAGCATGTTAGAATTATGGCCGTAGTGTCATGGAAAGAGAGGCAGGAAGGTGAGGTATTTGGTCGCGTGTGTGGATGCAGTAGCATGGCCCCTCACAACCTCCATCCAAAGTTGGAGTCAGACAACATAATGAGGGATCTTGGTGCACCTTGAGCAAAAGATTGTATTTAATGAGGGAGTAAACCGTGCCTGTCAGGTGCAAGACAAATAGGCCATGGGATGGATGATGCAGTGTAGTTCTGGATGAGATCTGTGGAAAACAATTAGATCCTGCCAGCTGTATCACCAAGTGCCTGTAAGTGTGACCAGAGAACAAAGAAGTGCCAACCCCAAAGTGATCCTGTGTTAACTTAAAGGGGTTGTCCGAGTTTAGAGCTGAACATATCCCCATTTTCACCCCTCTGGCCCCTCTGACATGAGCATTGGAGCATTTAATACTCCGACACTCTCCCTTGCCCTGTGCTGGATCGTGCAGGGCAAGGGCTTTTTTGTTTATATCTTTACACTGCTAGGTGAAGGCTTCCACCTAGCAGTGTTGCCGGTGATGTCACCAGTAGAGATAAGTGAATGTTTAAAAAATTTGATTTGGACACTTTGCCGCTTTCAAAAAAATTTGATTTGAATTTATTTGTGATGAAGCACATTAAAAAATCAGCTATTTCCCGGCTGCAGAGTGGTGTCCCGGCTTATATAGTGGTGCAGAACACTGTGCCTTGCAGAAACATGCATAGCTAGTCTGCGCCGGTCGTGAAACAGGTACTTTGCGTCAGTATGACAGGCAGGTGACAAGCGTCGCTCTTAGAATAACTGGACACTTCACTTATTTAGTCAGTTACGGGGCCAAAACTGACCAAATAACTGTGAAAAAAGTGACCAAAAAGTGTGAACTCAGCCTTACAGGTCAAAGTTAGAGTCAGGCATAAAGAACCTTGCAGTGGCTCAAGATCCTACTATAGAGTGAAAGAGCGCACTCCTCTTACACCAGGGATCAGCAACCTTCGGCACTCCAGCTGTTGTGAAACTACAATTCCCAGCATGCTCCATTCATTTCTATGTGAGTTCTTAGAAGAGCAAAGTAAGTATACATGCTGGGAGTTGTAGTTTCATAACAGCTGGAGTGCCGGAGGTTGCCTACCCCTGTCTTACACCATCAGCTGATTCCACATAGATTTCTACAGACCATACATACATGCTGGTACAAGTAGAGCCTCCCTGACAGAGTAGAGAGGGTGTCAGCATTAAAGAGGACCTTTCACTAGTTTAAAAACTAAAAACTAACTATATCAGTGGGCAGAGCGGTGCCCAGGGGTCCCCCTGCACTTACTAGTATGTCTGGGCGCCGCTCCGTTCGCCCGGTATAGGCTCCGGTGTCTGCAGCTCCCTCTGTTGTACTGGGCAGATTTTTTGTATTAGGGTTGTCCCTTGCTTCAGCGCTGGCCAATCGTAGCGCACAGCTCATAGCCTGAGGGGGTCTCCTATTCCTTCATCTGGGAAGGAATAGGCCATCCATGTCCTGACACTATCTGCAGGACCCAGTTAGGGTGAGGTTGGGCTGCGTATTAACATTCCTACCATCAAGGTCTGTTCATACTGATAGCAGTCAGGGCTCGGCGTAGGGACTCACTGGGTGTGACCATTTCCCTTTCCCTAGGTTCCAGGCCTAATACCCTTTCCCTTCCCTTCTGTGTTCAGTGTTGAGTTCATTTACCACCCTGCGCCGTGACATAAACATAATGGCCCAGTCGCAGGGTGGGGAAGTGGCAACTGCATGATTATTCAACATGGTGGCCCAGTCACAGAGTGGGGAGGTGGGGGGCAACAGCAGTGGAAGTAACAGCACAAGATGGTGGGTGGCAGTAGGAGAACATGGCAGCAGTGGCAGCAGGTGTGTGGCATCAGGTGGGTGGCAGCATGAGAATAGTGGCTGAAGCAGGTGGCCAGAAGAAAGTCTTTTTTACAAAGTTTGGGTGTGGCACCTAGAATGATCTAGTCTGATGGATCAGGCACTGGCATGTGGAAACCTGACTGATCCACGCCTGATTCATCTTTACAAATATCAGTCTCTACACATTTTGGTGCATAGGTTCTCCTTGGGGTAACTATGCCCTCCGCTATACTAAACACCCTCTCTGATGCCACACTACTGGCCGAGCAGGAAAGCTTGTCCATGGCAAACTCAGTGTCACGAGCCAGTGGGTGTGAACCCACTGTGCCACGTGTCCTTCCTCCTCTAAGGGCGTTGTCTAAGTGAACCCCTCGATCTTCACAGTACCCCTAATGGTGGGGATAGGCTTTCCCGAGGGGAACACCAGGTCGCTACCTCTTGAGGAGGATTGGCACACGAGGCAACTGGTCCATGCAGACCAGGAGGTACTTGAGTGAGGTACCAGAGGTAGAGGCGTTGTCAGCAGGCTGAGTTGTAACCAGGAGAAACAGTGCAGGACCGGAGGATGAGGCAGAGGCGAAGTCAAACAGGCAACAGGTCAGGGCAGGTGGCACAGGTACAAGTCAGGCAATCCGGTTCGGCAACAGAAGAGTCAAGGCAAGCAGACAGGGAACAAACAGGTAGCAGAGTCCAGGAATACAAGTACGAGTCAGGAACACAGGAACACAAGCATATATCAGGAACCTTAACAGGACACAGGGACCTTGACACTGAGGCATTTGGGAAGGGGGCTGAGCCACTTATATATGTGCAGGAGGGCTAGGATTGGTCAGCGAGGTCACATGATCCAGCCCATAAAGCACAGGAAGTGATGTGAGTTGGCCCTTAAGGAAATGCTGCAGGAAACAAGCAGCAAGCATGCTGAAAGGAAACACTGGCAGCAGATCACCACTGAACACATCGCCCGGGACTGCGGCGGTAAGTAGGGGAACAGCGGTGCACAGCAGCAGCTGTTACAATCAGCCAGTTGTAGCCACAAGTCAAGTTTGGCTGCCCAGTAGTCCAAAGAATCTTGGACGTGGGGTGACAGAATGCAGTCCAAGTATGCCACCACCTGCTGGTTCAGGTTTTTCTTCATGTTTTGCTGCTGGTGGGTGGTTTCTTCGGTTGGCGGGTGAAGAAAAGTGCTCATTAGAGACTCCAGACTTAATATGATGCTGATAGAGCTGCTGCAGCTCCTGCCTCCCCACCCCCTCCAGTAGTCATGTGAGGATTGACGATGGCGCACATAGGCAGAAGCCAACTGATTACATAGGATGTCTAAATAGTAGTTGTGCTTATCCTCCCTCTCAGTCGGTTGAAAAAAGGCCTCCATTTTGGAGGGCTAGCGAGAGTCTAACATGGTGGAGAGCCAGTAGTCATCCCTCTGCCAAATGGTGGTAATAAGGCTGTCAATATACAAGCAACTCAGCATGCATCTGGCCATTTGAAGGGAATCCCTGCCTCCATCTCCACTGCATATTGCCATGATGTGTCTGGGTCATCTGCCTGGTCTTCCTCATTGCTCTCTAGCTCCTCCTGCTCCTCTCCTGTCATTTGTGCCCCCAAAGGGCTCAGGTGGCAATGAGATATAGGCACCATGTCTCCTGTCTTCTGGCCAACCAGATTTAAGAGCAGCTGCTTCAGGATGTAAAGGAATGAAATGATGTCATTCATCCCTTAGTCCTGGCAACTGACAATTAAAGTGGCCTCCTCATAGGGCCTGAGCAAACTGCAGGTGTCATGCATGAGCAGCCACTGGCTAACGTCTAAGTTACACAGGGGATTGCTCCTGTCCTCCTGTATCATCAAGAAACCATTTATGGCCTTTCACTGCTCATATAGTCGGTCCAAAATGTGGAGGGTGGAGTTCTGATGGGTGGAAACATTGCATATCAAGTGATGTTGGGGAATGCTATTCTGCCTTTGCAGCTCAAGTGTTTTGCAGTGTAAGAGTGGCTTAAGTACATGCACAGTTTCCTGTTTATTTTCAGGATGTCTTGCAGTTGGGTGAAAGACTTTGGGAACCGCTTTACGACCAGACGTGCACCATGCAGGGTGCATGGGTCAGCCCTCCTTGTTGCAGCACCAACCCAATTTTCTTCCTGTTGTTGTTGACCATGGTTCCAATTTTCAGTTGGCAAGGAGAGAGCCAGGATTTGATTTCCTCTTTAAGGATGTGGAGTAGTTCCTCCCTGGTCCATTCATCCAGGCAAAAAAGGTTTAGAAAAGCGTGACACCGCCATGCTCTGCATAGGTATGCTGGAGGAGCACTATAAATTTTGCCTGCAGTGGAGGCTGAGGATAAGCTGGAGGATGAGGAGGCAGAGGAGGACATGGGCGCAGGACTCACAGATTGAGAATGCTGAGGTGGTAATGCCGTCACGTGGCCATGTTGCTGTTGTGGCTGGGCAGGAACCACATTTACCCAGTAGGCCATAAAGGACATATGTTGTCCTTGACCATAGTTACAGCTCCACACATCGGCCCTGCCGTGAACTATAGTAGACGCCGACAGGCTCAAGGATTGGCCAACCTTCTGTTCAACATACGTGTGCAGGGCTGGTACAGCCTTTTTGGAGAAGTAATGACGTTTTGGGACTCTCCACCTTGGCTTGGCACAAGCCATCAGTTCTCTGAATAGTGCAGAGTCCACCACATGGAAAGGGAGGGGCTGTAATACCATAAACTTCACCAGGAGCCCGTTCAGCTTCTGTGCCAAGAGCATGCATACTGTTGTCTTTTTGCAATTGCCTCTGTGATTGATTGCTGAGGAAACAAGTGATGAGGAGTAGGAGTAGGAAAAGCAGGGCATCGGGACCAGTAGATGATGGGAAGGAAACATAGCTCCCTTCTGCTGAGGTGGTGGAGCCTTGACTCCTAGAGAAGAGGTGCGGGCCACTGGGTGATGCAACGTTTGCTGCGTCAGGATGTACCACTACATTAGTGCCACGGTTTTCCCATGACGCTGCATGTGTTGACGCAGGGCCTTAGAGCCAACATTGGCACCCTGGCCATGCTTCACCTTCTGTCCACAGATTCTACAAATGACCGCGCTTATGTCCTCCGGTGGCTTAATTAAAGATTTCCACACCAGAGAGTATGGCATTTCCCACCACCACTCCATGCTGACTGCAGGCTGCCACTGCCTCCGAGAACCTGTGCACCGCTAGTTCTTTCCAGACAGGTAAGCTCTTGATTAGCAGATGGTCTAACCATGGCACGTTTGGCTCCAGACCTCACACTGCTGCCACCCTGCTTTCTCACGGCCATGCTAGCATCCTGCTGGCTCAGCCACTGCCTCACACACAAGCTGCCACCTTCATCCCCTGATGATGATGATAAAGCCCCCTCCTCATTCGCACGTGCGATCAGCTACATCATTATCCACTACTGTATGAACGTCACTGATGTCACCCTCACCATTCTCAGGGCCACGTGCCTGACCGTTCGCAACACCAGCTCCCATGCGACTCTAATAGTCGCTACTTACTCGCCTACTGAAAGAAGCAGTGGATCTCTCCTCCACATCTTGGCTGGGTAGTAGCTGCTGACTATTCTCCATAAGCTCGTCCACGTTGAAAGGCGGAACCGAGCTGATGGCATACAATACTTCCCAAGCAGAAGGAACAGAAAATTAAAGAGGCAGTTTCAGGACAGGTGGGGGCACAGAGCTTGTTCACAGGCCATGCCAACTAAGCGTGGAGTCAGAGGAACCCACTGACTCCTGGCTGGGGGTATCTGATGTCACTTGAGATGATGTTGAAGACAAGTCAACCATTCAAGGACAGCTGGGTTGTTGGTCAAAACATGACTGCTGGATGATACTGGAAGCTCTGGCCTGTCCCTCCGACTGCTGCTACCACTCCCCCCCCCCCCCATCTTATAATTTCTCATAATTTCACCCCCGAAACAAGGATGAATGGATGGGATTGAAAAAATGTGGAAATCACTTTTAAGGAGACGGGGTACTGTGGAGATCACTAATAAAGGGACGGCTGCTGTGGAAGTCACTGTTAAAGGGGCAGGCCGCTGTGGAGGTCACTGTTAAGGGGGCAAGATGCTGTGGAGGTCACTGGTAAAGGGGCGGGCGCTGTGGAGGTCTCTGTTAAGGGGGCAGGGAACGGTGGAGATCACAGTTAAGTTGACGGTCTGCTATAGAGGTCAGTGTTAAAAGGCAGGGTGCTGTAGAGGTCACTGTTAAGGGGGCAGGGTGTTGTGAAGGTCACACTTTAAGGGAACGGAGCTCTGTGGAGGTCACAGTTCCTTCACAGGGGGCAGGATATTGTGGAAATTACTGTTAAAAAGACGGAGTACTGTGGAGGTCACTAATAAAGGGGTGGCCGCTGTGGAGGTCACTATTAAAGGGGAGGCCACTGTGGATGTTACTGTTAAGGGGGCAGGCTGCTGTGGAGGTCACTGTTAAAGAGGCGGGCACTGTGGAGGTCACTATTAAAGGGGCAGCAGGGTACTGTGAGGTCACTGTTAAGGGAGTCGAGTACTGTGGCAGTCACTATTAAAAGGGCAGTCGCTTTGGAGGTCTCTATTAAGAAGGCCAGGAATGGTGGAGGTCACAGTTAAGGGGACTATAACCTATGGTCACTGTCAGTGTCAGTATGGGGCGCGTGCTGTAGAGGTCACTGTTAAGGGGGCAGGCCCCTGTGGAGGTCACTGTCAAGGGGGTGGGGTGCTGTGGAACTCACTGTTAAAGGGGCAGGCTACTGTGAAGGTCAAAGTTTAGTATGTGGGCTTCTGTGGAGGTCCCATTTTAAGGAGATGGGGCACTGTGGGGGGTCAGTGTTAAGGGGGGCGGGATACTGTAGATGTCACTGTTATAGTGGATAGTGATGAGCAGCATAGGCAATATTAGTTTTCAAGATATTTAGTTAATTTTTTGGCCTAATATTCGCCATAAATTAGCAAATTCTAGAATTTGTGATCTCCAGTCATTATTTTCTTGATTGAGAAAATCGACAATGTAATATCCGCGTATTGCATGCGCAGTACAGGCGTGGCTCACGTTTACTACATTTTTCAAGCTGCTAGAAGTTTCCTGAGACTAGAGAAAATGGTTGGCAGCAACTTTCATGATTGTGAGGAAGAACTCCTGATCACTGTAAGTAATTTTACATTACAGCACTGTTTTTGATTACATTTTACCAGCATGGCAGAACAATAGCTTTATATGCAGATAGAGTGCTCCAATATATTCTCGATTGCGCAAAGTAATGATGTGCATATTTTTTGGTGCAATACATTCAACTTCACTTTTTATCAGGTCTGAGTAGATATTACTGATTGGTGCACTAAGTACTGTTGTGAGATCACAGCTCTATGTCTGTAGCATGCATGTATGGACAGCAGAGAAATATCTCTCACATGTACATTGCACATCCATTTTCCTGGCACACACTATATACCACACACACACGCAGTCTTTAGATTAGAGTTTGTGTCCTGTTGGTCAGGAAAAGCTTTCTTTGTCTGACCGCCAGTATTTGTTTGTTGATTTAGCGTTACCCAGGGTGCACCACGGGAGGCGAACCAGCTTTACACCCCATATCGTACCGTCACTTCACTAGACAGGTACATCTCTGCTCAGCTGGCCAATATCCGATTGCTCAGACCCCACACACATACAATCGAAATACAATACGATCTTATAACGGTAACATTAAATCTAATATTTCCCCTTCAAAGACTTAAATACTTTTTGCTGTGTTGTTGGGGACATTATTTTCAATACTTGTAGTTAAAAAATTTGGGATTATATGCTTGCATCCTTATCCTGCAGCGCATGTTGGAATAGGAGATGGGTCCAAGAGAAAAAACTGGAGGCTGCAGGACAGAGGCAGGAGCTGCTGTTCCCTGCGCACTGCTGCTGGCGCTGCTGCGACCACCCTGCATCTGGTCCTACTCCCGCCAATGGTTGCCACTCAGGTGCTGGATAAGGGCGGGGGTACCCAGCCGAGCAAGTGACCTCCCTCTCCTCACCCTGGCATGGCACAGCTGACAGATGGCAATTGTGTGATCTTCTTCTGCCAGGAGGAAGTAAGCCCAAACAGGCGACTTACGCACCAACCTCCTGTGAGATGAGGTGATGCTGGCTTGCGCCTGTTTGGGCTCGGTGCGCACAGGTTGAGGCAGGACCTGCTACCGCCTCCTGCTGCCATTACCAGTGGAGCCCCTGCCATTGGGCTCCCTGGTGACCTCGGGTGCCTACCTTCCTCATCAGTGATGCTGTCACCTGACAAGGGAGATGGCACACATTTTTGGGCACCCTCCTCTTCGTTGCCTGCATTGTCAGACCCAAGGTCGGCCAGTGGTGGATTGAGGGGAACAGCAGACGTGGAGCCCCTGACCTGGCTCCGCTGTCCCCCCGCTGAAGCCTGGGTCTGACTAGGTGCAGGGGTTCTGTAGCTAAAACAACCCACATCAGTTGGAAGGGATGTCACTGGGGTACTGACGGGCGGTACCCCCTCCTCCTCCTCCATCCCTTCCAAAAGCTCCTGAGCATCAAGACCATGCAGCAGCTCACTCTCCCTCTCCTGCATTACCTCCCCATGATGTCCCTCTCGCTGTCTCTTTCAAACAGCAGCAGGGACGAGTCTTGGGGGATGGGGGCAGAGGACTCCATGCCACTGGCTTGTATCACGAAAGCTGCAACTGCCTTGGTGTCCTGAGATGAAATGGGGTGGCTGCTACGGCCAAAAAAAATCCTGGATGTGGCTGAAGCGGCCTGCTGCTGGCAGTGGTCCAGCACTGGAACTAACTCCCATACCATGACCACGGCTGTCGGCACACCCACGGCCGCTCATGATCAGCAAAAAATTTCTTTACAGCCAAAAAACTAGACAAATAATATATATGGTATATTTCATCTATTTTAGTTAATGTTTGTGTGTGTCATTAAAAGATATCAAGAGTATCCACTATTAGTGTTGATCGCGAATATTCTATTCGCAAATTTTTATCGTGAATATCGACACTTTGAGAATTCGCAAAGATCTAGAACATAGTGCTATATATTCGTAATCGCAAATATTCTAGATTTTTTTTCTTCAGTACCCTCACTGCTTCTTGCTTGTTGGCCAATGAGAAGGCTGCAATATCTTTGTCTGAGCTTAGCAACATTCTTAGCAACCAATAGCAAAGTTGGCGACCCCTTACTATATAGGAACCTCCCCAGCAGCCATTTTCTGCTGTTTTTTGCAGTTCTGAGAGAGAGAGCAGAGTGTCATTGCTGTGCTCTGTCCTTTGCTGATTCAGTTAGTTAGCTCATATATATATATATATATATATATATATATATATATATATATATATATATGTTACAGATAGTTAGGGGGAGATAGTCAGTGTAAGTTAGATAGTGATATAGTGTAGCTGATAGGTTCCAGTGCAGGGTGTTAGGTAGTGTGATAGGAATTACTGTGCTGTGATAGGGATTAGTGTCATTTACTGTCTGTTTTTCTGAATCCCTATTTTATTTGATTTTGCCCCATTGTCCCAAACCCAATTAAGTCATCCCAAAGTCCCTCTTTGTTTTCTATATAACATTGACTTTTTTTTTCTAGCTTCCTGACCCCTCCTAAAAGTCTTCATTGTGTAGTACGCATGTACAGTTGCTTTAGACCTCAGGAACACGGCCAGGTTCCTGACTACTAACCAACTACAAACACTTTTGAACCCAAGATAGTTGATGACATCCTTTAGCTAATTGCTAAGAATGGTTTTGGGTACTGTCATGCAGTAAATTCAGTTTTTTACAGACTTTGTAAAACTGTTCAATCCAAAAAGGTGATATTTTGGAGATAAATGAATGTTTACAGCCAGGTAATTTTAGTTTTCAATTTTCAGGCATGTTTTTTATGATAATTTAAGCTTTTATTGTAGAGCCTTTCACGAGTTATTCCTATCATAAGAATATACATTAGACATTAGTCAGTCTCCAGGCAACCAGCTAAAATATCTGAAATTACCCATGTAAATGGCACGACTTAATGTATAACATTATGTATGTTGCAAAAACGTATTTTCATTTAACTGTAGCATGCGGCGCCAAAGACATAAAACAGTTTAACGTTGCTGAAACACTGCTGTCCTAAAACGGATTGAGATACCTGGTTACATAATTCTGAACTCTCAAATGAAACATTCTCAAATTTCCATTTAAATATAGATATTAGAAAAGTCCCTTTGAGAGTTTAAAGCTGTGAAAAAAGACTGAGTAAAATGGAACGTTCTTGGAAAGTGATCCTGTGAATAAAAGTGAAATGGTTAGTTTTTAGTGAACTCAAACTTACTTCCTAGGATTTCATATGTCTGTGATTTGGAAGGACTTTTCATCTATGAGTATTAGCTCACCGAAAATGAAAAGTCACTGAAAATGAAAGAAAGTAATTTGCTCATCTGTAGTTACTATACTAATGTATTACTATTAAAGGGGTTATTCGAGACTATAAAATATCCCCCATATGCCGGGCCACCCACATGGAATATATTTACCCTGCTCCCTGCACCGCCGCTGCTGCTTCTCCCCATACTTGGATGAAAACATCTGGTGTTGGGGGGAGCAGCCAGTGGCAGGCGTGGACTGGGACGATCCTCCCTAACATCACCCGCAATGCTAGGGAGACTTGTCCCCCATCCCTGCCTGTCATTGGCTGCTCCCATCCCCCTGTATGTTTTCATCCACACACAGGGAGAAGCAGCAGCGGCAGTGTGGTGACCAGGAGCGGTGCAGGGAGCGGGGTAAGTATATTCAATGTGAGGGGCCTGGAATATGGGGGGACATTTTATTCTCTTAGATAACCCCTTTAAGTATATTATGTTACACTGGTAGAAATACTGTATATACTATAAATGTCTTGATGGTGTTACCAAATTATTATTAATGGGGTTGTGCAGCAGGTACGTATTAATGGTCTGTTTTCAGAATAGGTCATCAATATCAACTTTTTAACCACTTCAGCTCCCCTAGCTTAAACCCCCTTAATGACCAGACCACTTTTTACAATTCTGCACTACACTACTATCACCGTTTATTGCTCGGTCATACAACTTACCACCCAAATAAATTTGACCTCCTTTTCTTCTCACTAATAGAGCTTTCATTTGGTGGTATTTCATTGCTGCTGACATTTTAACTTTTTTTTTAATTAATCAAAAATGACCGAAATTTTTGCAAACAAATTTTATTTTTTACTTTCTGTTGTAAAATGTTTCAAATAAAACTACATTTCTATATAAGTTTTTCTCTAAATGTATTGTTCTACATGTCTTTGATAAAAAAAAAAATGCAATAAGTGTATATTTATTGGTTTGGGTAAAAGTTAGTGTTTACAAACTATGGTGCAAAAAAATGTATTTACGCACTTTGACTTTCTGAGCACCTGTCATGTTTCCTGAGGTTCTACAATGCCCAGACAGTAGAAACACCCCACAAATGACCCCATTTCGGAAAGTAGATACCCTAAGGTATTCGCTGATGGGCATAATGAGTTCATGGAAGTTTTTTTTTTTTTCACAAGTTAGCGGAAATGGAATATATATATTTTTTTTTCTTACAAAGTCTCATATTCCACTAACTTGTGACAAAAAATCAAATTTTACATGAACTCACCATACCCCTCACGGAATACCTTGGGGTGTCTTCTTTCTTAAATGGGGTCACTTGTGGGGTATTTATACTGGCCTTGCATTTTAGGGGCCCTAAAGCGTGAGAAGTAGTTTGGAATCCAAATGCGTAAAAATGCCCTGTGAAATCCTAAAAGTACTTTGGGCCCCTTTGCGCACCTCGGCTGCAAAAAAGTGTTACACATGTGGTATTGCCGTACTCAGGAGAAGTAGGGCAATGTGTTTTGGGGTGTATTTTACATATATTCATAATGTGTGTGAAAAATATCTCTGTAAATAACAACGTTTTACTTTTTTTATACAAAGTTGTCAATTTACAGAGATATTTCTCTCACCCAGCATGGGTATATGTAAAAATGCACCCCAAAACACATTGCCCTACTTCTCCTGAGTACGGCGATACCACATGTGTGACACTTTTTTTCCGGCCTAGGTGCGCAAAGGGGCCCAAATTCCAATGAGTACCTTTTAGGAGGGCATTTTGAGGCATTTGGATTCCAGACTTCTTCTCATGCTTTAGGGCCCATAAAATGCCAGGGCAGTATAAATACCCCACATGTGACCCCATTTTGGAAAGAAGACACCCAAAGGTATTCCGTGAGGGGCATGGCGAGTTCATAGAAGTTTTTTTTTTAGGCACAAGTTAGCGGAAATTTTGTTTTTTTGTTTTTTTCTCACAAAGTCTCCCTTTCCGCTAACTTGTGACAAAAAGTTAAATCTTTTATGGACTTAATACGCCCCTCAAAATACCTTGGGGTGTCTTCTTTCCAAAATGGGGTCATTATTAGGGTGTTTGTACTGCCCTGGCATTTGAGAGTCTCCGCAATCATTACATGTATGGCCAGCATTAGGAGTTTCTGCTATTCTCCTTATATTGAGCATACGGGTAATGAGCCTCTGGGCTGAAAAAAAAAAATGAACGGCACAGATTTCTTCTTTCGCATCGATCAATGTGGATGAAAAAATCTCTGCCAAAAAATGAGCAAACCCGATTTCTCCATTCACATCAATCGATAGGGATGAATAAATCATTGCCGGAATTATTTTTTAAATTTTTATTTTTTTATATACAAAGTGTTTGCCAAAGCATATGAACACCGCCGCCCCCTCAGCTCATAAGCCTCGGCAAACGTATATTTTTTACTGCAGAGGAGAAATCTCGTCTTGCAGCGCCGCATACACCGACTTTTGTGTAATCTGACAGCAGCGCAATGCTTCTGTCAGAATGCACATCAGTGCTGCAGCTGGTTGATCGCTTTGTCCACCTGGAAGGTAAAAAAAAAAAAGAAAAGCAAAGTACAGGAAGCCGCTACGATTGATAAAAAATATTAAAACTGATTTTTTTATCGCCGCAGCGCTTGTGTAGTGATTGTGCAGTCATAAAAAAATAAAAAAAAATGTTTGTCACTGCGGCGGGGCGGGCGTGGGTGAACGCACATGTGGGCGACCGATCAGGCCTGATCGAGCAAACACTGCGTTTTGGGTGGAGGGCGAGCCTATGGTGACACTAATACTATTATAGATCTGACTGTGATAAGTTCTGATCACTTACAGATACTATAAAAGTACAAATGCTGATTAGCGATACGCTAATCAGCGAATCAGTGACTGCGGTGCGGTGGGCTGGGCGCTAACTTAAGCTAACTACCTACCAAAGGGGCCTAAACTAACCTAAACCTAACAGTCAATACTGGTGGGAAAAAAAAAGTGACAGTTTACACTGATCACTTTTTTCCCTTTCACTAGTGATTGACAGGGGTGATTAAGGGGTTAATTGGGGTGATGGGGGGGTGATCTTGGGCTAAATATGTAGTGCTTGGTGTACTCACTGTGATCTGTGCTCTCTGCTGGGACCAACCGACGAAAAAGGACCCAGCAGAGAGCACAGAAGCCATTTAACATATTATATTTATAAATATAATGTGTTATATGGCTGGTGGTTCGTTATTTTAAAAGTCACCAACCTGCCAGCGCTGATCATTGGCTGGCAGGCTGGTGACCAACTCCTTGTGCGCCTTTTGCCGACCCTCACTGTGCATGTGCGGGCCAAATATGCGCGTCATCTCGCGTCTTGCGAGATGACGCGTAGATGCGTGCAGGAGGAATAACCCGGCCGTCCGCAGGACGCATCCCTGCGTTAGGCGGTCAGGAGGTGGTTAAAGAGGAGTCAACCTATAAAGCGACCAATATGAGACACAAACAAATGATACAAAACCTACAAATATATATGTTGTGTATGCCCAGGAAAAAAAAAAAAAAAACACAGCAACCATGTTAATAATCCATTAAATCTTTATTGAGTCCATACCCATAAAAACATACAAAAGGAGTCCACACTACAGGTGGGAAAGAGATAAATAAGAGAGGTACCGTACTACTGGGATAAGGTTTTAGGATCACACTGTAACTGGAGGACCTCCATTCAAGAACTGGTGTGCAATCCATATTGTTAAAGTGCTAAGTGCTTCATAAACAAATAACAAATCTCCACTGCTAAACTATGCAAATACTAATAGCCTACCAAATGTATAAAGGTACATAACGTTATTGGAGGCTACACCACTAAATAGTGCATGTAATGTGAACACAATTGTGGAGGTTAGCTGTACAAATGGTAGGCAGTCGGCAGGATTGGATGCAACATAAGGGTTTTATTGGAAAAAACACAACTCAAATTTGTTCCAACAGGATGGCTTGGCTTCAGCCCATCAAAGTTCAGTCACATAAAGCACTTATCTTCAGCCCTCATGTGTCATATAACAGTTCAAATTTTACACAGGCAAAAATACAGGAGTCACCTTTCTGCAGAACCTTGTCTTTTCCCTTCTCAGGAACACTGTGGAGATGAATGCTCCTAAGTCCTCTGCAGACCAACACCAACCACACACTGACAGTGAGTCTTTTAAATTAGCTTCCAGCTGGGTGAGGTGGTAACACAGGAGATGGAGTATGGGAGTGACCTTCCCACCCAAACTCTTCAGTCACTCCTAAATCCCGGACCCAAATTCCAGCTACCACAAACTCAGCAATCTAACATCACTGGTTGCCATTTAACTCCGGGATTTACATCACTGAGAGCAGCAGCCTCAGTGACACATACTTACCATCAATAACCTCACCCTTTGGATGCTTACATATCCCCCCCCCCTCTGCCCAAGGCCAGGGGACTGGGCACTTGACCCTGATAGACAGTAAATCCTTGACAAGGCATCAGCATTAACATGAAGCTTCCCTGCCCTGTGCTCTACCACAAAATTAAAGTCCTGCAACTCCAGGAACCACCGTGTTACCCTTGCATTGTTTCCTTTATTTCGGCACATCCATTTTAAAGGGGCATGGTCAGATACCAAGCGGAACTTCCTACCTGCCAAATAGTACCGCAAAGCCACGAGGGCCCACTTTACTGCCAAACATTCCCTCTCCACTATTGAGTAGTTTCTCTCACAGGAGGTGAGTTTTCTACTCAAATATATGATGGGGTGTTCTTCCCCATTTACCTCTTGTGACATTACTGCCCCTAACCCAACCTCTGAGGCATCGGTCTGGACAATAAACTCTTTTGAGAAGTCTGGTGCGATCAGCACAGGCTGACTGCATAGTGCTTTTTTAAGGTCCTGAAACGCCTTTTCTGTCTCTTGAGACCACTGTACCATTACTGACTTTCTCCCTTTTGTGAGGTCTGTTAATGGTGCTGCAATGGAGGCAAAGTTCGGGACAAATCTGCGGTAATAGCCAACAATCCCCAAGAACGCCTTCACTTGTTTTTTTGTCCGAGGCTGTGGCCACTTCTGAATTGCCTCCACTTTATTTACTTGTGGTCTTATTGTGCCCTTACCTACAATATACCCCAGATAGCGAGCCTCCTCCAACCCAATAGCGCACTTCTCCGGGTTAGCAGTAAAGCCAGCTTTCCTGAGGGAATCCAGTACGGCCTGTACCTTACCTAGATGGGATTCCCAGTCTGTGCTAAAGACCACAATATCGTCTAAGTATGCTGCTGCGTACCTTCTATGGGGCCCCAAGACCCTGTCCATTGCCCTCTGAAAAGTGGCGGGTGCCCCTTGTAACCCAAAGGGCATCCTGGTATATTGAAAGAGCCCGTCTGGGGTGGAGAAGGCAGTCTTTTCCTTTGCCTCCTCTGATAGGGGAATCTGCCAGTACCCCTTGGTGAGGTCAAGTGTGGTAATATACCTAGCTGGTCCCAACCTTTCAATTAATTCATCCACCCGGGGCATAGGATAGGAATCGCATTTAGAGACTTCATTTAGACGGCGGAAGTCATTGCAGAACCGCCAGGTCCCATTTGGTTTAGGCACTAATACAATGGGGCTGGACCACCCACTTTTGGATTCCTCAATAACCTGCAGAGCTAACATACGCTTTACCTCCTCAGAGACCGCTTGTCTCCGAGCCTCAGGGATTCTGTATGGTTTAATGTTTATCATTACCTTGGGGTCAGTGACTATCTCATGCTGAATGACATCTGTAGTGCCTGGCAGGTCCGTAAAGATATCCCTGTTCTGCTGTAGAAACTCCTTGGTTTCTTGTTTTTGGGGTTTGGACAGGGTGTCACCTATTGCAACCTTTTCAATATCTGTGTGACAATCCATTTGGGGTTTTGGGGCTGCTACCAGGGACTCTCTATCCTTCCAAGGTTTGATTAAATTGACGTGATAGAGTTGGATGGGCTTTCTTTTCCCAGGCTGATGTATTTTATAATTGACCTCTCCAACCCTTTCTACTACTTCAAAAGGACCCTGCCACTTGGCCAGAAATTTGCTTTCTACCGTGGGAACCAGCACTAGTACCCTGTCCCCAGGGTTGAACTGCCTCACCCGGGCCGCTCTATTGTACACCCTGCTCTGGGACTCTTGGGCCTTCTGCATGTGTTCCCTCACGATGGGCATAATGCTGCTGATGCGATCTTGCATTTGGGCCACATGTTCTATCACACTTCTGTAAGGGGTAGCCTCACTCTCCCAAGTCTCCTTGGCAATATCCAGCAATCCCCTGGGATGTCTCCCATATAATAACTCAAATGGAGAGAAGCCAGTGGAGGACTGGGGGACCTCTCGGATGGAGAACATGAGATATGGCAACAGACAATCCCAGTCCTTCCCATCCTTTTCTACTACCCTTCTCAACATCCCCTTTAAGGTTTTATTGAACCTCTCTACAAGGCCATCTGTTTGGGGATGATATACAGAGGTTCTTAGCTGCTTAATTTTCAGCAGGTTGCAAAGCTCTTTCATAACTTTGGACATGAAAGGTGTACCCTGGTCAGTCAGTATTTCTTTTGGTAGGCCAGTTCTGGAAAACATATGAACCAACTCCCGAGCAATGCTCTTGGAGGAGGTATTCCGCAACGGAATGGCTTCAGGATACCTAGTGGCATAGTCCAGCACTACCAAAATATACTGGTGGCCTCGGGCAGACCTAACTAACGGCCCCACCAAATCCATAGCTATTCTGTCAAATGGAATCTCAATTATTGGCAGGGGAACCAAGGGGCTCCGAAAGTGACTCACAGGAGCCGTTACTTGGCAAGTTGGGCAGGATTGGCAAAACCTTTCAACCTCTTGGTAACAACCTGGCCAATAGAACCTTTGCAGGATTCTTTCCTTTGTTTTATCAGTCCCCAGATGACCCCCAAGTAAATGGGTGTGGGCCATATCAAGGACCATCCTTCTATAAGGTATGGGTACCACCAATTGCTCCAGAATTTCATCACGCATCTTAGTAACACGATACAGTAAATTATCACTGACAGCAAAATGAGGAAACCTTTGATCAGCATTAGGCTCCTGAGGTACCTCATTTAGTACAGTTACATTTTCCCATGCATGTTTCAGGGTGGAGTCTCGTAACTGAGCAGTCCCAAAGTTCTCCCGAGACACTTCCAAGTCCGGTACATTCTGCTCAGGGTTAGACTCCTCACCCTCATCCCCAGCCAATACTGCAAGGGGAAAACTATCTGATACCTCATTGGTCACCCCTACAGCATCTGTTTGGGCTTCTCCCCCTAAAGGAATTGGGCTGAAAGAAGGTGAACATGCAACAGGCGTATCATTACAGTGGGAATGAGACCAGAGATCCCAGAACAATGGAAAATCACGTCCCACAATCAATGGATGTAATAAGTCTGGTACCACACCCACTTCATGGGTCACTGTCCCGCAGCCAGTCTCTACAGTCACTTTAGCCAGTGGATAATGCTTAGTGTCCCCATTGATACAAACCACCCCCACCCACCTTTCAGGGATGACCAGGTCATGGGGTACGGCAGCACACAAGAGGGTGACCAGGCTACCCGAGTCCAAAAGGGCCACAACACTTACCCCGTTTACCTGGAGTTGACGCTCCTGGGGACCTGGTTCCTGCAGGGGTGTAGCACTGCAAACAGGATGAGCAAACATGGAGAGGCGGCGGGTGGCACCACACTCCATTGGCTCCTCCCCCTGGGAACAGTGTGCTGCAATATGCCCCAGTTGCTGACACTTCCAACAACGGACCTTAGGTTGGCCTTCGAGTGGGGCTTCAGAATGGGAGGGTACCTTTCTTGGAATGAAAAACCTCTTTCCCCGGGGGGAGCCACCCAGGCTTTGTCTGTTGGCTAGGTCCTCCTGCTCAGAGGTAGAAATGGCTGTGGAGGTTGCTCTCTGTCGACGACCACCAGAGGATCCCATGAACTGCTGTGGTTTACCTTCAGGCCTCAGACAGGTCTCGGTAGTCGTAAACCGCTCCACAAGTGAAACCAATTGATCCAGGGTTTTGGGGTCTCCTTGAGCAACCCAGCGGTGAATGTCCATAGGAAGTCCACTCACATAGCGGTCGAGCACGATTCGTTCGACAATGTCTGCTGTACTCAGTGTCTCAGGTTGTAGCCACTTGCGCACAAGGTGTAACAAATCAAACATTTGAGAGCGGGGCGGTTTTTTCTCTTCAAACCGCCCTTCATGGACTCTGCGAGCACGGACAGATAAGGTGACTCCCAGCCGGGCCATGATTTCTGCTTTAAGGATATCATAGTTTTTGGCCTGCTCTGCTGTTAAATCAAAATATGCTTTTTGCGGCTCCCCAGTCAAATAAGGCGCCAGAACCTCAGTCCATTCAGCCGCAGGGAGTTTCTCCCTTTCCACAATCCTTTCAAACACCGCCAAATAGGCGCAAGGCGCGGTGCACTGCCTTTTTTACATTCACAGTCCCAGCTAACTCCTCCATATTCCTTGGCTGAGCTGACACACTCTCTCTCAGGACTGCGATCTGTTCCAGCAACAGACGGTTGGTTTCCTGCTGGGCAGCACTGACCTGCACAAACTGCTTAACCAGCTCCTCCATGGCAGGAGTCTCACTGGGCACCAATGTAGCAGCCTTTATCCAGGACATAAGCAGATTACAGAGCAAAAAAATATATGCAGCCATTACCCTTAGCAACCACTTGCCCGCATCCGACACCATATGTGGAGGTTAGCTGTACAAATGGTAGGCAGTCGGCAGGATTGGATGCAACATAAGGGTTTTATTGGAAAAAACACAACTCAAATTTGTTCCAACAGGATGGCTTGGCTTCAGCCCATCAAAGTTCAGTCACATAAAGCACTTATCTTCAGCCCTCATGTGTCATATAACAGTTCAAATTTTACACAGGCAAAAATACAGGAGTCACCTTTCTGCAGAACCTTGTATTTTCCCTTCTCAGGAACACTGTGGAGATGAATGCTCCTAAGTCCTCTGCAGACCAACACCAACCACACACTGACAGTGAGTCTTTTAAATTAGCTTCCAGCTGGGTGAGGTGGTAACACAGGAGATGGAGTATGGGAGTGACCTTCCCACCCAAACTCTTCAGTCACTCCTAAATCCCGGACCCAAATTCCAGCTACCACAAACTCAGCAATCTAACATCACTGGTTGCCATTTACCTCCGGGATTTACATCACTGAGAGCAGCAGCCTCAGTGACACATACTTACCATCAATAACCTCACCCTTTGGATGCTTACACAATATAAATAAGGTGGTACACCAAATAGCAGAGGAGAGGAGAATGGAAAAGGTACACAAAAATACCTAGTGTGGCTTATCAATACATACCACAAAAGTGAATGAATACACCCATCCCAGTGTCCTTCACCTACCCAACGTGTTTCACCAGATGGCTTCGTCAGCGGAAATGAGGGACAAAAAAATGGCTGCCCATATATATAGGCTTGGAATCAAAAAACTTTTAAAACCAAAGCAACCAATGAAACTTATGGAAATGGGCCATGTGATTGGGACATACTCTTCTTGGGTAAATAATTAGAATAATAATAAATACACATGAAGCATAGCTTGAAAGCTAAATCACAAAAAAGTTAAACCCAGCAATATGTGAAAATAAACATTCAATAATAACCATGTAAACAGATACAGTATATTCGTGTGTTGGGACTCATGAACCATAATTTAAAAAAATGGTTTAATGGATTACGTTTCAGAAGGATGCAGTATGTCACAATGCGAGCTGGAAATCCCTGCACTATAGATAAATTGGCACGTGAACATCCCTCAAAAATGCACATAGTAATTTAACCCATAGAGGACCCTCGATGTACATGTACGGCGCTGGTGGACGTCACTTAAGGACCAGAGCCTTACATGTCAGTCACTGACGGCCGAGCCCCTGCTGCATACGCCAGCATCGGTGAAAACACAGATGCCGGAATATTAACCCCTTTTATGCTGCGGTAAAAGCTGACTGCGGCATGCAGAGGGTTTGCAGAGGGTACCGGGCGCTGCAGTGACTGAGACCCGATGGCAGAGAAGGCAGCGGGGCTTGCCTTCTACTGAAGCCTGTGAGATCCAGCCCTTAGGCTGCGTCTCACAGGCAGGCTGTCAGCATAAAAGCTGACAGCCAATGCATTGCAGAGGGGATCAGACCCCAGAGTTGAAGTCCCAGAGTGGGACAAAAATAAAAAGTTAAAAATAAATAATAAAAAAGTTTTAAGTAAAAAAAATCCCAAAATAAAACACATAAAATTGTAAAAAGAAACAGAAAAAAAAAAAACTGACATATTGGATATTGCCGTGTCTGTGAAAACCGGCTCTATAAAAATATTACATGACCCACCCTCTCACCTGAACGCCGTAGAATTTTTTTTAATAAAAACTGTGCTAAAACTTTTTAAATCATTTTTTGTCACCTTACATCAGAAAAAGTGCAACACCAAGCAATCAAAAAAGTGTATGCCCCCAAAATAGTACCAAACTGTCACCTCATACCACAAAAAAATGAGATGCTACGTAAGATAATCGGTCCAAAAACAAAAAAAAAAAATATGGCTCTCAGAATATGAAGACACTAAAACATGATTTTTTCGTTTCAAAAATGCTTTGTTGTGTAAAACTTAAATAAATAAGAAGTAAGCATATTAGCTATTGTCGCATCCGTAACAACCTGCTGTATAAAAATATCACTTGAACTAACCCCTCAATAAAATAAAAACGGTGTCAAAAATACCATTTTGTCACCTTACATCACAAAAAGTATAATACCAAGCGTTAAAAAAGTGATATGCACCACAAAATAGTACCAATAAAACCGTTATCCCATCCCGCAAAAAATGAGACCTTACATAAGACAGTCGCCCAAAAATTTGTAAAAAATATGGCTTTCAGAATATGGAGACACTAAAAATCATTTTTTTCAATAATGCTTTATTATGTAAAACTAAAACAAACAACTAAGGAAAGTAGTCATATTTGGTATTGTCGCATCCATAACTACCTGCTCTATAAAAATAGCACATTATCTAACCTGTCAGATGAACATTGTAAATAACAAAAAATAAAAAATGTGCCGAAACAGCTATTTTTTGTTACCTTGCCTTACAAAAAGTGTAACATAGAGCAACCAAAAATCATATGTACAAACTACAAATTGGCGTGGTATTAAAAAGAAGGAAGTGCTCAACCCCATATGCAGTGGTGCATCTATACGGGGGGGGGGGGGCAGATCCTGCACTTGTGGCCCGTTGCTAATGGCAATCCCCAGAAAAAATGCATACAATGGAGGATGCCTGCAGTGGACCACAAGTACCACAATGGACATCCTACACAGGATAGCAATTGTGTGGATGTGATAAGCAGTCAAATAGTGAAGGGAAGCCATGTTGTTTTTAACATCTGTAGTAAAATTTAAGTTGGTAATTCGAGCTGCTCACCAGTGAATACTACATTGGTTTCAGCATTTGGGTGCGTTGTATGGATTTCATTTTTCTATTACTGTATATGTAGCATGGCATCATAAGCACTGTATTAGGCCAGGTTCAGACAGCCATTCCGTTTTACATCCGCCAAATCAAACCTAAATGATGGCAGTCATTGAAATCTAATGTCAGTTGCTCCTGTCTGTACAAACAGACCATATCTAAATCACCAGATATATTCAAAAAATAAATGAGCTTGAGATTCTTTTTGGGTCCTGTTCACCAAATTTCAGAAAAAGTTTGGTTTGGACCCAAATCGGTTTGATCCAAACCAAAATGGCTCCAATTGCCCTGAAAGTTGGTATGTAACCCCTTCTAGCCTCCTAGGACTTTTTAGAAAAACTTGATGTCTCAGAGGGAGGGGGAGACTCTTCAGGGGGTGTAGAGGGGCCTCCCTTTGAAACACTCTTGTGACAGGCGCCTGCCCGCTAAAAGCTGGGCAAGCTGCGTACACAGTGTTTCCTGGTAATAATGTAATTTTTCCTCCCTTTCTGTGAGAGGAAAAAAATTCCCCTATTTTGCTTTAGTAAGGTTCTAAAAGCATGGTTATTCCATAATCATCAGACTGCTTGATGTCAACCAACTGCCTGGCCCTGCGTAAACAAACGAGTCTACAGGTTGCCATTCTGGCCAGTGTGCCCAAGGAGCCAGTTCTTTCCACTTCCGCCCCGCACTGAGACGATTGGGTGTTGTGACTAGTGTCACCGTCATCGTAATCATCCTCTTTCTCCTCCAACTCCGACTTCTTTTCCTCATCCTCAAGTGGCAAGATTTCTTCCTCCTTCCCCATAGGAGTTTGTCATTGTGGGTCCCCAACAGCTACAGGGCAGATGGCAAGATGTGTCAACTGTTCTTCTTCCTCCTCCTTCGTCGCCACTGGTTGCATGAGCATCAGCGTCTCTTCAAAAATACATATGAGGGGATGAGGGACAACTGCAGTATGAACGACATGAGCTGCCACTGCCTGACCTGGAAACAACACATGTTCCCTGCTGAGATGGGCTGGTGCATGACCAAATCGTTCAAGGCTTTCTGCTGCTAGTACAGACACTCGAGCATGTGCAATGTTGAATTCCAGCGAGTTGGAACCTTGATGATTAAACAATGTATCTGCAGACATTTCTGACATTTCAAGTCCAGGATAATGTTCCTCACCGTGTGAGAATGGCTGAAAAGAGGGACAGTCTCCTAAACAGTGCAGCACCTTGCGGAAGCCCGTGTATTTTTTTAAAAGGCCATTCTCCCAGGTTCAGGGTGAAGAGGTTGTTGCGCTCATTGTCGTTGACCACCTTGCCCAGTTGGAGTTGGCAGAGTGACAGCCAGCAGGAAAAACATTGACCCAGTGGGCCGTGAGAGACATGTGCTGCCCCGGTCTATAACAGCTGCTACAGGCGTCCACTGCGGAGTGCAGCTTGACGTACAGTGTGAATCACAAGGAGTGTCCAGCATTCTCTGTCATGACACAAGGCACTACTACTATAATGATACTACAGTGACTGCACCGCCAGCAACTTAGCCTGGTGAGGTTTCATCTTGTAGACAAGCTAATTACTGGTGGAGAAAATGTTTTCATGGCCAAACAATTCATTATAGCTGTCTTACGATGAATATAAGGAGGAGCATTAGCAGGAGGAGAAAAAGGTGATGATGATGATGACAAAGATTCCATATTGCTTGGGGATGCAGGTTGGCTGCCATAAAGAGGACCAGGTTGCCCCCTTTAATTCATTGCAGTGAGAGGATAGCCACTGTGATAAACTGTTGCTGCTAGTCACTACCACCCTCATGCTCCACTACAGGTCCTCCCAGGCTGCATCAGGTGCACTCTTTTTTATCACAATCAGTCATCCACTCTACTATTTCTGCCAGAACAATTTCCCAGAATCATCCATGCAGCAGCGCCTCCATATCACAGCTCTTTGGCATAGAATAGAATTAGAAATAGCAGATCCTTGTTCCTTTGTAACAGTATTTACAGCTTTGTAGCTGTAGCAGAGAGGGCCAAGGGGAAGGTGGTTGAGGTTTTTCCTATTACAGGAGGCGAAGGATATGGTAAACAATGTGGCGATGCCAAGTTATTGTATGTGGTTTCCTAGCAACAGTGCAGAATAAAACCTGATCTATTGACGGACTTTAGATACCTACCATGAATAATTCACCAGACATCATAACAGGGAACATGAAGGACTACAACATGTCATGAATCTGTAAACAACGTGGTAGTTGTTAGATTGACAGACGAATATGTTACAGCTATGGATCAGCGTCTCATAACAGTGTCACGTCCAGCATCCACTGAGCACAGGAAGATAAGGGGCAGTAATTGCAGCTGGAGATCAGTCCAAGATGCACAGTACATTACACAAATACATGCAAATCCAGGGATGGAGGTATCTATGTAAATCCTTGTTTATAGGAGTCAATCAGAACCATTGTCACCGACATAGCTCCCATAATGGATGAGAAATACTGTATATGTGTAAAGAAACTTGTATTGTTGAGAATCAAGGTCTAACTAGAGAGTAAATCAACTTTAGTCCAATATACAAATAAGCTGCAAATTCCCTTTGGGTGGTCCCCGACATTCCCTGACCTACCCCTTCCTCTGGATTTACAGCCCCTCTACTGTCTGATGTCACACGACAGCACTGAAATCTTATGCATGCAGTGGGACTACGCATGTGAAGGACATTCCAGCCCGTACCCATCAACTTCACTTATGTGCTTTACATGTATGTGGCACACGCAGCATATTACTGCAGCCAATGGACCCAGGCTAAGCACTGCGCATGCGCCTTTCTGTAATAGTATGGCACATGTGTAAGGCCTTTTTTTCCGTTTGCGTTCTGTTTTTTTAGTTCTGTATACGGTCCGTATATGGAACCATTCAGTTCAATGGGTCCGCCCAAAAAACTGAATGTACTCTGTATGCATTCCGTTTCCATATTTCCGTTTTTCCGTTCAAAGATAGAACATGTCCTATTCTTGTCCGCATAATGGACGATGATAGGACTGTTCTATCCAGGGCCAGCTGTTTTGTTCCGCAAAAAAAAACGGAATGCACACAAACGTCATCTGTATTTTTTGCAGGCTGCAAAATACTGAAAAAGCCGTACAGTCGTGTGCAAGAGGCCTAAGATTGTAGTGCTGCCGAGAGGGACGTCAGGTGCTGTTAAGGAAGAAATAAGTGGCGGTTCAGGGAACGGAATGTGGAAGAAAGACTGAGCACTTTCCAAGACTGAGAATAGAGATGAGCTAATTTTTGAAAAGTTCGATTCAGCTGATTCGCCGGATTTTACAAAAAAATTTGTTTCGTGACAAAGCGCATTTTTTTTGTAAGTAGGGGGTGCAATGTCAGGGAGCTGCGATAGGAGCCACCCCCGTCATTGTACCCCTCAGATGCCGCTTTCATACATGATCGCAGCATCTGAGTGTAAAAACTGTGTGAAAATGAAATCATACTTACCGCCTCCTTGCTTGCGACGGACCGGCCGCCACCATCTTGCTTGAAGATCTGATGCGAAATCTCGCGCAGCACGAGATTACATCACCACGCACAATATTTCGGCTGAGACCTTTAACCAAGATGGCATCTGGCAGCCCGTTGCGAGCGAATGAAAGAGGTAAGTATGATTCTTTTAGTTTTTTACACAATTTCAGGTTAAATCGATTAGCTAACATGAAGCACGAGGAAATTCGGCTTTGAGGCCAATCCAATTTATCCAGAAATTTGGATCGAATTCCAGTTCGTGTGATTCGATTCGCTCATCTCTACCAGGGACCTCCTAAAAAGCACTTGGGCTTATTATAATTTTGGATTATTAGCTGCTTTTTTCTCAACTTAGATTAGGGCTACATGGCAACTATTTCAAGTTAAATGGGTCTGGATCCATCTGTGGAATCCGCATGGATGTTGCCCATGCATTGGGAACTGCTAATTGTGGCCGTGTCCATGAGGCCTAAGTTAGATTTCACTAGCTTCTCCTTTCAGGGAATTTAGAGAGTGTTCAGACCATACAGAGCCAGTGATCATGTTAAAAAAACTCCTCAACAGAAAAACGTACTATATTTTTGTATTGCAGACTAGATATCCTCAGGGTCTAAATAGACACCAAGATGTTATGTATTTTTACTGATTTGTCAATATAATGTGGCCGTGTAAATATGTAATATACACTCACCTAAAGAAATATTAGGAACACCTGTTCTATTTCTCATTAATGCGATTATCTAGTCAACCAATGACATGGCAGTTGCTTCAATGCATGTAGGGTTGTGGTCCTGGTCAAAACAATCACCTGAACTCCAAACTGAATGTCAGAATGGGAAAGAAAGGTGATTTAAGCAATTTTGAGCGTGGCATGGTTGTTGGTGCCAGACGGGCCGGTCTGAGTATTTCACAATCTGCTCAGTTACTGGGATTTTCACGCACAACCATTTCTAGGGTTTACAAAGAATGGTGTGAAAAGGGAAAAACATCCAGTATGCGGCCGTCCTGTGGGCGAAAATGCCTTGTTGATGCTAGAGGTCAGAGGAGAATGGGCCAACTAATTCAAGCTGATAGAAGAGCAACGTTGACTGAAATAACCACTCGTTACAACCGAGGTCTGCAGCAAAGCATTTGTGAAGCCACAACACGCACAACCTTGAGGCGGATGGGCTACAACAGCAGAAGACCCCACCGGGTACCACTCATCTCCTACAAATAGGAATAAGAGGCTACAATTTGCACGAGCTCACCAAAATTGGACTGTTGAAGACTGGAAAAATGTTGCCTGGTCTGATGAGTCTCGATTTCTGTTGAGACATTCAAATGGTAGAGCAAATATAAGTGAGAACAGGACGCTAAAACAAAATAATAAATATTTTATTAATGTATTTTGTTGTAATACAGGGGTGTATACTCAACTACTGCAGAAGCAGCAAATAAATCTAACTCCAATTGTGGGTCCACACCCGAACCAGTTGACAGGCGGCAATGGCCAATATATGGCGAGGGATGGATCCAACAACTAAAACCCACCAACACTGGAGGGGCTAGGTTAGCACCGGTGCCAGATGTGGATACCGGGTAACTGGTACTATCAAGGTAGATACCTAGTAAGGAATACACAGGTATCTTTCCTAACAGTGAATGTCAGCGCGCATGCTTTCACTGCACTAACATAGTACAGGTGCAGGATATGGATCGGGAAAAAACAATTAGCTCCACTAGGTGTAACTGGGGCTGTGATCGCCCTCCCCTATCCTCGATGATATATGCTCTACGCGTTTCCATGCATCAAAAGTGCATTTCATCAGGAGCAAACATGCACCAAAGATGGTACAGGCCACCACCTCGCAGTTGTATATTTAACCGAGGTGGTGAACATGCACCAGCAGTGATATAGCCCAAAACCTCTGACGTGGGTGTAAAGCAGAGGCCGTGAACATAAACACCATAGACAGTGCAGCCCTAATGTCTTTCGGCTGTATATTTAACCGAGACTGTGGGCATCCACTGAAAATGATGTATTCAGAGTCCCTGACATGGATGTATTGCCAGAGGCTAAGAAAAACGGCAGCAGCAGCAGAGTGATTACATTAGTATCAACTTCCTTTTGTATGAAGTGTATTGTAATCGCTAGTAATCCACTGTCCTGCCTAAGCTGCAGCCTCTAGGTTGAGGCGCAGCGTGCTGGTGTGCAAAGTAACCGGCGTTGTAATGGCCCATTACAATAATTCTTTAGGTGAGTGTATATATATGTGTAGATATATATATCTGTGGTGCTCATATATGTCTATGCGGTCTTATCCATCCAGTTAATACTTTGTTCGTACTCAACACCCTGACCATTATACCACGTGATATTAACACCCGTGTGTTTGAAATCCTTTTAAACAAGGAAAGGTGTTCATTTATTTTATGTAATGAACAAGGGCTATGCTTGACGTAGACTGGTGTGGGGAGATGTCTCGATAACTGCAATATGGACTATTTTAATAATTTTCAATAAATAATTCACAGTTGTATTACAAGACTGAAGTGCTGGAATGGCTTCTTTGCCTCACAATTGGATTTGCTTTGCCCAGGATCCGTGCACAGAGGTTTGACCAAGCAGTTAGCTGATTGCACGTTTGTTTTTGCTCACCTCTACGTAGCTTCAACAGGCAGTCACATACCACTTGGAGACATATCACTACTGAGATCAGTGAATGACTGCTGTAGTCCAGGTGACCAGGCATGGGACATCACAATTTTGGTCCAAGGAGGACTTGTAAGGCCTCTTTCACATGAGCGAGTTCAACCAGCGTGAGTATGCAGCAGCTCCCATCCTGGCTCCCCTAGTACTGACGAGGCTGCACAGCATTATATTGATTTATGATACTATGTAACCCTTAGAGTTCTGGAATGTATTGGATAAAACTGACATAATGCTGGATACATTCCAAAACGGTAAAGGTTGCATAGCATCATAAATCAATATAATGCTATGCGACCCAGTCAGTCCTAGGGACGTAAGGACGGGAGCTGCTGCATAATCACTGTTCTGCCTCCAGCAGTGGGAGATTCATTTCAGTATTATTACAGATCACATCTGCTGTATTCTGTAGTTATTAGTTTGATTATAGCACCATCTAGCGGTGTTAAAAATGTACTGCACTTTGTTTTCTTGTTAATAATGCTTATTGTATTGTGGGTGTGCAATGCATTCTGGGAAGGAGAAGCCCAGTCTTCAGTCTACATACAGACTACAGTACACCAACAGAGCTGTTTCATGCAGTTCTCCTTCTTAAACTCCACCATCTTTGTGCAAGTATAGCTGATGAGTGAAATCTACCTTGTTTCAGGGATATAATGTTATGCAGTGATGTTTAGCTAGCTGTAGTATTACTCTGGGAACATGTTGTAGCTGCTAGATGTTAGCTATGCAATCCTATGTACAGGCAGCCATTTTGGGACATATGCTTTCTCTGTTAATGTTATATTATATGCCATCTATACTGTATGCTGATACATGCCATGCTTTATTAAAGAGTAGTAGTAAATTAGTCATTTTTTTAAAGGGGTGGAAACAGCCCCTTTAATTCGTTCACCTTGTTTTCTAAAATGCATGTTTTCAAGGCACTCTGTCAGCTATAGATTGTTAACATCACAGTAAAAAAACAAAATGACTGCAAAATGACTGCATATTCAGGAAAACACGGAGAAGATGCCAAAATGATTCAGCTATTGGCTGAAACTGCAGCACACAAGCTTCATGCTTCTCTTGCCCAATCCCAACCCCCTTCCCCCTCCCCGACTGGATTCACACTGTGCAAAATACAGATATTACTGAGAGCTTTATGCTTTATTTACGCAATTCCTATACTTTTCTGGTCTGAATGTTGTGCCCAAGTGTTACTATTATGATGTATAAAAAAAATGCAGGGGGTTGTCAGAGCCAGGGGTGTGTGACCATAACATTAATGATTAGTAATTTGAGATGAGCGAATCGAAGTTGACGAAGTGGAATTCGATCCAAATTTCAGGCAAAATTTGATTAACACCGAACCCGAATTTCCTCACGCTTCGTGGTAACAAATCAAATTTTTTCCTAAAATGGCTGCTGTACTTGTGAAGACATGGAGCAAAGAACTCTGGGAATGAGTGATCACCCACAATGCCAATCAGAAGCCAGCTAGCCCCTGTGATGTCACAGCCCTATAAATAGCCTCAGCCATCTTGGATTCTGCCATTTTCCAGTGTACTTAGTGCAGGGAGAGACGTCAGCAGGCGCTAGGGACAGTGCTAGGAAAGACATCATTATGCTGAAAAAATTATTTACAAGTTCAGGGAAAGATTATTCAAGGTGCAGGGAAAGCATAGGGAGGCATCATCCATTCTAAAAAAGGAGAACAGGGTGTAATAGGAGAGTGTACAGCCTGGGTAATAGGAGCGATTCTATTACACCTTGCTCCACTAATTGGGGATCCAAATTGCTATTATACTGCTGCTTTTTGGTTTGCACTAGATCAGGCATGCTCAACCTGCGGCCCTCCAGATGTTGCAAAACTACAACTCCCATCATTCCCTGACAGCCTACAGCTATCATCCTACAGAAGGGCATCGTGGGAGTTGTAGTTTTACTACAGCTGGAGGGCCGCAGGTTGAGCATCCCTGCACTAGATGATACCTCTGTAATTTCAGCAAACCTTGTTTGTTATTAGGGTGCAAGTGCTGTGTTGCAGGGTGTATTTATAGGAAATATACTACGTCATATTAACCGTTCTGCGGTGCATTTCAATTGTTCTCCAGTTTCTTTTGGGGTGTATTAGTGTAAAAAAAAAAAGGACGTCTTATTTGCCATTCTGCGGTGCAGTTACATTGTACTACATGTTTTTTTGGGGTGTTTTAATAGTCTAAAAAGTACGGAAGATTTGCGGTTCTGCGGTGCAGTTACATTGTTCTACAGTTTTTTTTTGTGTATAAGTGTAAAACAAAGTATGACCTTGATAACAAAGTAAAATAACCCAGCTCCAGCACTCCAATGAAGTTGTGTCACTTGTTTCTTTATTTCTAGTAACAAAATTAAAGCTTGTAGACAAATCCTCAGTGAGTTATGATTAAGGACTAAGTGTCTAAAACGTGTAAACTGGTGTTGGAGTGTGAGGATTTGTCTACAACTTTAATTTCGTTATTATAAATAAAAAAACAAGCGACACAACTACATTGGAGTGCTGGAGCTACGTTTTTTACTTCGTTATCAAGGTCTTACCTATTTTGTTCCGTGCACAAGTGGTTGACTAAAATTCAGGTGAGCTGGAACTTTACGGTGCAGTTACATTGTACTACACCCTTTTTTGGGGGTGTATTAGTGGAAAAAATTTGTATGTTTTATTTGCCGCTCTGCGGTCAAGTTACATTGTTCTACAGCTTTTTTGGGGTGTATTAATTTATTTTTAATTTAATTATTTCATCTAACAGTATGTCAGACAGACAAGTGACAGGCCCTTCAAAGGGGATGGACAGTGGCCAAAATGTTTCTGTCACAGGCAGCAGAAGAAAGGGGGTAACAGCAGGAGTCGCATTGAGAGGCCTGAGCTCCCGGTGTCATCTAGCGTTCATGTCTTGACCAACAACCCAGCGGTGCTTGAATGGTTGACTCGGTCTTCTACTTCGTCGCAAGTGACATCAGACACCCAGAGCCAAGAGACGGTGGGTTCTTCAGACACAATGCTTAGTTGGCATGGCCCGGGAGCAGGCCCTGTGCCCTCACCTGTCCTCAACTTACGCCTTTGTCCTTTTCTGTTCCCTCTGCTAGAGAAGTATTATATGCACTTTTCAGCGAGGACGAGCTACTAGAGGACAGCAAAAATCCACATCTCATAATCTCATATCAATAGATCATTAACATAAATCCTCAAATTTACAGGGGATACCTACAGGGGTACACTTTAGAAAGAAGAAGTCCCTGCCAGATCCCTGGCTAGTACCTCAACCCACAGGAACACCCTGATGGTGGGTGGCCTGTAGTCCCGTACCTGCTCTGTATCACCTTCTCATTACCCTAAACATTCCCAATGTATTTCCCCGCATAGCGGTTCATCAGGGAAATAATATGGGGTAATTATTCATCAACACAAGATAAATCAAAACTAAGAATAATAATAAAAAAATAATAAAAAAAAGGAAAAAACATATAGTTGCTAGTACATAATTCTCAGATAAACATGATCACAGTGGGGATACCAGATCTCAGAAAGACATAATCCAAACAGAGATACCAGTAATATTATTTCTAGTTATTATGCCCACAGGTTTATACACAGTTAAATCCTTCAAAAACATGACATTTCAAGATCAAGATGAATTGTCTTGAAAGGCAAAAGGACCAAGCATCTCAATCAATCCTTCAACCTGGTATATAATTTCAACCATCTGTGGTCCCACAATTCATAATCAATTAGATAAATAGTTTAAAACCAATATATAGTCTATAAATCATGGACCCCTAGAGGTTTTTACTGCCAGATATTCACCGGACATAAGGGTATACTTACCCTATTGCAATATGCTTAAGAGCCACGCCAGTGATTGATTAGTCCAAAGTTATGTAATAGATAAATAATAGATAGTGGTCAAAAAGACACTTTTCCGGGCTACAAGCTATCTTGAAGCCTTGTCTTCTCATTGTCTGTAGCTACTGGAGGCCTGTTCATGCCAGGCAGGTTGCCCCCAGAAGTATCTTGGTCAATGAGCAGCCACTACCGCACTTGCACAATCTTGACAGGATTAGTCTTAGGTGGAGAGGAATTGTTTTCTTTGCATGCTTTCTCCATCGTAACACCATGTCGTTGAATTAACAGAAGACTGGCCGATTCTCTCCTGTTGTAGACAAAATGTAAATTTTATTAGTAAATGTATTAAATATTTTATTATTACATGAATTAAATATAATAAGAATGCCTTCCTTTTCAGTTCCATGATGACTGGACACCCGTTTTTAGATGGTCAGCTGGGCAGCAGGCCCTTGCCCACAAAATGTTTTGGATGGTCAGCTTGGAAGCAGGCCCTCGCCCACAAAATTTTTTAGATGGTCAGCTCGGCAGAAGGCCCTTTCCTACAAATTTTTTTAGATAGTCAGCTCGGCAGCAGGCCCTTGCCACAAAATTTTTCAGATGGTCAGCTTGGCAGCAGGCCCTCGCCCACAACATTTTTAGATGGTCAGCTTAGCAGCAGGCCCTCGTCCACAACATTTTTTAGATGGTCAGCTCAGCAGCAGGCCCACGCCCACACAATTTTTTAGATAGTCAACTCGGCAGCAGGCCCTCACCCTCAAAAATTTTTTAGATGGTCAGCTTGGCAGCAGGCCCTCACCCACAACATTTTTAGATGGTCAGCTTGGCAGCAGGCCCTCGCCGACAACATTTTTTAGATGGTCAGCTCAGCAGCAGGGCCACGCCCACACAATTTTTTAGATGGTCAGCTCGGCAGCAGGCTCTCGCCGACAACATTTTTTAGATGTCAGCTCGGCAGCAGACCCTCACCCCTAATGTTTTAGATGGTCAGATCAGCAGCAGGCCCTCGCCCCTAATGTTTTAGAGGGTCACGAGCAGGCCCTTGCTCTTAATGTTTTTGAGGGTCACCAGCAGGCCATCAATCATAATTTTTCAAGGGTGTGTATGATGCCCTCCTTTATGTGTAATAAAGGGTGTATTGGAGTGCTGGTTCCTTGTAATTTTTGACAGCCCTTTCCCTTAGTGCATAGGCTTTATGAGTGTAGTCCCACTACCTGAACAATTGTACCACAATGTGAATGAAGCCCTCCTTTATGTGACATACAGCTTGTATCGGAGTGCCTCTTCCTTGTAATTTTTGCTAGCACTTGCACTTTATATACAAGTAAATATACAGGAAAGAATCTTTCCTAACAAGTATTCCTCTAAAATCTTTATCTTCGGTTTGGGGCGTATTATTGTCAGTCTGTAAAAGTGGCGTACTACTCGGACAACATCATTCCCAGCAGCGACCTTGGAGTCCAAGATGCATCCAGATATCCTCCCCATGCTGTTCCTGATCCATTTCAGTGGTGTTTCCATCAATCTTTGACCTTTTCTTCCCTCTTCAGAGCAGGGGGTGCTTGGTTTAATGCTCAGGTTCCCCTTTTGACTTCCATTGTGCTCGGGTGCTCAGTAGAGCAGCCGAGCATCTCGAGGTGTTTTACTCGAGCACCCGAGCACTTTGGTGCTCGACCAACACTAGTGATGATAAGAGTCACATGGCAGCTGATGTTGTGAGCGGTCAGGCTCCTGGCTCTAAGATCATTGAGGGGGACATCAGTGACGTGCAGACAGTAGTGGATGATAATGAAGCCGATCGCACTTGGGAGCCAGGTGAAGAAGGGGCTTCATCATCATCAGGAGAAGAGGGTGGCAGCTTGCGCATGAGTCAGCGGTTGAGCCAGCAAGGTGGTAGTGTGGCCGGGAGTCAGCAGGGTGGCAGCAGTGGGAGGTCAGAAGCCAAACAAGCCCGGGGTAGACCAACTGTTTGACAGGAGCCTACCTGCCCGGGAAGTAGCGGTGCAGGGGTTCACAGAGGCAGCGGTAGCAGTCAGTCAGTATGGAGTGATGGGGAGAAAATGCCATACTCGGCGGTGTGGCAATTTTTTGTTAGGCCGCCGGAGGAGGTGAACATGGCCATTTGCCGAATTTGTGGGCAGAAGGTGAAGTGTAGGCAGGGTGCCAATGTTGGCACCACGGCTCTGCGTCAACACATGCAGCATCACCATGGTGGCCTGGAAGAACCGTGGCTCCGATGTTGTGGTCCAGCCTGCTGCAGCAACTGCTGCATCACTCAGTGGCACACACCCAATTTCATGCAGTCAAGATTCCACCACCTCAGCCAAAGGAAGCTCTCTGTCCTTCCCATCATCTGCTGGTCCTGATGCTCCTGATCCTCCTCCTCCTCCTACTCCTCATCAGTCATTCCGTCAGCAATCGATCACCGAAGCGATTGCCAAGAGACAACAGTATGCGTGGCCTCATCCAATGGCGCAGAAGCTGAATGTGCTCCTGGCCAAGTTGCTGATGCTGCAATCCCTCCCTTTCCAAGTGGTGGACTCTGCACCTTTCAGAGAACTGAAGGCTTGTACCGAGCCAAGGTGGAGAGTCCCAAGCCGTCCTTTCTTTGCCAAAAAGGCAGTACCAGCCCTGCACACATATGTAAAACAGAAGGTGGGCCAGTCATTGAGCCTGTCGTTGTCTGCCAAAGTGCACGGCAGGGCTGATGTGTGGAACTGTAACTATGGTCAAGGACAATATATGTCCTTTACGGCCCACTGGGTAAATGTGGTTCCTGCCCAGCCACACTGGCAATTTGGCCAGGTCACGCCGTTTCCGCCTCCACGTTGTCTCCGCGTTGGTCCTGCGACAATGTCCGCCTCTGCCTACTCATCCTCCACCATGTCCTCAGCCTCCACTGCAAAGACAATTCACAGTGCCCCATCAGCATACCATATGTGCAGGGCATGGTATGGCGGTGTCATGCTGTTCTGCACCTCGTTTGCCTGGGCGAACTGAGTCACACAGAGGAGGAACTGCATCCTTCATAAATAAAGCGAATCCTGGCTTTCTCCTTGACAACTGAAATTTAATACCTTGGTGATCAACAACGGGAAGAACATGGTGTTGGCACTGCATCAAAAAAGGCTGAGCCATGCACCCTGCATGGCACACATGTTCAATCTGGTTGCAAAGCGGTTCCTGAAGTCTTCCGCAAGACATCCTGAAAATGGCCCATACACTTTGCATGCACTTCAGACACTCGTACACCACAAAGCACCCCCTCTTTGAGCTGCAGCGGCAGAACGGCATCCCCAACATAGGCTGATGTGCAATGTTTCCACCCATTGGATTTCCACCCTCCATATGTTGGACCGATTATATGAACAGAGAAAGGCAATAAACGATTTCTTGATGATACAGGCAGACAGAGGTACTCCCCTGTGTAACTTCGATGTTAGCCAGTGGCAGCTCATGCGTGACACCTGCCGTTTGCTCGGGCCCTTTGAGGAGGCCACTTTATTTGTCAGTCACCAGGACTATAGGAAGAGCAACATCATTCCACTGATTCATGTCCTGGAACAGATGCTGCTAAATCTGGCTGGCCAGGGAACAGGAGACGTGACTACATCTCACGGCCACATAAGCCCTGTGGAGGCTGAACTTGAGGAGGAGGAGGAGGGCATTCGAGCACAAGCAATGTGTAGAGAAATGGGTGGTTTTGCTACACAGGTGGCAGGATAGGACGAGCAGGAGCAGCCAGAGGAGCTACATGGCAATGAGGAAGATGAGGCAGAGGACCCAAACACACCTTGGCAGTATGCAGTGGAGATGGAGGCAGGGAGTCCCTCCGAGTCACTTGCGCAAATGGCCCAATGCATGTTCACTTGTTTGTGTAGTGAAAGACAAATTGTCACCATTCGCCAGAGGGATGACTACTAGCTATCCACCATATTAGATCCTTGCTACCATTTCAAAATAGAGGCCTTTTATACACCCGCTGACAGGGAGGACAAACGGAACTACTATAAAGACATTCTATGTAGTCAGTTGGCCGCTGCCTATGGGCGCCATTGCCCATCCTCGAGGGGTCCCTCTGCGCTCAAGTTCCACTGCCATGGCTGCTGGGGGGGGGGGCAGGAGCAGTTTCAGCTCCATCAGCAGCAACTTAAGTCTAGAGTCGCTGATGAGCAGTTTTCTTCACCTGCCTACTGAACTACTCACCAGCAGCAGCAGCAGGTAGACATAGGGCAGAATCTGAACCAGCAGGTTGTGGAATACTTGGAGTGACCTCTGCCACCCTACATCAAAGATCCCCTGGACTACTGGGCAGCTAAACTCGATTTCTGGCCGCAACTGGTAGAGTTTGCCCCGGACAAGCTTTCCTGCCAGCCAGCAGTGCGGCATCAGAGCGGGTGTTTAGTACGGCGGGGGCCATAGTTACCCCAAGGGGACCTTGCTTGTCGATCCAAAATGTGGAGAAACTGACCTTTGTGAAGATGAATCAGTTGTGGATCAACCAGGATTTTCAAACACCAGTGCCTGATGCATCAGACTAGATCATCCATGGTGCCACACCTACCCTTTGACAAAAGATGCCTATTTCTTCTGGCTACCTTCTTCAGCTACTATTCTGATGCTGTCCCCCGCCTGATGCCACACCTGATGCTAGGTGCTCCTACTGCCAGCCACCATCTTCAGCTGGTACTGGTATTGCCCCCCTCCTCCCCACTCTGTCACTGTGCCACTCTGTGGTGTCCTCATGCTGCTGCCACCTCAACACTATGTCACTGGGCCACTCTGTGGTCTCCTCATGCTGCTGTCACATCACTACTCTATGGTCTTCTCATGCTGCTGCTACCTGAACACTATGTCACTGGGCCACTCTGTGGTCTTCTCATGCTGCTGCCACTTCACTACTCTGTCGTCTCTTCATGCTGCTGCCACCTCACTATTCACTACACTATGTCACTGGGCCACTCTGTGGTCTCCTCATGCTGCTGTCACATCACTACTCTGTGGTCTTCTCATGCTGCTACTACCTAAACACTATGTCACTGGGCCACTCTGTGGTCTCCTCATTCTGCTGCTACCTCAACACTATGTCACTGGGCCACTCTGTGGTCTCCTCATGCTGCTGCCACTTCACTACTCTGTCGTCTCTTCATGCTGCTGCCACCTCACTATTCTCTGTTCTCCTCATGCTGCTGCCACATCACTACTCTGTGGTCTTCTCATGCTGCTACTACCTAAACACTATGTCACTGGGCCACTCTGTGGTCTCCTCATTCTGCTGCTACCTGAACACTATGTCACTGGGCCACTCTGTGGTCTTCTCATGCTGCTGCCACTTCACTACTCTGTTGTCTCTTCATGCTGCTGCCACCTCACTATTCTCTGTTCTCCTCATGCTGCTGCCACATCACTACTCTGTGGTCTTCTCATGCTGCTACTACCTAAACACTATGTCACTGGGCCACTCTGTGGTCTCCTCATGCTGCTGCTACATCAATACTATGTCTCTGGGCCACTCTTTGGTCATCTCATGCTGCTGCCACCTCGCCACTCTGTGGTCTCCTCATACTGCTGCTACCTCAACACTATTTCAATTGACCAAACTGTGGTCTCCTCATGCTGCTGCCACATCACTACTCTGTGGTCTCATGCTGCTGCCACCTCAACACTATGTCACTGGGCCACTCTGTGGTCTCTTAATGCTGTTGCCACCTCACCACTTCATGACTGGTCCACTATTTTGCCTTTCGGTCTGGCTGACATCATCATTTATTTGACACTTCTGATCTGTCAGAAGGAAGGAAAAATAAGACGCACCACAGATCCTGTCTATGTAGCAGCTGTAAGGTCTGTATGACATGGTCCTTCTTTTGCATGCAAATTGGCTTATGATTTGGTAGTCAAAAGCAGGAGTGGGTACAAAACACAGAAGACATGCAAATATTCCATTCACGTGTCATCTCCGTTTTGGATCCACTCCTGTTTTTTTTTGGGCTTTAGCAATACTGATGGATTACTGACTAAATGCTGACCGAGTGAAGGCAGATGCTCAACAGACAGGATCTGTTTTTTGTGGGTTATTGTTCTGACGGATCAGAGATGGGGAAAAAAATTCAGTGATGTCAACACAAACTTACTGCTGACACCCTCTCTACTCTGTCGGGGGGGGGGGGTCTCTACTTGTATAAGCGTTTAAAAGAACAGGTTCTGTAGACATCTATGTGGAATCAGCTGCCGACAGTGTTAAAGGATGGCGCTTCTTCTTGGTGCTAACATCGACCTGTAAGGCTAGTTGGTCAGTTTTGGCCCCGTAACTGCCCAAATAAGTGAAGTGTGATTTGATTCTCAGAGTGACGCCTGTCATGCGTGTCATAAGGACTCACAGTATTGTTTCACTACCACAGCAGACTCCCTATGCATGTTACTGCGAGGCACAATGTTCTACACCACTATAAAGGCTCTCCGCAGCCAGGAAATAGCTGTTTTTTTTAACATGATTCGCCACAAATAAATTCAGATCAAATCAAATCTTTTAGAAAAATTTGTCAAAACGGCCGAATAAAATTTTTGAGAAATTTGCTCATCTCTAATTAGTAACACAATTAAGAAACAAATTCTCAAGTTTTTGGATAATTTGGTTGACCCCTTTACATCTTCCATAGAGAAATCAATTTGGCTAGAAGAGTTTCCTCTTTTTATTTCTTCAAGCTCGATATTGTATGTAATCTCTACACTGGTTTAGCATTTTTTTTTTCCTATAAAAGTCAACAGCATCTTGATTAAATCATGGCACTTGTTAAGAGCGCAGTAATTATTTACATGGTGGTGGTGAGCCTATTAGATGATATTATGAGCACTGATGTGATTCTGGACCTCAGCCTATAGAGCCCTCAAGCAAAGTAAATAATTAAAGTGCAGGTGCGCACGGCAGGTAGAATGCAAGTGTAGCTGTGAATTGTGGGTTTATCAATGGCTTTAATTCTACACGTAAAATGGAAACAAAAATCTTACATTTCTATAAATAAAGTAACAGGTTGCAAATGATAACATTCAGGAATTTATTTATATTTATATTTCATTTATTTAGGATGATATAAATGCTGAAAATCCTTATCTATTCACATTATAATACATGAAATAAATTTATGATCAAGCATTAAACCAAAAAAACAGAGAATTTCATCTTGCTAATTATAATTCATATGTTTGGAGAAAAAGTTAAAGGGGTTTTGCCACTTCAGCAAGTGGCATTTATCATGTAGAGAAAGTTAATACAAGCTACTTACTAATGTAGTGTCATTACCAATGTTGCTTCCTTTGCTGGCTGGATCAATTTTTCCATCAAATTATACCCTGCTCATTTCTATGGTTACGACCAGCCTGTAATCCATCAGCAGTGGCCGTGCTTGCACACTATAGGAATAAATGCCGGCCTCTCTGGTGACCGGGACCGTGGGAGCTCACATAGGCTGGTGTTTTTACAGTATGCAAGCACAGCCACGCTGATGGATTGCAGGGTGGTCGTAACCATGGAAATCAGCAGTGTATAATGTGATGGAAAAATGAATCCCGCAAGCAAAGGAAGCAATATGGAAAATCACAATATAATAGTTAGTGGCTTGTGTTAACTTCCTCTACATAATAAATGCTATTTAATGAAGTGACACAACCCCTTTAAATTTCAGCCTGGAGAAGACTGTGATTGGTGCACCCCAAATAATAGGGGTCAACCTAATCGATTTATAAAGGATAATTTATTACAATATACAGTATTGCATGACTTAACAACGGAACTCGCCCTTTTGTTTCAAGGTCCTGCTGGGCTAAAACAACAGGAGGGATAATCATATTATCATATGCCCAAGATAACTAAAAAAATGGCTAAATTCAGTTAGTGATGAGCAGCAGGGGCAATATTTGAATTTGCGATATGTTGTGAGAATTTGGGCAAATATTAATCATAAATTTGCGAATTCGAGCCATTATTTTCTTGATTGCGAAAATTGGAAATGTAATATGCGCATATTGAGTGCGCAATTCAGGCGAGAGTCACTTTTGCTACATTTTTCAAGCTGCTAGAGACTGGAGAAAATGGTTGGCACGGCAGAACATTACAATAGCTTTACATGCAGATAGAGGGCTCCAATATATTCGCGATTGGGCAAATTGGCAATTAATGATTCGCATATTTTGGCGCAATACGTGCAACTTCACATTTCACTTGATTGCGGATGCTTGCGATTTTCACTCAGCTCCATTCACTTCTATGATAAACGCACAATATAGAGCATGCTGCGATTTTCACGCAACGCATAAGTGATGCGTGAAAATCACTGCTCGTGTGAACAGCCCCATAGAAATGAATGGGTCCGGATTCAGTGCGGGTGCAATGCGTTCAACTCACGCATGGAAATCTCGCCGTGTGAACTCAGCCTTAGAGGGTCAACTTAGCAGCAGACCCTCACCCATAATGTTTTAGATGGTCAGATCAGCAGCAGGCCCTCGCCCCTAATGTTTCAGGGGGTCACTAGCAGGCCCTTGCTCCGAATGTTTTTGAGGGTCACCAGCAGGCCAGCAATCATACTTTTTCAAGGGTGTTTATGATGCCCTCCTTTATGTTTAATAAAGGGTGTATTCTAGTGCCGGTCATCTCGATGTGTTCTACTCGAGCACCCGAGCACTTTGGTGCTCGATCAACGCTAATGATGATGTTTACACTGCTGGTCCTGTCAATCAAGATGCAGAGGATGCAGCAGTTGCAGAGAGAGCAGAGCCTCTAGGTGTAATGGCACCACCCATATTGCTTCTAAAGGCTCATTTGCATGTATTTAAACATCATTGCAATGTGGTCACATGTGGACACAGAACCAACACAGATGCCTTCAGCTACTAAGCACACATACGTGTATAACATGCACTTTCATAGGTAGAAATCTGCTGACAGATGCCCTTTAATACTCTGCAGATATTTTCTTGACTTTGGGCTCATGCACACGACTGTTGTTTTGGTCCGCATCCGAGCCGCAGTTTTTGCGGCTCAGATGCGGACCCATTCACTTCAATGGGACCGCAAAAGATGCGGACAGCACTCCGTGTGCTGTCCGCATCCGTTGCTCCGTTCCGTGGCCCCGCAAAAAGAAATAACATGTCCTATTCTTGTCCGTTTTGCAGACAAGAATAGGCATTTTTTACAATGGGCCGCCCGTTCCGTTCCGCAATGGCGGATCGCAAAAAACGGAACGGTCGAGTGCATGAGGCCTCAAAGTAATTGGCATTTATTTGCCCCATAGTCCTGCATGATTATGACCGTAGTTTCACATGCCTTCAGTTCCACCATTAAGAATTATTGCTAATCATGATAATCATTTGAGCGTTTTGCACCTGAGACCTGAATGCATCATCTCTGCATAATTTTCCTCTTTTGCTTTGCCGTCCACAGCCTGATCACTCACACACTCTCAGGTTTGGGTATTGTGCAGTTTATTGAATTATATTCATTTTCATACATTGTTGTAATAACAAAGCCTTGGGTCTTCAATAAACGTTACCTGTTCACACCAGTACTTAATCATTTCCTCAGGAAATCGATGTGGCTGAGAAGTTACTGTCTACAAACTTTACTGTTTCTCTGAGTTTTCTCTTGAGCAATTTGTTCCTTTTAAAAAATTGTTGCCTTAAAACAATCATCACTGAGAACTGTAGATCAACCTCATCATCACCATCATCAAGAATATCAGTTTGTCACCATAGGGAACACAATTGTTACAGATCAGCTATTGTGGACCAAATGTGCCAACTAACCTGTCTGGCATTGGGAGAACCCTAAGGGCGTTATTCTGGCATTACCCTGTATTCACCCTTTAACCCCAATACAGGGATCTGGAATTTGCTGCAGGTTAACAACCAGACCACTACCTCCTGGAAGAGTCTCAGTGTAGTTGGCAGCTGGCCCACTGGGTTAAGGGACTTTGGTGCAAGGGACTTTGGTGCAAGCATTGGGAGCTCTGGATATAGAAAATGCACCAGAAGCACAGGAAAATCAGTGTCTAAACAGGCACCAAGGCTTCAATGCTGGTTTTAGAGATTCGGGCAGCACACAGTTAAAGGGAACCTGTCACCTCCCAAATGCATGTAAACACGCCAGCAGTATCTCAGAGTAGCCTGCAGTGTGATACTAATCATATTTTTCATCCTGCAGTCCGATGCTGCATAAGATCAGAAAACGATCTTTTATCCTCCGTCCACACTATCTTGCATGTCAGCTTGAAGTCAAGGGGGTAGCGCCTCCTTGCTTCAAGTCAAGGTAACCGCGGCCTCTCTTGAGTGACAGCCCGCAGTTCGGCTTTGCTGTCCCAAGACTCACACATGCGCATGATCCCATGTCAGGCAGCCACTGTTCGTAGTGTTTCAGCGGCGCATCTGCCTTTCAACATCAGCCACTCCATGCCCATCCTTACATTTCTAATTGAGGTTCAGAATTGTCAAGGCCAACAATGTAGATTGCCATCAGTCACTCTCCTTTGCATTTTGCATTATACAGGGATTTGCCAGTAATCAGACTCTTTAACACTATGACTACAGATTTAGTTGCCATTTGGATACTGTGATATTCTATGCAGATCCCTTTCCAAGAAATAGGCAAGATGGACTAAAATCTTTTGATCAGGGCTTTCTATGATCATGATCCTGCCCTTCATAATACATCATGGGACCCATGAGGTAAAAAAAAAAAACTATGATGTATAGGCGACGCACAGATGTTCTATTTAAGTAGATGATACATTCCAAGTCTCGCCTTTTCTGGTTGGCCCAACGTGATCTTAACCCTGAGCATGGTTTTAACTAAATACAAGGAAATCGTGGCACTCCGACATTGAAGTAGGTTGGCAACCAAATCAATAGGGAGAGGAAACTCACTATACTCTTATGTAACTGAGATTAATTTTTAACAGGATAACAGACTGGACTGCGGGGATCATCACACATAACAAGCCTTTTGAAAGAAACACCCTTTTTTCCCACTTTTAAATCAACGCTTCACCTTCCATACAAATAACGACTATACACCAACGTTTTGGGTTAAGTGGGATTGGCCACAGCTTTATTAAATTAAACCATCCTTAAGTCTATGCCCTTTAAGCCAAATACCGAATACCATCAATGTTCTCTATCTCATCCGAATGCAGGCTGCATTTCTTTCTTTGGGCACAGACTACCACCACCGAGGAAGGCAGAGTAGACCTACTCTGAATTCTGGCCAACCCCACCCAACAAAGCCAATGCTCTTTCCTCCCCATCCTGCAAACCAGCCAGAAATATATCTAGGCCAATCTGGTTTAAATGCATACCATCCGGCAAAATAAGAGCCTGGTTGTCCCCTTCAAGTTCCCTATGCCGCAGAACAACACCTCCTTGACTTCTAACAAACTTTGGCATTCAACACACGATGACACCTCCCAATAGCCGCCACGTTCTGAGCCCCTTGCTAGCGGAGCCGCGGAAAAATCTCAGACCAGATCATAATCACTTTACAAAAATGTTTTGTAAAACAACCCAATTCCTGTCTAATCAACTAAATCAGATCCCCTATCTTAACCTTACCTAAGTCGTTTCCACCTGTGTGGATGATCAACACTAAGTTATCTAAACCTTGACGGCTAATGTCTACCACCTCAGGTAACACACCAGTCCACTGCAAACCTCTAATTCCTCTCCAATGTGCCTCCACATCCGGAATCCCTAGAGATAAACCAACAGGACAAATTTTGGCCCTCTGTTCAGCCCAAAAGATGAAGGAATGACGGACCAACCAAACTTGAACACGCTCTGAACCTGGAATAGACGCAAGAAACAGAAAATGATTGACACATTGCCCTCACCTTACATAGTTAAGAAATCTGGTCTAACATACCATCTGAAACAAGTGGATCTCCACCTACCTAACTTTTTCATACCCTGTTCATCAAACTCATACAAATCAGCCATAGTAGCGGCTCCTATCCGGAAAGAATGTGTCCCAAATTCACCAGGAGGCAAACTCAATACCCGCAAACAGGTTTTAAAAATTGAAGCAAACTGAAATCGTGATAGAGAGAGACCGGACTGGTGAACTAAAAAGGAGACCTCCCCCAAGCGCAAACATGCAAAATCAGAAACTAATACAACTGGGCAACCTGCCCACCCCAATGGGCCAATGGATATCCAATGACCACGCCCCATCTGATCTGTCTTTGAATTACAGACACATATCCTCATGTGACCCCCTATGAAGCACACATCCTTAGAAAACAAACCGCCTGGCTTGCGCTGATACTAACTCGCAGAAGTGCATCAAAAAAGGCTAAAGCGAAAGCCGCACAAAATAAGGCCAGCTCACAGGAATCGAAGCACACCACTTCCAAAATTTTAATTAAATGCAAATATAAGGAAAAGAAAACTGTTCTATGCATATCTACCCCAGAGGAGACTTTTTTCAATCCCTTAACAGTCTGCCGCACCAGAAAGTGCTTTGTAACATCCAGTACCCCATGTAGCTGTAAAAAAAAATACACCCCCGATAATCCCTTACGAACCACATTTGCTGAGGATGAAATATTGCGTAATCGCACTACAAATTGAAGAGTAGCCCGCAGCAACTCATCAGGCATCATAGGGGCAATCCTCCCAATACCTGACAACCATTGCAACCAGAATTTTTGATGACTCGGCCAAGTGCTTTTTTGATACTGAAGCCCAAATCAGCTTTACAAGTTTGTCTCTATCAGGTTCCATAAGAATTCCTGGCAAGAAGCCCCCTCCTCATCCGCCAGTGGGTGAAGTTCCCAAAATGGAGTCATCTGTGAACGGGATAAACTATCAGCTAAAACATTTTGTCTACCCGGGACATGTTTCGCCCTAAACCAAATATTCAAACAAAGACAATGAAGAATCAAATGTCTGAGAAGCACTAAGACAGGTAAAGATGAAGACGATAGTTTGCTGACCACCTGCACCACTGCCATATTTTCTGTCTAAAAACAGATCTTATTGGCTATCTCCCTTCCCCATATGTCCACTGACACCACTATCGGGAACAGTTCTATCAGCGTCAAATTACGTGTCAAACCCAAGGCACTCCACCTAACTTGCCAAAAATCCCGGCACCAATGAGATCCGAGAATTGCTCCAAAACCATCACCCCCAGCTGCATCCGTATACAGGCACAAATCAACATTAAACACTTCAAATTCCTGACAAATCACCTGTCTGTTAAAAGAATGTAAAAAGGATTGCCATACCAACAGATCCTCCTTCAAGGTTCTTGTAGGATGTATAAAATGATGAGCGTGTCTCACACCACGCATGGCCAACAATAAACGCCGACAAAAGGCCCTGCCCATTGGCAAAACCTTACAAGCAAAATTTAGCAAACCCAACAAAACCTGGGTTTGGGGTAAAGTCGCCTTCATGGCCAACACAAACTGACTGACCATCGTCACTAAACAAGACAATTTGTCCTAGAGTAGCCTAAATACCATACTGACCATGTCAATCTCCACTCCCAGAAATGATAAACATTTACATGGACCTTCCGTTTTATCCATAGCAAGGGGGACCCCCAGATTGGACATCAATACGCGGAGAGTCTGTAGTAGATACTGACACTGTGTAGAAGAGTCTGGACCCACAAACAAAAAAATCATCCAAGTAATGTAGCAAGGATACACAACCTGTTTCATATCTTACTGTCCATTCCAAAAAGGAACTAAAGACTTCGAAAAAATAACATGAAATGGAACATCCTATGGGCAAACATAAGTCCACAAAATATTCCTCTTCCAAAAAACAACCCAGCAAATGAACACAGTCAGGATGGACTGGCAACAAACGAAACGCAGACTAAATGTCCGACTTCGCCAGTAAAGCACCCCAGCCTGCCGAATGAACCCAGCCTGCCGAATGAACTAACAAAACTGCCTTATCAAAGGATGTATATGAAACTGTTGCATCCTCTATTGCGATATCTTCATTTACCAAAGTCCCAGGGGGGAAAGAAAGATGGTGTATTAACCTAAACTTCCCCACCTCATTTTTTGGGACTAAATGCAAAGGAGACACTCTCAAATTAGGAAGCGGAGGTCCTGGAAAAGGGCCCACCATATATTCTAATGCTATCTCCTTCCTGAGCTTCTCTCTGGCCACTCCGACGTTTTCCATGACTGATTTCAAGTTAGAACATAACTGCAAACAAGACAACTGCTCATGTGGGATGAAAAACCCCTGTGTCAATCCATGAAGCTTCCTGCTTCCTGGGGTACGCCTCTAACCAAATCTGAAGGAACAGGCTTTTCACCAGGGTTCTGCAGCAGAACTTCCCTGAAAGCCTCCGAGCGTCTTTCCCTCACTGTGCCTCCACCGAATGCTGAACAGCGCGAGATTTCACCAGAGGCAACAAAGGTGGGAGAACGGAGCCTCTAGGAGCAGGAACAACGCCCCCCTGCTCCTAGAGGCTAATTAGCATATTATAAAAGTTAGATTTCTGGCGTAGCGGGGGCATAGATAAAAGAAGGAATAGGCTAGTTAGGTTTAGCCGACATTAGCACATCTCTAATGACAGATAGCTTAATAGGGTTAAATCTGATGACAGAAACCCTTTAACTTAAAAATTCATCTCAATTACATAAAATAGTGTAATTAGTTTTTTTTTTTAGGCAAAGGAAGATGTGGAGCGCTGTCCATACTGGCATCTTCATCACATTAAAACCAACTTGCTACACTCAACAAAACTCATGCCTTCCATATTATTTTAAATCATTTCTAATCCACCCAACAATCCAGGTCTGTAACATAGAAGATAGAACCTAAAAAAGTAAATTTTCTTTTTGGTGATTCTGTTGAACAACAATTAGTTACCCATCAAGTTTCTGTGCAGAAAAGTGCCTCATTATTTCATGACTTTAAGACTTTTTACACAGATCAATTAGACTTTGAAACAAAATACGTAAAACTATCTGCTACCAATGGCAGGCTTCTAATTAGACCAAAACAAATTGGCTAGTTTCCGAGATCTGAACAAAATGACAAATTTTGTTCCTCTCCTGAGTACATAACGGCTGACTTCCGTTTCCACAAAAACAAAGATGCATTCTCCTTTCTTAAGGTACTGCTCATCTATTCGTCCCAATGAAGATAAATCTAAATATTTTGCGAGCAGTTGATAGAAGAGACTCTCGAAGGAGGTTTAAACTTTTCATCTATACAATACTAGCAACGCGTTACTTATTAATGAGCTTATCGTACGCTGTGGTTAATGGGCATTAACCGAAATGCTATTCATTGGGGCTTGTTAAGGTTCCTTTCTTCGCAGTTCAGAATGATGGAGTTAAATATTTTATGGTGTCCTTACAAGTGTGCCATTTGTATACCAGTCATTATCTGGAGAGGAAAAGTTTGCACTGAAGTTTGTTAGATAATAAAAATGCGGTCATGATGATCTGGAATGTTTTTTAAGACACCTGAAATCTATCTCATTCCCTTTATCTGAATAGACTGCATTCAGGAGAATTCCCCTCTAATGAGTCCCTTTGGGACCTACACGTGGAACGTAGAACCAATCTGACATCAATGGGTCTGCTAAAGGAAACCGGAGTCAATTATAAAGTAAGCATCTTCCAAAGCAAGAAGAGTCGATGCCAGATTGTAGTAAAATGGAATTTAACATGGATACAGAAGAATTACATTTATCCTAGCATGACAGACAAAAAATATAACTACTATAGTAGTGCCTCCATGTAGAAGTATCTAACTACTATAATACTGCCTCCTATGTGCAAGAATATAATTACTATAATGCTGACTCTATGTACAAATGTATAACTACTATAATACTGCCACCTATGTAAAAGAATGTTACTACCATAATACTGTTCCTTCGTAAAAGAAAGTAACTATTATGATACTGCTCCTATGTACAAAAATATAACTACTATAATACTGCTCCTATGTACAAGAATATAACTGCTATAATACTGCCTCCTATATACAAGAATATAACTACTATAATACTGCTATTATGTACAAGAATATAACTACTATAATACTGCTCCTATATAAAAGAATATAGCTACTATAATACTGCTCCAATGTAAAAGAAAATAACTACTATAATACTGCTCCTATATACAAGAACATAACTACTATAATACTGCTCCTATGTACAAGAATATAACTACTATAATACTGCTCCTATGTACAAGAATATAACTACTATAATATTGCCTCCTATGTACAAGAATATAACTACTATAATACTGCTCCTATGTACGAGAATATAACTACTATAATACTGCTCCTATGTACAGGAATATAACTACTATAATACTGCTCCTATATACAAGAATATAACTACTATAATACTGCTCCTATGTACAAGAATATATCTACTATAATACTGCTCCTATGTAAAAGAATATAACTACTATAATACTGCTCCTATGTTCAAGAGTATAACTACTATAATACTGCTCTTATATACAAGAATATAACTACTCTGATACTGCTACTATGTACAAGAATATAACTACTATAATACTGCTCCTATGTACAAGAATATAACTACTAAAATACTGCTTCTATGTAAAAAAATATAACTACTATAATACTGCTCCTATATATAAGAATATAACTACTATAATACTGCCCCTATGTACAAGAATATAACTACTATAATACTGCCCCCTATGTACAAGAATATAACTACTGTAATACTGCTCCTATGTACAAGCATATAACTACTATAATACTGCCTCCTCTGTACAAGAATATAGCTACTATAATACTGCTCCTATGTTCAAGAATATAACAACTATAATACTGCTCCTATGTACAAGAATATAACTACTATAATATTGCTCCTATGTACAAGAATACAATTACTATAATACTGCCTCCTCTGTACAAGAATATAACTATTATTATACTGCCTACTATGTACAAGAATATAACTACTATAATACTGCTCCTATGTACAAGAATAGACCTACTATAATACTGCCTCCTATGTACAAGAATATAACTACTATAATACTGCCTCCTATATACAGGAATATAACTATTGTGATACTGAAAACTGATAAAAATAAAAAGTTTATTCCAGCCTCCAGATATAACAATGGAATTCTTTACTTATGAACAGTCATAAAATCTAGGTATGCCAAACACATAGTGCAGAAAAAAACGCACCTCCTGTGACACATTTTGGATGCATATAACACCTTAGTCATAGCAAAGTAGTGTTACTACTGATGCTGCTTATATTGGAGGCTGGGGCGGAGCTGAATTCATACATTCAAAAATGTAATGCATGTGTGGTAGCAGCTCACAGTGAATGATCTCGCTGGCCTGAGATACAACAGCAATATACATAGGAAAAACTATGACTCTATGTAAAAATATTATACATATATATAAATATATATATATATATATATATATATATATATATACACATATACTAGCAGAAGGACCCGACTTTGCACGTGTATATTTAATCTATTTCTTTCAATGTTTCTGTGTGTCATTAAACACACGACAGTATCCCCCATAACAGTGACCTCTATAGCACCCCGCCCCTTTAACAGTGAACACCACAGTCCCCCACCCCTTAACACTGACCCCCCCACAGTGCCCTGCTACTTTTTAATGGGACCTACACAGCAGCCCATCCCCTTAAATTTGACCTTCACAGCAGCTTACCCCTTTAACAGTGAGTTTCACAGCACCCTATTCCCTTGACAGTCACCACCTCAGGGGCCCGCCCCATTAAAAGTGACATTCACAGTGCCCACCCCTTTAACAGCGACCTCCACAGTACTCACCCCTTTAACAGTTACCTCTACAGCACCCTCCCCTTTTACAGTGACCTCTGCAGTGCCTGTCCCATTAACAGCAACCTCCAGAGTGTCCGCCCCTTTAACAGTGACCTCCACACGCACTGCATCTTTAACAGTAACATTTACAGTGCCCGCCTCTTTAACAGTGACCTCCACAGCGCCCGCTCATTTAACAATTATCTCTAAAGTGCCGGCCCATTTAACATTAACCTCTGCAGTGCCTGCCCCTTTAACAGTGGCCTACACAGTGTTCACCCCTTTAACAGTGACCTCCACAGTGTCAGCCCCTTTAACAGTGGAATATACAGCACCTGCCTCTTTAACAGTGACCTACACAGTGCCTGGCCCTTTAACAGTGACCTCCGCAGCGCCCGTCCCTTTAACAGTAACCTCCACAGTGCCTGCTTCTTTAAAAGTGTCCTCCACAGTGCCCTCCCCTTTAACAGTGACCTCAAAAGCAACCACCCCTTTAAAAGTGACCTCAACAGCACTCGCCCCTTTACCAGTGACCTTCACAGTTCCCGCCTCTTTAACAGTGACCTCCACAGTCCCCGCCTCTTTAACAGTAACATTTACAGTGCCCGCCTCTTTAACAGTGACCTCTACAGTGCCTGCCCCTTTAACAGTTACCTTCATAGTACCTGCCCTTTTAACAGTGACCTCCACAGTGCCCGCCCCTTTAACATTGACCACCCTTTTAGCAGTGACCACCCCTTTAACAGCGACCTACATAGTGGCCGCATCTTTAACAGTTACCTTCACAGTGCCCGCCCCTTTTACAATGAACTCCACAGTGCCCGCCCCTTTAACAGTGACCTCCACAGTGCCCCCCTCTTTAATATTGACCATCCCTTTAACAGTGACATTCAAAGTGGAAGCCACTTTAACAGTGACCTTCACAGTACCCACCCCTTTAACAGTGACTTCCACAGTGCCTGTTTCTTTAACAGTGACCTCCGCAGTGTCCGCCCCTTTAACAATCACTTCCACAGTACCCACCCCATTAACAGTGACTTCCACAGTTCCTGATACAGAGGATGAGGAGGGTGCAGAAGAGGAAGAATTAGTAAGCCACTCAACCAACTTTGGTGCATCCTTTGACGTAATCACACGCACCTTCTCCAACTTCCCACTTAAGCTCCGGCCTGGTGCACCTAACCGAGCCCTACCACTCCTGCAGAACGGCCTGCCTCTTCCTCTGCCTGTCATTTTCAAAATGACCCTGTGCCAAAGTCCCTAGAGAAGAATAGTATTTGTGGATGTAACGAGGTGCCGAAGGCGCACTCGGTCTCCTATCAGCCTCAGACCTACTGCTTAGCTTCGGGAGCGAGGATCTGTGTTTGACCTCGTTCCCAGGGCAGCTTTTCTAGCTGGGAGTCTCCTTGCTCCTAGGTCTGCCTTTAGCGCCGAGCTGATCACTCGGTGCTCGACTGGTCGGTCTGTCGGTCATGTGACGCTGGCCGCGTCACATGATCCTCACTCCCACTATAAATACAGGCAGCCTGTATTCAAGATGGATCCTGGTAAGGTACTAGCAATTAAGGAATGGGTAAGACCTTCATCCTTAAAGGCCTTACAACGGTTCTTAGGTTTCGCCAATTACTATCGTAAATTTATTATGAATTTTTCCGTAATTGCTAAACCGTTGACCGAACTTACTAAGAAAGGGGCCGATTTGGAGAATTGGTCTACTGAGGTAATTTCTTCATTTGAAAAATTAAAAAAGGCATTCAGTAGCGCTCCCATTCTGATCCAGCCTGATCAGGAGAGACCTTTTATTGTGAAGGTGGATGCATCCGAGGACGGCGCAGGAGCAGTCCTTTCACAAGGTCCTGCTAGCCTCACTAACCTGAGACCATGTGCCTTCTTCTCCAGGAAATTCTCTCCCACTGAGAGAAACTACGACATAGGGAATAGGGAGCTGCTGGCCATTAAATGGGCATTTGAGGAGTGGAGGCATTTTCTGGAGGGGGCAAGGCATTGTGTAACTGTTGTCACTGACCATAAAAACCTTATGTTTATTGAGTCTGCTAAGAGGCTGAATCCCCGTCAAGCCAGATAGGCTCTGTTTTTTACTCGTTTTGATTTTTCCATTACATTCAGGCCGGGAAGTAAAAATGTGAAGGCGGACGCATTATCTCGGAGCTTCCATGCACCGGTATCCACCCCAACAGATAAGTTGTTTGTTCCCATACAATTTCGTCTCCAGCTGTTGGGTGAGTGTCACGATTCTGCCTTTTGTGGACATCCGGGTGTTGAGGGCACTAAGAATCTGGTTTCTAGATCTTATTAATGGCCCACTCTAACTAGGGATGTCAAGTCCTACGTGTCAGCCTGTGAGGTTTGTGCCAGGTCCAAGACACCTAGGACTCACCCTGCTGGTAACCTACGACCCCTACCCATTCCCAGTAGACCCTGGTCCCATATCTCGATGGACTTTATAACTGACCTACCGCCGGCGGAGGGTAAGACTGTAGTTTGGGTAGTGGTTGATAGGTTTAGCAAGATGGTCCATTTCATTCCCCTGTCTAAACTCCCGAATGCCAAAACCCTGGCGTCTATTTTTGTGAAAGAAATTGTTCGATTGCATGGTATCCCGGAAAATATTGTTTCTGACATGGGTGTGCACTTTGTGTCCAAATTCTGGAGGGCCTTCTGTCAAAAATTTCAAATTTCATTGTCTTTTTCCTCTGCCTACCACCCTGAGAGTAATGGGCAGACTGAACGCCTTAATCAGTCTGTGGAACAATTCTTGAGGTTGTATGTTGCTGATGACCAGCAATTATGGGTGAAATTTCTTCCATTGGCTGAATTTGCTTTAACCTTCTCCGGACCGCCGTACGCAGGATTGCGTCCTGCCGGCGGCCCTGCTCTTCTGGGTGGACGCATATACGCGTCCTCCCGCGAGAGCCGAGATTTCCTGTGAACGCGCGCACGCAGGCGCGCGCGCTCACAGGAACGGAAGGTAAGAGAGTGGATCTCCAGCCTGCCAGCGGCGATCGTTCGCTGGCAGGCTGGAGATGTGATTTTTTTAACCCCTAACAGGTATATTAGACGCTGTTTTGATAACAGCGTCTAATATACCTGCTACCTGGTCCTCTGGTGGTCCCTTTTGTTTGGATCGACCACCAGAGGACTCAGGCAGCTCACTAAAGTAGCACCAAACACCACTACACTACACCCCCCCTGTCACTTATTAACCCTTTATGAACCACTGATCACCCCATATAGACTCCCTGATCACCCCCCTGTCATTGATCACCCCCCTGTCATTGATCACCCCCCTGTAAGGCTCCATTCAGCTGTCCGTATGATTTTTACGGATCCACGGATACATGGATCGGATCCGCAAAACGCATACGGACGTCTGAATGGAGCCTTACAGGGGGGTGATCAATGACAAGGGCGTGATCACCCATATAGACTTCCTGATCACTTCCCTGTCATTGATCACCCCCCTGACATTGATCACCCCCCTGTAAGGCTCCATTCAAACGTCCGTATGATTTTTACGGATCCATGGATACATGGATCGGATCCGCAAAACACATGCGGACGTCTGAATGGAGCCTTACAGGGGGGTGATCAATGACAGAGGGGTGATCACCCATATACACTCCTTGATCACCCCCTGTCATTGATCACCCCCCTGTAAGGCTCCATTCAGACGTCCGCATGTGTTTTGCGGATCCGATCCATGTATCCATGGATCCGTTAAAATAATACGGACGTCTGAATGGAGCCTTACAGGGGGGTGATCAATGACAGGGGGGTGATAACCCATATACACTCCCTGATCACCCCCTGTCATTGATCACCCCCCTGTAAGGCTCCATTCAGACGTCCGCATGATTTTTACGGATCCATGGATACATGGATCGGATCCGCAAAACACATGCGGACGTCTGAATGGAGCCTTACAGGAGGGTGATCAATGACAGAGGGGTGATCACCCATATACACTCCCTGATCACCCCCTGTCATTGATCACCCCCCTGTAAGGCTCCATTCAGACGTCCGCATGATTTTTACGGATCCATGGATACATGGATCGGATCCGCAAAACACATGCGGACGTCTGAATGGAGCCTTACAGGGGGGTGATCAATGACAGGGGGGTGATCACCCATATACACTCCCTGATCACCCCCTGTCATTGATCACCCCCCTGTAAGGCTCCATTCAGACGTCGGCATGTGTTTTGCGGATCCGATCCATGTATCCATGGATCCGTAAAAATCATACGGACGTCTGAATGGGGCCTTACAGGGGGGGGTGATCAATGACAGGGGGGTGATCAGGGAGTCTATATGTGTGATCACCCCCCTGTCATTGATCACCCCCCTGTCATTGATCACCCCCCCTGTAAGGCTCCATTTTTTTGGCCCAAGTTAGCGGAAATATATACTTTTTTTTGGTTTGTTTTTTCTTACTAAGTCTCATATTCCACTAACTTGTGTCAAAAAATAAAATCTCACATGAACTCACCATACCCCTCACGGAATCCAAATGCGTAAACATTTTTAGACATTTATATTCCAGACTTCTTCTCACGCTTTAGGGCCCCTAAAAAGCCAGGGCAGTATAAATACCCCACATGTGACCCCATTTCGGAAAGAAGACACCCCAAGGTATTCGCTGAGGGGCATATTGAGTCCATGAAAGATTTACATTTTTGTCCTAAGTTAGCGGAAAGTGAGACTTTGTGAGAAAAAAACAAAAAAAAAATCAATTTCCGCTAACTTATGCCAAAAAAAAAAATTCTATGAACTCGCCAGGCCCCTCATTGAATACCTTGGGGTGTCTTCTTTTCAAAGTGGGGTCACATGTGGGGTATTTATACTGCCCTGGCTTTTTAGGGGCCCGAAAGTGTGAGAAGAAGTCTGGGATCCAAATGTCTAAAAATGCCCTCCTAAAAGGAATTTGGGCCCCTTTGCGCATCTAGGCTGCAAAAAAGTGTCACACATCTGGTATCGCCGTACTCAGGAAAAGTTGGGGAATGTGTTTTGGGGTGTCATTTTACATATACCCATGCTGGGTGAGAAAAATATCTTGGTCAAATGCCAACTTTGTATAAAAAAATGGGAAAAGTTGTCTTTTGCCAGGATATTTCTCTCACCCAGCATGGGTATATGTAAAATGACACCCCAAAACACATTCCCCAACTTCTCCTGAGTACGGCGATACCAGATGTGTCACACTTTTTTGCAGCCAAGGTGGGCAAAGGGGCACATATTCCAAAGTGCACCTTTCGGATTTCGCAGGCCATTTTTTACAGATTTTGATTGCAAGGTACTTCTCACACATTTGGGCCCCTAAATTGCCAGGGCAGTATAACTACACCACAAGTGACCCCATTTTGGAAAGAAGACACCCCAAGGTATTCCGTGAGTGGCACGGCGAATTCCTAGAATTTTTTATTTTTTGTCACAAGTTAGCGGAAAATGATGATTTTTCTTTTTTTTTCTTTTTTCCTTACGAAGTCTCATATTCCAGATATTTCTCTCACCCAGCATGGGTATATGTAAAATGACACCCCAAAACACATTCCCAAACTTCTTCTGAGTACGGCGATACCAGATGTGTCACACTTTTTTGCAGCCAAGGTGGGCAAAGGGGCACATATTCCAAAGTGCACCTTTCGGATTTTGCAGGCCATTTTTTACACATTTTGATTGCAAAGTACTTCTCACACATTTGGGCCCCTAAATTGCCAGGGCAGTATAACTACCCCACAAGTGACCCCATTTTGGAAAGAAGACACCCCAAGGTATTCCGTGAGGGGCATGGCGAGTTCCTAGAATTTTTTATTTTTTGTCGCAAGTTAGTGGAATATGAGACTTTGTAAGAAAAAAAAAAATTTAAATAAAAATCATCATTTTCCGCTAACTTGTGACAAAAAATAAAAAGTTCTATGAACTCACTATGCCCATCAGCGAATACCTTAGGGTGTCTACTTTCCGAAATGGGGTCATTTGTGGGGTTTTTCTACTGTCTGGGCATTGTAGAACCTCAGGAATCATGACAGGTGCTCAGAAAGTCAGAGCTGCTTCAAAAAGCGGAAATTCACATTTTTGTACCATAGTTTGTAAACACTATAACTTTTACCCAAACCATTTTTTTTTTTGCCCAAACATTTTTTTTTTATCAAAGACATGTAAAACAATAAATTTAGCGAAAAATGTATATATGGATGTCGTTTTTTTGCAAAATTTTACAGCTGAAAGTGAAAAATGTCATTTTTTGGCAAAAAAATCGTTAAATTTCGATTAATAACAAAAAAAGTAAAAATGTCAGCAGCAATGAAATACCACCAAATAAAACTCTATTAGTGAGAAGAAAAGGAGGTAAAATTCATTTGGGTGGTAAGTTGCATGACCGAGCGATAAACGGTTAAAGTAGTGTAGTGCAGAAGTGTAAAAAGTGGCCTGGTCATGAAGGGGGTTTTAGCTAGCGGGGCTGAAGTGGTTAAATAACCGTGTCAATTCTTCTGCTGGGGTTTCACCTTTCTTTTGTAACCATGGTTTCCATCCCCGTTTTCATTCTGGGTCATCCGTCTCCTCCTCTAACCCTGAGGCGGATAGGCTCTCCTCTGAACTGTGCACAGTTTGGGCCCGGGTTCAATCGAACTTAGAAAAGGCTCAAAGTTCTCAGAAACTCAAGGCCGATAGGAGACGTTCAAGGGGGGTGAATTTTCAGGTTGGGGATAAGGTATGGTTGTCCTCCAAGAATCTCTCTCTTAAGTTAGATTCTAAAAAGTTTGCTCCTCGTTTTATTGGACCATATAAGATCACGGAGGTGAATAACCCGGTATCATTTAGGTTGGAGCTGCCGGAGTCATTCCACATTCATAATGTGTTCCATAAATCTCTACTTAAAAAATATTTTGAACCGGTAGTACTATCGAATGCCTCGCCTCTGCCGTTTTTTGTTAATGATGCTGTCGAGTATGTGGTGTCTAAAATAGTGGATGTCAGGAAGGTGCGTAATTCCTTGCAGTACCTGATTCACTGGAAGGGGTATGGACCTGAAGAGAGATCTTGGGTACCTGCCAGGGAGGTTCATGCTCCTAGACTTGTTCGAAAATTTCATTTAGAACACCCTGAAAGGCCATCGCCTGAAGTCTTGGGTCCAGTGGCCCCTCGTAATAGGGGGGGTACTGTTACGGGGTGCCGAAGGCGCACTCGGTCTCCCATCAGCCGCAGACCTGCTGCTTAGCTTCGGGAGTGAGGATCTGTGTTTGACCTCGTTCCCAGGGCAGCTTTGCTAGCTGGGAGGCTCCCTGCTCCTAGGTCTGCCTTGAGCGCCGAGCTCAAACACAGATCCTCACTCCCAACTGATCCTCACTCCCAACTATAAATACAGGCAGCCTGCTGGCCACAGGTTGCCTGTTAATTTAGGTTCCTGGCAGTTGTTGGATACCTGTGTACTTACCTGATCCTGTTCCCTGACGATCCTTTGCCTGCTCCTCCTGTACTGCGCATTATTCCTGGTATATTGACCTCGGCTTCCACCTGACTATTCTTTGCGGACTCCTTTGGTACTTCTCGACTCTCCTGGTATTTATGACCCCGGCTTCTCCTGATCTTTCTTTGCTTATCCCTCTGTACTGCGTTGTCCTCTTGGTTTTGGCCCGGTCCGTTCATTATCCGTTATTTGTCTTGTCTGTCCTTCCCACACGTATTCTAAGTTAGGGACTGCCGTCCAGTTGTCCCCTGTCATCAGTACTCGTGAGGCAAGTAGGCAGGGCCAGGGGTGAAGGTGGAGCGCAGTGGTCACTATCCTCCCCCCTGTGTGTGTGCATGACCGTTACAGTGGAAACAGGTTTATCGCAGGCCTCAATCAGTATTTGGTGAAAGCCGGAGTATCGCAGGCCTAAATGAATATTTGGTGGAAGCAGGTATATCACACCCCTCAATCAGTATTTTGTGGAAGCAGGTATATCGCAACCCTCAATCAGTATTTTGTGGAAGCAGGTATATAGAACACCTAAATCAATATTAGGCGGAAGCAGGTATATCGCACACCTCAATCAATATTTTGTGAAAGCAGGTGTATCCAAACCCTTAATCAGTATTTTGTAGAAGAAGGTCTATAGAACCCCTTAATCAATATTTGGTGGAAGCAGGTATATCTCACCCCTCAATGAGTATTTTGTGGAAGCAGTTATATAGAACCCCTTAATCAATATTTGGTGGAAGCAGGTATATTGCACCCCTCAATCAGTATTGTGTGGAAACAGGTATATAGAACCCCTGAATCAATATTTGGTGGAAGCCGGAATATCGCACCCCAAAATTCAGTATTTTGTGGAAGCCAGTGTATCGCAGGCCTAAATCAATATTTGCTGGAAGCAGGTATAAAGCACCCCTCAATCAGTATTTTGTGAAAACAGGTATATAGAACCCCTTAATCAGTATTTGGTGGAAGAAGGTATATCGCACCCCTTAATCAGTATTTTTTTGAAGCCGGTGTATCGCAGGCCTTAATCAATATTTGGTGAAAGCAGGTATATTGTATCCCTCAATCAGTATTTTGCGAAAGCAGGTGTATCGCAGGCCTAAATAAATATTTTGTGGAAACAGGTATATCGCCCCCCTCAATCAGTTTTTTGTGGAATCGGGTATATAGAACCCATTAATCAATATTTTGTAGAAGCAGGTATATTGCACCTCTCAGGAAGGTGTACAGGAAACAAGACAAGACAAAATGAACATATGACTCACTGGATCCAAAACTAAGGAACAAAAAGGGAGACCCCTGCATCAGACCTAGCACTCTCCCTGACTGCTCAGCCTATGCAAAAATCCCAATGGTAGATGATCGCATATCCTCGTACCTCGACTGTATAACACCTGAACACCCTATAATAGTGAGGGGACACGACCAACGGCTCCCTACACTAGACACGGAGGGAGTCAGGGTCACCTGGGATCCAGCAACAGAAAATCACAAATGAATGTACAACACTTATCTTGTAGAAGACTGGGAAATAGGATCAGCATGCACACACACTCCAGGAAGTTGTATAAACCGCACACTAATGCATTATGGGGAGGAATTTAAAGGGATGCAATCAGTCCAACTACATGACAGCTGAGAGAGGCTAACGAGATGAGGAACTGAAAACCAAAACAAAGGAAGCTCAAGGAGTAGGTTCTGAAAGGCATCTGTCAGAGCTTCTCAGATGTCTAGTGGTGACAGTACCCCTCCCTCTACGAGTGGACTCTGGACACTCAGAGCCCACCTTCTCAGGATGGGATCTATGGAAAGCCCTGATGAGACGAGTGGCCTTAATGTCCGTCACTGGGACCCACATCCTCTCCTCAGGACCATAACCCTCCCAATAAACGAGGTACTGGAGAGAACCGCGGACAACACGAGAATCCACAATCCTAGAGACCTGAAATTCAAGATTACCATCAACCATAATCGGAGGAGGAGGCAAAGGCGAGGGTACAATGGGTTGAACATAAGGTTTTGATAAGGACTTATGAAAAACATTATGGATCTTCCAAGTCTGAGGAAGATCAAGATGGTAGGCAACAGGATTGATGACAGACAGGATTTTGTAAGGCCCAATAAACTTAGGACCCAACTTCCAGGAGGGAACCTTCAATTTGATATTCTTGGTAGACAACCACACCAGATCACCAACATTCAGGTCCGGACCAGGCACACGTCTCTTATCTGCCACACGCTTATATCTTTCACTCATGCTCTTTAGATTATCCTGAATCTTTTGCCAAATAGATGACAAAGACGAGGAGAATCTGTCCTCATCAGGTAAACCAGAAGACCCCTCTCCCGAGAATGTCCCAAACTGCGGATGAAACCCATATGCACCAAAAAATGGTGACTTATCAGAGGACTCCTGATGACGGTTATTTAAAGCAAACTCAGCAAGGGACAAAAAAGAACACCAATCCTCCTGATTCTCCGCCACAAAACAGTGCAGATATGTCTCCAGATTCTGATTGACGCGCTCTGTCTGGCCATTCGACTGCGGGTGGAAAGCAGAAGAGAATGACAACCGAACCCCCAAGCGAGAACAGAAAGCCTTCCAGAATCTGGAAACAAACTGCATGCCCCTATCAGAGACTATGTCTGTAGGAATACCATGCAATTTGACGATGTGATCAATAAATGCCTGCGTCAGCGTCTTAGCATTGGGCAAACCAGGAAAAGGGATGAAATGCACCATTTTGCTAAAACGAGGCAGGTCCGTTATGAAGTCCATGGACAGATGTGTCCAAGGACGGGAAGGAATGGGTAAGGGAAGGAGAGGACCTGATGGCCGTGAATGAGGGACTTTGGCACGAGCGCAAGTCTCGCAGGCTGCCACAAAACCCTCAACCGACTTACGAAGCGCAGGCCACCAGAATCTCCGAGCGATGAGATCCACTGTGGCTCTTGCCCCCGGGTGCCCAGCAAGGACAGTATCGTGGTGTTCCTTAAAAATCTTGTGTCTTAAAGCGAGAGGCACAAACAACCTCCCAGGAGGACAAAGATCAGGAGCCTCTGACTGGGCTACCTGCACCTCTGCCTCCAATTCAGGATAAAGAGCAGAGACCACCACACCTTCAGCCAAAATGGGACCCGGGTCTTTAAAATTCCCACCTCCCGGAAAACAACGTGACAGGGCATCTGCCTTCACATTCTTAACCCCAGGGCGGAACGTGACAACAAAATTAAACCTTGAAAAGAACAAAGACCATCTGGCCTGTCTCGGGTTCAGACGCTTGGCTGACTCCAAGTAGGCCAGATTTTTATGGTCAGTAAACACGGTAATAGGGTGTCTGGCTCCCTCTAGCCAATGGCGCCATTCCTCAAAAGCCAACTTGATGGCCAACAACTCCCTATCTCCCACATCGTAATTTCTCTCTGCGGAGGAGAGTTTCTTCGAGAAAAAGGAAAATGGCACACGGTCGCCATTTGGCAGGAGAGGAACCCTGAGACAAGACCGCCCCCACACCCACCTCAGAAGCATCAACCTCAACTATGAAGGGTAGAGAAATATCAGGTTGTACCAAGATGGGAGCGGAAGCAAAACTCTCCTTGATATTAGAAAAGGCCGTACGCGCCTCTACCGACCAGGAAGAAAAATCTACCCCCTTTCTGGTCATATCAGTGAGTGGTTTAACAACAGAGGAATAATTCAAAATAAACTTCCTGTAATAATTGGCAAAGCCCAAAAAACGCATCAGCGCCTTCTGATTCTCAGGAAGCTCCCACTCAAGCACAGCGCGGACCTTCTCAGGGTCCATGCGAAAACCAGAAGCAGAGAGAAGAAACCCCAGAAATTGAATTTCTGGAACCGCAAACATTTTTCCAGTTTCGCGTATAATTTATTCTCCCGCAGGATGAGCAAGACCTGACGTAAGTGTTCCTTATGAGTTTTGAAATCAGGAGAAAAAATTAAAATGTCATCCAAATACACTAATACAAATTTTCCCATCAAATGATAAAAAATGCTGTTCGCGAAATGCTGAAAAACGGCTAGGGCATTCATCAAACCAAAAGGCATAACCAAATTCTCAAAATGGCCCTCAGGGGTATTGAAGGCTGTCTTCCATTGGTCTCCTTCTCTGACCCTGACCAGGCTGTATGCCCCTCTTAGATCTAATTTGGAAAAGACTTTAGCCCCAACAATCTGGTTAAACAGGTCCGGGATCAGAGGAAGCGGATAAGGGTCACGAATTGTGATACTGTTCAGCTCCCTGAAATCCAGACAAGGTCTTAAAGAACCATCTTTTTTCTTAACAAAGAAAAAACCAGCGGCAACAGGTGACTTCGAGGGTCGTATGTGTCCTTTTCTCAGACTCTCAGAGATATAAGCACGCATAGCGACCCTTTCAGGTTGGGAGAGATTGTTTAAACGAGATTTAGGCAGCTTGGCACCTGGGATGAGATTAAAAGGGCAATCGTACTCCCTGTGCGGGGGCAAATCCTGAACTGCACTCTCAGAGAAGACATCCGAAAATTCAGAGAGAAAAGATGGTACAGTCTTAGTAGAAACCTCAGAAACAGATGTCGTGAGGCAATTCTCTCTGCAAAAGTCACTCCAACCATTTATTTGCCTCGCTTGCCAATCAATGGTGGGGTTATGTTTAGTGAGCCAGGGTAGCCCCAACACAAGAGGAGTAGGCAATCCGCTAAGGACGAAACATGACACATCCTCAACATGAGCATAACTCACAATTAAACGGATATTGTGAACTATGCCCTTTAATGATTTCTGAGAAAGTGGAGCGGAATCAATAACAAAAACAGGAATATCCTTTCCCAAAGTGCATACCTGGAAACCATGAGTTATCGCAAATTGATTATCAATGAGATTGACAGCTGCTCCACTATCTACAAAAATCTCACAAAAAATGTTCTTGCTCTCTAGCGCCACCCTGGCCGGCAGGACAAAACGGGAACTACAAGCAAACGGAAAACCTTCAATCTCCGCCTCAACCCTGCCAATAGTAACAGATGGAACATTTTTTAAAGATTTTTTCCTTTTTGTTTCTTTATTACTCCCAAAAAACTGCCTGAATCTCCTAGAGGGACAAACATTTGCCAAATGATTTATACCTCCACAACAAAAACAAACCTTCCCATGCGGGCTGAATCTTCTATTGTCAGAGGCAATCAACCCCAGCTGCATGGGCTCCTGCTCAGAAGGGGCTGACAGCGACTGAGACCCCTGCGCACAGAATGAGACCTCTGCACTGTCCTGGGATTGAGTATGACAGGAAGGAGTGATCTCTCCTCTCTCTCTAAGACGCCTGTCAATACGAACGGCCTGAGACATAGCAGAGTCCAAGGAGATAGGTCTCTCATGAAAGGCAAATGCATCTTTCAATCCCTCTGAAAGACCATGGCAAAATTGACTTCGGAGTGCAGCATCAGCTGCCCATCTCCGAAATTCTGAGCAGTATATCTCTGCGGATTGTTTACCCTGGCATAACAGACGTAGTCTAGACTCAGCCAAAGCAATACGATCCGGATCATCATATATCTGACCCAGGGCTAAAAAGAATTCATCCACTGAACGGAGGGGCAGCGCCCCCACCGGCAGCGAAAAGGCCCACGACTGAGCGTTACCCCTGAGCAGCGATATAATGATCCCCACCCTCCGTTCCTCATCACCAGAGGAATGGGGAAGAAGGCGAAAATGGAGTTTGCAAGCCTCTCTAAAATGCACAAAATTCTCACTACCCCCGGAGAACGTATCCGGGAGCGAGATTTTAGGCTCAGAACAAACTCCATGAACGCAAGCTGAACCGGTCACTTGAAGCTGAGAAAAAGTCTTACGGAGATCAGCTACCTCCAATGAAAGACCCTGGAAGCGTTCAGTCAAAAGTGAAACCGGATCCATGCTTGAGACGGTTTTGGCGGTTTATAATGTCACGGAAGGTGTACAGGAAACAAGACAACACAAAATGAACATATGACTCACTGAAAACCAAAACAAAGGAAGCTCAAGGAGGAGGTTCTGAAAGGCATCTGTCAAAGCTTCTCAGATGTCTGGTGGTGACACGCACCCCATAATCAGTATTTTTTAGAAGCCGGTGTATCGCAGGCCTCAATCAATAATTGGTGGAATGCAGGTATATCGCATCCCTCAATCAGTTTTTTGTGGAATCAGGTATATAGAACCTCTTAATCTGTATTTTGTAGAAGCAGGTATATCACACCCATTAATCAGTATTTTGTGGAATCAGGTATATAGAAACCCTTAATCAGTATTTTGTAGAAGCAGGTATATTGCACCCCTCAATCAGTATTTTGTGGAAACAGGTATATAGAACCCCTGAATCGTTATTTGGTGGAAGCAGGTATATCGCACCCCTTAATCAGTATTTTTTAGAAGCCGGTGTATCGCAGGCCTCAATCAATATTTGGTGGAAGCAGGTATATTGCATCCCTAAATCTGTTTTTTGTGGAATCAGGTATATAGAACCTCTTAATCTGTTTTTTGTAGAAGCAGGTATATCACACCCATCAATCAGTATTTTGTGGAATCAGGTATATAGAACCCCTTAATCAATATTTTGTAGAAGCAGGTATATCACACCCCTCAATAAGTATTTTGTGGAAACAGGTATATAGAACCCCTGAATCAATGTTTGGTGGAAGCAGGTATATCGCACCCCTTAATCAGTATTTTGTAGAAGCCGGTGTATTGCCGGCCTTATTCTATATTTGGTGGAAGCAGGTATATCGCACCCCTCAATCAGTATTTTGTGGAAGCAGGCATATAGAACCTTTTACTCAGTATTTTGTAGAAGGAGGTATATGGCACCCAACAATCAGTATTTTGAAGAAACAGGCATATAGAACCCCTGAATCAATATTTGGTGGAACCAGATATAATTCACCCCTCAATCTGTATTTTGTTGAAGCAAGTAAATAGAACCGCTTAATCAGTATTTTGTAGAAGCACGTATATTGCACCCCTGAATCAATATTTGGTGGAAGCAGGTATATTGCACCCCTTGATCAGTATTTTGTGGAAGCAGGTACTGTATATAGAACACCTTGATCAATATTTTGTAAAATCAGGTGTATCAATATTTGGTGGAAGCAGGTTTATGGCACCACTCAATAAGTATTTTGTGGAATCAGGTATATAGAACCCCTTAATCAGTATTTTGTAGAAGCAGGTAAATCGCACCCCTTAATCAGTATTTTGTGGAAACGGGTATATAGAACACATTAATTAATATTTGGTGGAAGCAGGTATATCGCACCCCTCAATTAGTATTTTGTGGAATCAGTTCTATCGCAGGCCTAAATCAATATTTGGTGGAAGCAGGTATATGGCACCCCTCAATAAGTATTTTGTGGAATCAGGTATATAGAACCCCTTAATCAGTATTTTGTAGAAGCAGGTATATCACACCCCTCAATCAGTATTTTGTGGAAACGGGTATATAAAACCTGTGAATCAATATTTGGTGGAAGCAGGTATATCGTACCCCTCATCCAGTATTTTGTGGAAGCCGGTGTATTGCAGGCCTCAATCAATATTTGGTGGAAGCAGGTATATCGCACACCTCAATCAACAAGTATATAGAACCCCTCAATCTGTATTTTGTAGAAGCAGGTATATTGCACCCCTCAATCAGTATTTTGTGGAAACAGTTATATAGAACCCCTAAATCAATATTTCGTGGAAGCAGGTATATTGCACCCCTCAATCAGTATTTTGTGGAAGCAGGTATATAGATTTCCTTAATCAGTATTTTGTAGAAGCAGGTATATCGCACCCCTCAATCAGTATTTTGTATAAACAGTTATATAGAACCCCTGAATCAATATTTGGTGGAAGCAGGTATATCGCACCCCTCAATCAGTATTTTGTGGAAGCCTGTGTATCGCAGGTCTCAATCAATATTTTGTGGAAGCAGTTATATCGGACCCATTGATATGTATTTTGTGGAAGCAGGTATACAGAACCCCTGAATCAATTTTTGGTGAAAGCAGGTATATCGCACCCCTCAATCAGTATTTTGTGGAAGCAAGTATATAGAACTCCTTAATCAGTATTTTGTAGTAGCAGGTATATTGCACCCCTCAATCAGTATTTTGTAGAAGCAGGTATATTGCACCCCTCAATCAGTATTTTGTGGAAACAGGTATATATAAACCCTGAATCAATATTTGGTGGAAGCAGGTATATCACACCCCTTAATCAGTATTTTGTGGAAGTCGGTGTATCGCAGGCCTCATTCAATATTTGGTGGAAGCAGGTATATCGCACCCCTCAATCAGTATTTTGAGGAAGCAGGTGTATCGCACGGCCTAAATCAATATTTGGTGGCAGCAGGTATATCGCACCACTCAATCAGTTTTTTGTGGAATCAGGTATATAGAACCGCTTAATCAATATTTTGTGGAAGCAGGTATATCGCACCCTTCAATCAATTTTTTGGGGGGCATCAGGTATATCACACCCATTGCAAATAGTAGTTCCAATAACGCTTGCCCCTCTACATACCTGCGGTATCGCAGCAGAACCGCACACAACTGCTGTACAATACTAATGCACTATAACATACTTTCTATGTTCGAAAGTATATTATAGGTATATTACACCCCTCAATCAGTTTTTTGGGGGGCAGCAGCTATATCACACCCGATGCAATTAGTTGCTTGTGTGTACAATAATATAACTACTATAATATTGCTCCTATGTACATGAATATAACTACTATAATTCTGCTCCTATGTAAAAGAATATATCTACTATAATACTGTTCCTGTGTACAAGAATGTAACTACTATGGGGGGGCGGAGCCTGGCTGTGTAGCTGAATGGCTGCTAGTTTCTGAGCTCCTCAACTTTGCTGGTGTTTTAACCCCTTTATCTAGCTTACAACATCGCACAGATGTGCAAAGTGGGAAAGGAGAGATCCAAGGAACAAGCAGAACCTACCCCAACTCGGTCCAGACAACCAGAAATGGATCAATATCTGAAGAAACAGCCGAAGCTTCGATCGGCTGAAACTCCTAAGTTGGCGCCGGCTCCAGCTCAGCTCTCTGACATGGAGGAGTACTCTGACGCTGGCAGCACTTCGGATGCATCAACATGTAAGTCCCGCAAACAGGGGAGATCCTTCACTAAAGCAGCGCTGATTGAAATGCTTAACTCTGCTCTAGCCCCTATAAAAAAGGACTTATCTGATATAAAAGAATACCTCCGCAATATTGGGCACCGGGTTTCGGAGCTCGAAAAATTCACATGACGCGGCTATCAAGCGGGAAGATAAATCGTATAATGCGATCCGCTCTCATTCCGATTTATTAAATGATGCGCTTCTCCGAATAGAAGATCAGGAGAATCGCAGCCGCAGGAAGAACCTGAGAATTCGTGGTCTGTCAGAGTCAGTCGCCAATGAAGCGCTGAACAAGGCTGCACATGAAATATTCGCAAGCCTCCTGGGACCCGAAAGAGCAGCGCAAATTATAATCAAAAGAATCCACCCTGCACTAAGGCCCAAGCCTAAAGCCACTTGTGACGTGATATGCGGCCTCCTCAGCTTTGTCGATACAGCAGTGCTCATAAAAGCAAGCAGGTAAGTGGACCAACTCCAGCACGAAGGTACGCCTATCATGTTCTTTCAGGACTTAGCCCCGTCCACATTAGCCAGAAGACGCATCCTTCGCCCACTCCTGGATGCCCTTAAAGCGACAGCCACTCCGTTTCGATGGCTGTATCACTTCGGCCTTGACGTCCTGAAAAACGGGCGTCAGATAACGATCTGTTCCCCGGAAGACCTCCAAGCATGTTGTTCTCACTTGGGATTGACCCCCATTGAGATCCACTCGTGAATGCCAGCTGACCTAGAAGATCCATCACTCCCGCCGCCCCAGGCGGCTGACTGGCACCCCGTCTCCACAAGAAAAGGGCCCAAAACAAGGGCTGAAAAATCTGCACACGCTCTGACCTGAGATCAGAGTCGCCACTGAAACCCTCACTTTTTTGCTTACTCTATCTTGCTTGACTGGAACTCTATGCCATACAGCTGGAAGACCCGAGGCCTTATCCGCATCCAGTGGACTCTTGCCCAACCATGGGCTGACTCTACCCGGCAGCTACGGAGCTCGGTGCTCACTGTTTGGGTGCTGATAATTTTTTTCCAGTTTTTTTAAGTTTAGTTCCAAAGTTCTGGACCTTCCTGTTTCCCACTTCCACCTCACTCAGCAGGGGTTAACCCGACTCTACCTCTGGGTTGACTTTCCTTTTACTTGATGGCCAATCAATGGCCCTCTTTAGCTTTGCGGGACCCCCCACCTGACAGACCCCGGCTGGTTGCCGTCCTGAGAAAGAGTCGCCTTCAAGTCAGGTGCTCAGTAGAGCTTCTATTGCAAATTATGTTTGCACTTTTGTTATGTTACCTACCTGTTTGTCTCTCCTCTTTCCCCCATGTGTCTAACCCCTTCCTTTACCAACAGATGTTGTATTCAGCTTATTCAGATGCTAAATATCTTCTCTTCATTTTGGAATGGCGTCCGTCATGATATCCTCCCTTAATGTCCGGGGAATGAACGAGCCTTGCAAGCGGTCCCAAGTCCTAGCCCTTTTACAAAGAGACAAAGCATATATTGCTTTCTTTCAGGAAACCTATTTTCGAGAGGGTAAGAGCCCCAAGTTACCCCCCAAAAGGTTTTCCCAATGGTTTCACAGCACCTACAGTTCGGCTAGCAGGGGTGTCAGCATAGCGATTCACAAACAGCTTCCATTTAAGCACTCGGCTGTCTCCTCGGATCCTGAAGGTCGCTACCTGTTTGTCAAAGGTACTATCGCTGACACACCTGTTACCCTAGCAAATATTTATGCTCCTAACAGAGGGCAGGTTGCTTGGCTCGTTCAGACCCTTGCCTTATTATCCGCCTTTAAAGATGGGATGGTGATTTTGGGAGGCGATTTTAATGTCACCCTTGAGCCAACATTAGATTCCTCTAACGGGAAATCTGTCATAACACATGTACGATTACGCCGCCTTAAACTCGCCCTGCAGAGGTTGGGGGTGGTAGATATTTGGCGGACCATGAACCCCTCTGGTAAGGACTATACCTTCTACTCAGCTGCTAAATCTTCCTACCATAGGCTCGACTATTTATTTTTGTCTAAAACTCATGCTAATAGAGCTATCCGATCCCACATAGGGAACATCACCCAGTCTGACCACGCCCCGGTCTTTCTGAGCGTTTCTCTGCAGGACCTCCCAAAGAGGGAATGGAGTTTGCGTATTAATGACACGATTATTTCAGACCCCTCCCATGCCACTAAACTGTCTTCTATTATAACTGAATTTTTCACACTTAACACCCTTGGTCCTGACGCGCCCTCCCTTTCAATAACTTGGGAAACCCATAAGGCGGTCTTGAGAGGTAAGATGATAGCCCTAGGTGCCCACATCAAAAGGCAACGAAATGAAGAGGTAGTGACGCTCCTTTCCCAGATACAATCGCTAGAACTATCACACAAAACCTCCCAGGCCCTTAGATGTGCCTCAGAACTCACAGAGGCCCGTTCAAAGCTTAAAAACCTACTTAATATCATGTCGGCTAAACTTCTATTCCGCTCTAAATTCCGCTTCTACGCCCACGGAGACAAAGGGAATAAGCTACTGTCCGCCCTAGCCAAGAAACAAAGAGCTGACTCATTTATTGCAGCAGTCAAAGACACCAAAGGTGCGTTGCATAAAAGTACCCAGACATAGCAAACACCTTCTGCGCCTTTTATAGGGACCTCTATAATCTAGCGCCACCTAAACAACTTTCGCCAGTACAAATAGGGGAAGCAACTGAAAAATTCCCCTCCTCCCTTCAACTACCTACTATCACACCCTCACAGTCGGACCAGCTTTTGTCTCCTATTACAGACTCAGAAATAAGCAAGGTCCTCTCCTCTATCCCCTCAGGGAAAAGCCCAGGCCCCGATGGCTTCACTATCTCCTACTACAAGGCTTTTAAACGTATCCTAATTCCCCAGTTCCAAACCCTCTGTAACTACTTACTTCAAGAAGGTTCTCTCCCCCCCCAATCGCTTTCGGACCATATCACGGTTATTCACAAAGACAACAAGGACCCCCTAAACTGCGGGAGCTACCGCCCAATTTCGCTTCTGAATACAGATGTGAAATGGTGGGCTAAGATTCTGGCTCACAGAATCCAATCGGTTCTCCCTGACATCATCAATAAGGAATAGGTGGGGTTTGTCGCTGGCAGACAGGGGAGTGAAAACACGGTCCGTGTCATACACTTAATTACGCATGCTCGGCAGAATTCTATGCCTTTAGCCCTCTTCAGTACGGATGCGGAGAAGGCCTTTGACAGGATCAACTGGCACTTTATGTCTCAGGCACTGTCGAAGTTTGGCCTTCCGGACCAGTCCATCTCACCAATCTTTTCACTTTATTCGCTCCCATCTGCCACGGTCCGAATCAATGGTACGCTTTCGCCAGCCTTTCCCATTGCTAATGGAACGAGGCAAGGTTGCCCATTGTCACCAGCCCTCTTTGTTATTGTCATGGAGTGTCACGACCATGTTTATGGCTGTGACTCCTTGGGAGCCGCATACAGTTGCCCGCGGTTTGGGTTGTAGTGTCAACCGCAGCTGGAGGCATGATGTTGTTAGCCTCAGGTGCAGTTGCCGCGGACAACAGCTATGTGTGCGGTTCCCTTGGAGTTGTGTGCGTGTTTGTATGCCCTTTGGTATGTCTGTGTGCAATCTGTTTTATGTGTGGTGTGCACTTACATCTTCCCCTCACTGTGGTTGCCCGCGGCAACGTTTGGTCATTGTGTGTACATGTGCTGGCAGTGTCCCGGCCTTCGGGCTGACTCCCAGGACATGAGTGCCACCCATGTCGTTGCCTGCGGCAACAGCCACAGTGTGTTTTGTGTTTTGGACACTTCCCCTTTCAAGTTGGGTTTTCCCTTCCCTGGTGCTGGAAGGGTTATTTCCCCTCCCAGTGTGTGTGTGTGTGTCACTGGGTGTGTCCGACTGTGAGGTGTGGCTTCTTGGCCTATAAAGCCTCACTGTTAGCACAGGTCCGAGGGTTGCTTCAGCCATGCTTAGCTGGAGCAGTCTCCTGTGCTTTCTACCTGCCAGTGAGAGCCACCCCTGTGGTCATAAAGATTATGTCACATAAAGATTATGTCACAATAAGATTTATGTCACATTAAGTTATGTCATGTTTATGTGTGATGTCCATTTGATGTTCAGTTGGGATTTTCCTTTTGTTGTTTCGTGCAGCTTATGGATCTGGATTCCTGTGTGCTCAGGGATCCAGTCAGCAAGGCTGTGGCAGGAGGGTGGAACTAGTTTAGTTCACCTGCCATATCCGTAAGACTGTTAGTGTTCCCCTTTTCCCTGCAGCTTGGCCAGTGAGACCCCTGTTCCTCCGTGTCCAGTAGGAACAGGCCGTCTTACCCTGACTCCTAGTCCAGGGACCGGTCGGAGTGTGAGTTAGGGATCCGAGGTTCCTGATCATGGGTCCTCCTACCTTAAAGGTGAGCCCATGCAGCTAGGAGTTAGGGTCAGGTTAGGGACGCTTTAGGAGGTGACCTGCTCCCTAATCCTGTGGTCCTGGCCGAGCAGCCTAACATCTTCTGGCATCGCACGGCTGAGGATTTTCCCGTCCTCAGCCGTGACATGGAGACACTGCTCGCCAAGATCAGACAGGGCCCGGAAATTAAGGGGATCACACTGGGGTCACACATACACCTAACAGCTGCCTTCGCAGACGACCTCCTGGTCATAACGTCCAACCCCCTGACCTCCTTTCCTAGACTACAAGCCCTTTTTGAAGAATATAGGGTTGGTCTCCAATTTTAAAATTAACTATAGTAAGTCACAAGCCCTGAATATTACCTGCCCAGCCGCCTCCATTAAAATACTCAAACGCTCTACCGCCTTCTCTTGGGCCCACAAATCAATCCTTTTCCTGGGTACCAATATATTAGCGAAACCGGAAGACCTTTTCGAACTTAACCAAGCCCCCTTGCTTAGGTCCATCAGATCACACTTGCACTCCCTAAAACTCCCCTTCATTTCATGGATAGGCAGGAAAAACTACCTTAACAAATTCAAACACTACCTATCTGGCTCCCCCATTCCTTGTTTGTGGAGGTCTGCAGAATCTTCTCAACCTTTGTCTGGTCGGGCAGGTCTCCTAGATTAGCATACGCCACCCTCACTCGGGAGAAAAGATTGGGAGGCAGGTCTCCTAGATTAGCATACGCCACCCTCACTCGGGAGAAAAGATTGGGAGGCTTCGGCCTACCCGACATATACCTTTACTACAAAGCATCAATGCTAAATAGAGATTTGAGCCTTCTCTCCTGGCGCCCTCTCAATCTTGTTTCCCAACTGGAGTGTGATATGCTCACCTACAATGATAAGCTGGTTCTATGGGGAATACGCAAGTGCACTGCTAACAACAAATTTATCTCACCTTTGTGGAAAGGCCTACTATTAGAATGGACCAAATTATATCGGGCCTCGGTCCTTACATTCCCTAGTCTAAATCTCCCCCTGCACCATCTGCAGTCCCACATTCATCCTACCACCTCTGCAGCGTCGTCGATTTTGGCCCTGCTATCAAGCCTCAGACTACAGGATATCATGTCTGAGTCCAGAGCTTTAGATTGGAGCGAGATCCTCGCTGTTCCAAGGGTCCAGACGGCCTCTTTCCTGGCGGTCATGGCCTTCAAGAAGGACCTAGTGCTCCTGAAAACCTGCCTTGACCCACAGTAGAACCCTCCTGGATAGAGGGGAAAATCTCACAAACCCGACGCCCACAGAAACCTCTCTCCACATTCTATAAGGAGCTGCTCTCCTCCGCTCCTCCAAACTTTTGGTTCCTCTTGGCTTGGGAGAAAGAGTTATCCATAACTCTATCTGAACCTGAGAAAGCTTTCATACTCACGCACTCCCACAGTTTCAACCGCTGCATCAAGATACAAGCTAACTCATACAAATTGCTAACGAGATGGTACAAAAGACCAGAATATCTCCACAGGCTCAATCCTGATATCCCAGATCGTTGCTGGAGGTGCGGGGGAGAGACAGGCTCTCTCTCACACATTTGGTGGCGCTGCAAGAAAATCCGCCCTTTTTGGTTAAATGAAACTTGCAGCACCCAGATTGAATTAGACGCAAAACTCCTCTTACTATGGTGCCCTAATAGCTCGCTTACCCCTTCAAAGTCAAAACTTCCAACCATGCTTATAACAGCAGTGCGCCTATTGATCCCACTGTTATGGAGAAACAACTCTCCTCCATCCCTATTAATGTGGACCGAGAAAGTTGACCAACTATACCGATTTGAAGAGCTTTCTCACTGGGAAACTCATTCTAGAGCACTATTTGTTAAAATATGGTCCCCCTGGACAAAACATCGGAATTTCTAGATTACTCTGAAAATGACATTACTTGCCTCCCTCCTGCCCACCTGCCTCACCTCCCCCGTGTCTTGTCTTCCCCCTCTCACTGAACCTTTGTATGCACATGTTATTGTGGTTTTTTGAGTTGAGTGGCGGATATCACTGACTTGTTTCGCTAAGTATTTAAAGCATCTTTCCAGCTGCGTCTGGTATACAGGTTGGATGTGCTGTCACACGACTATGTGCCTTTTATCAATAAAAAGAGAATTGATTAAGAATGTAACTACTATAATACTGCTCCTATGTACAAGAATATAACTACTATAATACTGCCTCCTAAGTACAAGAATATAACTACTATAATTAAGCTCCTAAATATAACTATAAATAAATTACGTACTATAATACTGCTTCTATGTACAAGAATATAACTACTATAATTCTGCCTCCTATGTACAAGAATATAACTAATATAACATTGCTCCTATGTACAAGAATATAACTACTATAATACTGCTCCTATGTACAAGAATATAACTACTATAATACTGCTCCTATGTACAAGAATATAACTACTATAATACTGCTCCTATGCAAAAGAATATATCTACTATAATACTGTTCCTGTGTACAATAATATAACTACTATAATACTTCTCCTATGTACAGGAACATAACTACTATAATACTGCCTCCTATGTAGAAGAATATAACTACTACAATACTGTGCCTATGTATAATAATATAACTACTATAATACTGCCCCTATGTACAAGAATATACCTACTATAATACTGCTCCTATGTACAAGAATATAACTACTATAATACTGCTCCTATGTACAAGAATATAACTACTATAATACTGCTCCTATATACAAGAATATAACTACTATAATACTGCCTCCTATGTACAAGAATATAACCACTATAATACTGCTCCTATGTACAAGAGTATAACTACTGTAATACTGCTCCTATGTACAAGAATATAACTACTATAATACTGCTCCTATGTACAAGAATATAACTACTATAATACTGCTCCATATGTACAAAAATAATATAATATTTATTTCTGTATCCTAAAGCTGCCTTTATAGAATAATTGTGACCCAGTATTCAGGAGGTAATAGGCATACATTACAAATGTGCAATGATTCACCTGTTCCTTGAAGACTAAAAGTCCAAACCTTACAAAGTCATTGTTTAAAATAAGTAGAATATGATATACAGACAATAAAAAATGCAGACGACCTGCAGCACAGAGCCATTTTTCTGAGCTTGGTGCCAAAGTAAAATGAAATTACATTTTTAGCACAAATCAATGTACAATGTAATGATTCTGAACTTAAGAGGGAAAACAGAGCAAGTTATCTTTAAAACTTTAGCAGAAAGCATTTTGGCAAATATCCTAAAACAAATTATACTCTGTACTTGTCAGAATCTACACTGCAGTGCAAGAATAAGCAGTTTTATCTGCAGGGCGTCAATACTCTGTAGAACTTGGAAAATCTTCACTTGACCCCGGTAACATCGCTTAACAGCACTCATTTTATCAATGTTATTAATAGAAAAATGACTTAATGCCGCAGCTGGGCTTGAATCTTTGCCATTTTAACCAGCTAGAGTAGTTTAACTAAATAAAGAAAATGAGTTTGGCTTAAAATTATTTCCCATGAGGAAATTTTGTTTTTCCAGCTTGTAACTCTCAATCTGTGACCACCTGCAAGATCAGAACGCTCACCTTCTGAAATGCTCTGTGCTTTGGGAGGGATCTAAAACTCCTCTTTGTAAATCTCAGTCTTTGACCTTCTACTAGCGTTCATTTCCTTTCTCACATCATGAGACTTCCCTGTGACATGCAGCCTTGTCCGCACTGATATCGTCACATGAGTTATTGTTCCTCATAAGTACAGCATACTCATCTTCTGAAATAATTTCTGCTGTTTGGGAACCTGCTTCTTTTACTATATATCTATCTTTGACCTTCACTATGCTTCTTGTAACTTGGCGTCACGAACAGGACACGGTCCAGTACCACTGCAATTTGATGTCACAAACAGGATACGGTCCAGCAGATGCGAGCGAGTCATCATGGATCCAGCCCTAGTGGATCAAGATAGCAGGTTGCATCTACAGGAGAACCCCAGAATGTTTCTGAGGTGTACCAACCCCATGAAAGCATCTGTGACTGTAAGTGTTACCCTTATGAGTTCTGCCACAAGCAAGTGATAAACTAGTGAAGAACAGCTAGTGAAGAACAGTTATAAAGAAGGTCTTCTTAGGAAAATGTAGAAGGCTGTTCTAGGAAGCTGTCCATTTTTGCTGATGATGCTGGAGGTCTACGTATCCTTTGAAAAAACATTGTCTTGCTGCAAGCTATGTAAAAGGCTATGTACTGGTCAAATTCAGTAGGAAGTCTGTTATATTACCAGCTGTGATAACATTCAAAAACATTATGGTCAGCCCTATAGAGGGTAAAGTGAAAAGGGTCAAACTGATCCTTGAAATTATGACCACATTAAGAATGGGCTTTCTCATGTACACCATGCATACTGTGCATGATGACTATTTTGGTGGTACTGTTTGCCTGTCAAGTAATTGGTTCGGTCTAGATACCAATGTTCTTTTGAGTCTTTTTGCTGTAGGTGCAGATGCCGGCTTGTTCTGTCCCGTTGGTGAACAGTAATGACCATTTTTATGACCTTGCAAAAGCCTGCCAACTTCCTGATTGAAGACCAAAGAAATGACCACTGATAACCAGTTTGACATCTACAGCCTTTATCAGCCATATGTATCCTGTCCACGCGCATCCCGCATGTCCCATAGAACCAGCTACCAGGATGCATCATCAGTTGCCAAACGGATTACAAAATCAACAGCCCACCAATCATAAGTGGAACAAAACAAGCTTTGTTGTTAACAAAGCCCATGTTTAATCCAGTTCATAACATTTAAGAGCCTGCACCCTAGGGGAAGATTGAAGGTCCCCCTAGAGTTGGACTATCTCAAATCCTATGTACATAGTTGGTGCCTGTTGCATGAATCTTTTTTGTTATAGTCCTGACTGTGTCGAGGATGCCACATTTAAAGTAGGGGAGAGTGTAGTGCCCTTTAGCAGGGGTACTTGGAAGTCTGGACATTTGTGGAAATTTTTCCCTGTTTCCATTGTGCAAAGGTATAAACTTCTTACTGTAAATCACTTAAAAGGGTTAACATGCAGTGTTCAGTACTGTGTAATTTTATATGTATGTTGTGATATATATCTTGTTCATTTGCACTGTATTTGCAAAGCTCCGTGGAAAGGGTTAATGAATACTGAGAGACTTTTGGGACTTTGAATAAGAAACTGGTAATTTTCCAAAGCTGCAAAAAGATTTAAAGAAGAGCATGTTTTGGAGGAAAAAAGCCAGACGTTGTTTACCACCAAAACCAGACATAATGATCTTTTGAATGTCTGGTTTTAGTTCTGCTGTTATGTCTGGAAACTTGTTTTTGTCTGGAAAAACTGCTGTATGATTGCCATTGAGTATCATTGAAGCTGTAATGTAAGTCTATGAGAGACGGAAAGTGTTACAATGTATCTGTTATTGCTGAGCATCTCCACTCCACCCCTCCCACTAGAAGGTTCCAATCTAGCTAGAAATGTATATAAATAGAGCAGTCACAGCACCTAGTGTTCTGCAGTTTGGGACCAGCGCTTACCAGTCTTCATGAGTGACCAAAAGAAGATGATGAGATGGCGACGCTGAGCCACAAAGCATGGGTCACCAGCCCTGTGACCAAGGAGCCACCTGGACTACTGAGCTTCAGACCGTGGGCCTTCGACCAGGGTACTAGTTCTGAAGAGAGAGAGGGACACCATGCTAAGGCCTTTACTCAGCATCAAACGCTTCTTATGCCAGGGAAGAGACTGGAGAAGCCAGCCCTACACCTCTCCTGTATTGTTTTGTACCCGAATTCCTCCAGTAAAGAAGCACCCTTGTTAACTGCAGACCTTTCACTCTGGACTTATTTCCCATTGGGGTGCACCATGTCTTACCATTCCTTCCAGAGAGCACCCCAAACCCGGCCACTGCAATTGTATTTGTCATCATTAGGGGTAAGCGAATTGCACTTCAGATCCAAGATTCGGTCCCCAACTACTGTATGGAGACCTGTCAGACAAATTTTCACGTTGCTTGTTTTATATCCATGACTCTGTCTTTCAATACTTTTGCAATCATTTTTTTTTTTTTACCCCCAGGTATGGCTGGCATTAGATATAGTGGGGCTAACCTGGAAATTTCCAAGAGCCTTAAAGGCTGAGGAACTGCCCCCTACTGAGAGATAGTCTGCTGGCATGCAGACTCCCTGAACTCACTCCTTCAAGGGCATCTATCAGCAGATTGTGAAACTGACTGACCTGTTAAATGTGCACTTGGCATTTGCGTTGGTCGCATGTTCATTTGTGCCTCCATTGCTGAGAAAAATTCAGTTTTAATATATACAAATAAGCCTCTAGGAGCAACATTACTCCTGGAGTCTCAGCTCTCTGTGCAACTTCAGCGCTCTGTGAGAAAGTGGGTGCATGGGGAGCAGCATATGTAACAAAAAGGGGCATGGTAAATAGGGTGTGAGAAGAGAGATCATAAGATGTTGTCTGTGAGAGTGGAGGGGTCCATGGGGAGCAGCCTGTGAAGGACGGGGTCTTGGGAAGCATTCTGTGAGAGAAGAAATTGTGGGGAGCGAGAGAGAGGGGAACAATAGGAGCAGTTTGTGAAATACTTGGGGGCATAGAAAGAAGATTTTGTAACAAAGGGGAGAGACATCTTTGTCACACAGAATTCAGTGATATGAATGATTTATTATTCATGTGTGGAACAGACAAAATCCCTTCAACTTCATCCAGTTGTGCAGATATATTACTCAAATGCCTCCAGATTTTTAAGCAAAGCAAATGTTAATTTTCCATCATGAACCATTTTGTCAAATGATATTTAGCAAAAGAGACGCTGCTAAGAAACATTATCATAGGACATTACTGTCTGTTATTAACAGTACATACGTAGAATGGGTTACCAGTGAGGTACCACAGAGGTTAGTATTGGGCGGGTCACCCACACTAGTAAGGTACCACAAGGGTCAGCATTGGAGGGGGTCTTCATTACTAGTGGAGTTCCAAAGGAGTCGGTATTGGGCCCTATTCTCTTTAACATATTAATAAATGATCTTGTAGAGGGCTCGCATTGGTAAATATAACTTTTTGCAGGCCAGCATATATATATATATATATATATATATACTACAGAAGACAGTATGCTGTATATACACTACAGCATACTGCTATAGATGGATAGATTGGAGGCTTGGGCAGAAAAGTGGCAGATACGTTTTAACACTGACAAATGTAAGGTTATGCACATAGGGGAAATAATGCAAGTCACCCGTACATACTAAATGGTAAAACACTGGGTAACACTGACATGGAAAAGCACTTTTTAGATGGTAAACTGAACAACAACAACCAGTGTCAGGCAGCTGCCGCCAAGGCCAAAAAGATCATGAGATGCATTAAGAGGGTCATAGAGGTATATGATGAAAACATAGTTCTGCCATTTTGCAAATCATTAGTCAGACCACCCATGGAGTATTGTGTACAGTACCCAGCACTGATGCATAGGGAAGAACTTCAAAGGCAGGCAAAAAAAAAAAGTAATAACTGGAATGGGTGGACTACAGGACCCAGAGAGAAGTTAAAAAATTAGAGTTATTTAGCAATGAAAAAAAAGATGGTTGAGGGGAGATCTAATTACTATGTATAAACATACCCGGGGTCAGTACAGGGATCACTCCAGTCATCTATTTATATCCAGAAATAATTGTTATGGGTGCTGGAAAAGGGAAGCCAAAGATGTTTGACTCTGCATGTCATGGATAGAAGAAGTCTTTATGGTGGTGTGGGCTAGATGAAAAAGATAGGAACAGTGAATGATGACAATCTAAAACACCATCAACTGTGATTCAGTGGATATAACTGGACAGTGTTCACCTATAAAGGTCTACAGAGAGCCTGTATAGAACTGATATCTACCACTCTATGGTCACTGTATGAAGGTAATATTGGTCTTTGTATAGATAAGGCTGCCGCTAGTGTGAAGTAGCCTTAGCACACCGCCTTCTACATTGACTGAATATAACGATGGTGTCGGTGCAATACATCAGCATTTTGGGGTCACACTTTGTATTTTACCCTAAGCTACACTTTGTATATAAACAGCCCTGCCCCCCATAGAAGCAAAGTGGATTATTTTGTGGAAATGTATCAGAATTAACAAAGAATCAAACCAAATAACAACATGAAAATTGTGTTTATTTTGATACAAGGAGCCGCAGGATGATCTGTAAAATTCGGTATCTAATGAACCCTTCCATATTAGAGGCCTCAGCCTGAGCAGATAGTGCTCACAGGTATGAAGTGTACATTACAGCTAACAGAGCAGGCGTCTGTCGGAAGACAATTACTGATCCACACAAACTGAACATAGAGAAAGGAAATAAGTGGAATCCACAGCCTTAAAGTGTCAGAGACAAGTAAAGAGTATTATTCATCTGCAGCCACCTATTACCTGGACACTTTAGGCTCTAAAGTCTATAATCCCCCCCAAATCGAGTAGCTGTGACAGAGCCAATTTCTCCAAACATCTCATGAAACACAGGAGGCTAAAAACGGAAGAACCGGTTGAGTCACACAAATCAGCAGGTGCTGACTGCTAAAGTCTCAAGTAAAGAATAATAATCTAGGCAAGAAAATAATGGTCCCCAGCTAAAAGCTTTTAAACCTTTTATGGGCAACTGTGATCCGAAATAACATTTTCAAAGCATTTAAAGGCCTGTATAGTATTATAGACATGCACTCTTCACTTGGAATCACTCAAGAACTATGATTGCGTGTATATAAAATTGTATCTAACATACACGTATTTATTAACACATCTCCAAAGACATATATACAAAATATTGAACCAAAAATCTAAAATAAAATAGAAAAAAAAATGATCAAAGATTATATCGCATTAGCAGTGGGCTGTGGCAATAATAGTATGACTTAATACCAATAGTTCATTCTGGTCTCACACAAGATGAAGAATGAAGGATGTAATTTAGTAATCTCAGTAAAAGTATGGTAGATTAATGACAGACAAAGGGAAATGGATATGGTTAATGTATTGGTTATATCCAATACCATAAGTTCAAATGTGACATTGATGATTTTCCAGTAAATGAGCAGGTACTGTAATTCACTCTGACCGCATATATATAAAATATAAAATATAAATGTATATAATTATCCCAATGCATTGAGTTAGCATTTGCTATTATATTCAGTTCAAAGTGAGTCAACAGTGAGGCTTGTCTTACCTCCACACCTCCGTATATGGCGAGTGCTGCTACATGTGCCGGCGTCTCACGTGGTATCGCTAACTCTTCTCAGTGGTCCACGTGGTACGGTGCAGATACACTCGAGCCGTTCGGCTGTTGTAGAGTAGTGCTTACACTGTCTGTGGAGCGCTCCACCTTTCTTTCAATAAGGAAATGTTCTGACAATAGATAAATAGATTATCCTGTGGGTCCTGGATCTTTATTATTAATTCTGTAGTACCAAACGCGTTTCGGAGTTTGCCTAACTCCTTCTTCAGTGGTCATGTTTCATCAGAGATCCACCCCACTTATATACCCATATTCAGTCTTTCCCAAGACCCAAAATTGATTTTCAATTAACATCAACTCAAGTTGTTTTCGTATTTTGAGAGTATATTTTGGGAGTATAAAAAACTCATGTGATTTTGATTAGTTTTCAATGCAGTTTGTGATCTAAATATGCGTTTTTTTGTATACAGTTGCTCTTTACTTCAAATAATGACCCTATGTACTCATTTTCATTTTATTATGTATAATATTTACAAAATATATTATATAAAAAAAAGTGTCAATAATGAAAATATATAAATAAATAGACGTAATCTTGTCATTATAAAAATATAAAGTGATGTAATCATGTGACAAATCAATGTCTTCTTAGTCATTATAATTATCTTATTTATAGTTCTATTGTTACTTCTAACAGATGACTTCTTTTCGACAGATATTTTGAACATCGATGTAATGGAGATGGGGGCCATGGGCACCAGGTTTGCCTCCAGCTATGCCAATCTATTTATGGCACAATGGTAATAACATAATATAGTGCCCAGGCTGGGGACGGCCTGGTGCTCTGGCGTAGGTACATTAGGGTGTTTCATTTTGTAATGGAAAAAAAATAAAATGGAAAATTTCGAGAAGATTGGATAATATTTAGAGGTTGCACACTTTGATCAGTTTTGTAAAAGTTGGCCAAAAATTGTATTTTTCAATGTTAATTACTTTTATTGGGAAAACTAGAAATCACAAACTTAAAATAATATTAAAACTAGACACTAAGATTAATAGGTAATATTGTGTTATATTAATCAACTTTGAATGATGCAATCCCTTCTTTTGTTAGCTTGGTGACAACTTTTCTGTGATGCTCGACTACCCTCAACAACAATTCTTTGTGTTGTTCGTCCCTGACCGATTAGTTAAACTTTTTTATCAGAGCAATTCCTCTTTATTGACCACCTTAAGAGCGTTCACATGGCTTCTTAGAGAATCACTGCAGTATTCTGTCACGTCCTGGATCCCAAATACTTCAAAGAACGTCTTTGTTCTGTTAGTAACGAAATGGCTCAGGTCTTTTCCTTCAAAAACTAGGTTTTTACCCTCTAATCGTTTCATTTCCTTTTTCTTTGCCGGTTTGGTTTTAAAATTTCTAGTCATATTTTTCTTAACAGCCTGATTAATACGTTCGTCCAAAAAAGCCAATCCTACGTTTGTTTCTGACAGATACCAAAGGTGTCTCTTAGCAACTGTGAGAGCACTTTTTTTACGTCTGCATCTGGGTAAGTGCTCAGAAGCCATAGCATATCCAAATCATTCTTTGGAGCCCATCGACTTACAATTACCTCGTGCCAAAAGCAAACATATATGAGTCTGACAAAATGTGCAACCCGTTTCATTCCTTTCAAATCTCGTTGAGGAATATTCAACTGTTTAGTGAAGAGGACAATTTTAAGTGCATATATTGCCTTTGCCATTCACCTTGCTTGATGCAGAGCCCCTGGGATCCTGAAACTGAAGTCGTTTTTAGACCAACCTCCTAGGTACAGGGGTGAGATTTGTAATAAAAGTGATCAATGTGTGCAACCCCTAAATATTATCCAATCTTTATGAAATTTGGCAGATATATCTTTTGCATCACTAAGACTCAGGGCGTAGACAAAGTCATATGGGAATCACATCGTTAGAAAAATGAAACACCCTAAGGTACATCGATGGCAAAAAAACAGAACCAGAACTTCAGTTATTTTTGGAAGAGATTAATATTAACCCAAATAACTTACACTTTTCCTCAAATATCAATAAAGAACAAATTGAATTTTTGGATCTGTTAAACGGTTTCTGTCACCAGATTTAACTCTATTAAGCTAGCTGACATTAGCAATGTGCTAATGTCAGCTAAACCTAACTAGCCTATTCCTACTTTTATCTGTGCCCACGTTACTCCAGAAATCTAACTTTTATAATATGCTTATTCGCCTCTAGGAGCAGGGGGGCGTTGTTCTTGCTCCTAGAGCTAAGTTCTCCCACCTTTGTAGCCTCCCTCCAAGTCCTGATTGACAGGGCCAGGTAGCGCTCGCATCTATCCGCCAGCCCTGTGCTCTGGTGAAATCTCGCGCCGTTCAATATACGAGGAAAATACGTTTGCAGGCTGACAGCTTCCTCACCGCGCCTGCGCCGAATACTGAACTGCTCAAGATTTCACCAGAGTACAGGGCTGGCAGACGGACCTTGCCTTTGAAAAGGTAGAAATACATTGGACAGGAGGGAATCATGTGACAAGGATGTCATGTTTAGAATCAAGGAGAATTTAGTATTTTAACACACTCATACCTGGGGGACTCAATGCCGAGTTGGAACTTTTTGGTTTCCTGTAGATTAGGGATGGATGCCCTTCGCTGACGGGAAATCAGAGTCAGGCTGTTTACCAGCACATCGATCTCTCATCGGCGGGAGGCCCTCATCTCTATTACATCGATGTACAAATTATCTGTAGAAAGGAAGAAGTCTTCTGTTAGAAGTAACAATAGAACTATAAATAAGATAATTATAATGACTAAGAAGACATTGATTTGTCACATGATTACATCACTTAATATTTTTATAATGACAAGTTTACATCTATTTATTTATATTTATTTATATTTTTTCATATTTTTTCACTATTAAATTTTTATTTTTATATAATTTATTTTGTAAATATACATAATATTATGAAAATCAGTACATAGGGTCATTATTTGAAGTAAGGAGCAACTGTATACAAAAAAACGCATATTTAGATTAAAAAAACACATTGAAAATGCATCAAAATCTCATGCGTTTTTTAGGATTATGGGAGAGTACATTGTGAATAAATTGTGAATAAGAAAGGGACCCAAACCTTCCAATATATGAATGAAATATGGATAATATATACTCTCAAAATACGAAAACAACTTGAGTTGATGTTAATTGAGAATCCATTTTGGGTATATGAGTGGGGTGGATCTCTGATGAAACATGACCACGCGTTTAGTACCACAGAATTAATAATAAAGATCCAGGACCCACAGGATAATCTATTCATCTATTGCCAGAATATTTCCTTATTGAAAGAAAGGTGGAGCGCTCCACGGACATTGTAAGCACTACTCTACAACAGCCGACCGGCTCGAGTGTATCTGCACCGCACCACGTGGACCGCTGAGAAGAGTTAGTGATACCACGTGAGATGCTGGCACGAGCAGCTGAAACAGGTAGTAGCACTCGCATATATATATGGAGGTGTTGAGGTAAGACAAGCCTCACTGTTGCATCACTGTTACCACGTGGGATGCAGGGTCGGTTTACACTATACCACCAACAGTGAATATAATATATGGATCATTATTAAGTTCTTACTATCAAGGAATGACCAACAAAGGAGAACTTTGGACTGAATTTAATAACAAACGCTAACTCAATGCATTGGGATAATTATATACTTTTATATTTTTATATTTTATGTATATATGTGGTCAGAGGGAATTACCTGCTCATTTACTGGAAAATCATCAATGTCACATTTGAACTTATGGTATTGGATATAACCAATACATTAACCATATCCATTCCCCTTTGTCTGTCATTAATCTAACATACTTTTACTGAGATTACAGTTACATCCTTCATTCTTCATCTTGTGTGAGACCAGAATACACTATTGGTTTTAAGTCTCACTATTATTGCCATGTTGGCTCTATGGCTGACAGACATTGTGATTTCATTGGATGTATCATCGACACAGCCCACTGCTAATGATAATGCAATATGATAATTTTTTTTTGGGGGGGGGTTTATTTAATATTTTTGGTTTGATATTTTATATATATGTCTTTGGAGATGTGTTAATAAATACGTTTATGTTAGATACAATTTTATATACACGCAATCATTGTTCTTAAGTGGTTCCAAGTGAAGAATGCATGTCTATAATACTATATATTTATTGAATTGATAGGGTGAGTCAAGCAGACAAAGCGCCTTTTTTCAGAATAAGCAGGGTGGTGAGCCACTATTTATAGATATATGTATTTAAATTTCTGTGCAACTATTTTTTGTATTGCTCCGGTGCATCTAAAATGAAAAATAAAGCAAACATTTATTAAAAATATTGCACAGTTTTGTGTCTACAGCTCCTATGCTGACCTATTTGTCTTCTAAGGCCTCTTTCACACGGGCGTCATGTTTTTTGCCCGGATAAGAGCCGGGTGCGTTGCGGGAAAATGCGCAATTTTTCCGCGCGAGTGCAAAACATTGTCATGAGTTTTGCACTCGCGTGAGAAAAATCGCGCATGTTTGTTACCCAAACCCGAACTTCTTCACAGAAGTTCGGGCTTGGGATTGATGTTCTGAAGATTGTATTATTTTCCCTTATAACATGGTTATAAGGGAAAATAATAACATTCTGACTACAGAATACATAGTATAATAGTGCTGGAAGGGTTAAAAAAATTAAAAAGTTAACTCACCTTATCCTCTTGTTCGCGTAGTTCGTTCCCGGTCTGTTCTTTGCTAGCTGTGGGCTTGGGCTAAAGGACCTTTGATGACGTCAGATCACATGCTCCAATCACATGGTCCATCACTACTGGCATTCTGCTGTATCCTACCACGCTGCTGGCTTTCCTTTCATGGGCACTAGATCTTTATATCGATGACATTAATCCTGTGATAGGTTCACCTACTGTGATCGCTATCCCTGGGACACAGCATGCTTTAGTCCTTGTGGACGTATCATAGGGATATAGGTGCACCTTTGATATACAGGGCCCTGTTCAAGGATAGTCATATTTGATTTGGCATGTATTAGGGTGCCACTCCTATTTTACTGTACAGGTTAATAAAGATTTATTATTTTCTAATTTTAGCGTTTCAACAGGCAGTGACACAGTATTTTTTTTTTTTACGCACACCCTTTTTATCTCTTTTTTTCTGTGACTCCGTATCATGTGGTAAGATCCAAATTATTCCAGGTATATACACTACTAAATAATAATAAACAGTGGACATGATGTCACGGATCAGCGGGTGTGAACCCACTGTGCCACTGACTGGCTATACTCTGGAGGGACATCTCCAAGCAACTACCTGGTTTTCACATAGAGCCTCAGATGGTGAGGATAGACTTGAGCCGTTAGGGTAGTTGCCAAAGGCTACTCCAGAGCAATCCCCAAGTCAGTGGCAGCTGGTCCAGGCGGACCAGGAGATACCTGGATAGGTACCAGAAAAACACACGTAGTCAGGGGGGGGGGGGGTCGTTACCAGGAGCATCAGTGCAGTACTGAAGGATGATGTAGAGGCGTAGTCAGACAGGCAAAAGGTCAGGGCAGGCGGCACAGGTACAGGTCAGGCAATCGGGGTCGGAAACAGGAGAGACAAGGCAAGCAGGCCGGGATCAGGCGATAAGCAGAGTCCAAGAACAACGTATTAATCAGGACACACAAGAGTATCTTGAGCCAGCAAACTCAAAAACCTTGACACTGAGGCATCTGGGAAGAGGTCTGAGCCACTTAAACACCTGACCTAACCCACACGGCCCAGGGAGTGATGCACTCCGCCCTTAGAGCAGTGTAACATGAACCAGCCAAACTCATGCTGTGTTCAGGTCTGAGTGGAAGCTGTGGAGCAAGCTGTGGAGCAGAATCCTCAAAAGCAATATCATCTACAGAAACAGAGCCCAGGACCGCAGCGATGAAATGGGAAGCACCGACCACAGGTCACCGCTGAGTGCGATAAGTGGGGGAACAGCGGCGTACAGTAGCCGCTGTTACACATGATAAAGACAAGGAGGCAAGGAACAAAAATTAAAAAAAAAAAATGAATTGCTCCTCCAGTCACTACAATAACAATTACAAATACAAAAACTGTGATGTGACATTCAATAGGGAGTGTTAAAAAGCCCCACCATGGAATAAAACCCCACATGTATCACTGCTGACAGTAGCTTCCTCAGGTTATCTAGACAATTATACTTAGAATGTCTAACAGTTATATCTGCAATGTAAGTTGTAACAAATAAGACTTGAATGATATGTTGTCTAAATAGATCAATTTTATCCCATTGAATTATAATTTTTGTACAAAAATGGATACAAATGTTATATTTTCTTTTATTCTTTTTATGTTGATACAAAGCGCTCATTATCTCCTTCCACAAGAAGTTGGACACAAGTGATTTTGTCAATAACTCGTCTGAACAATACAATCCCAAGATCTAATGACCTTGAACTTCACATCCGTTTTCCAAGTACTAAACATTACATGTCCTGAAAAGTCCAATAGTCACTAATCACCGTCCCACCAAATTACTTACCCCATTGTCCTGGGTGGCAGCCATCACCTGCAGTAAAATTAACACTTCATCCTTTTATTTTTCTGCTGATGAAAGTGCAGAGTTTTGTCTCTGATGGTAAGAACATCAATTCATTTATTTTTACAAGAACGTTCCTTATCTCTGACAGAAAAAAAAATTTACAAGAGACCTTCGATTGTAGAGCCCGAATGAGTCTGATTAAGTGGCCTAATATGTCCTTGCTTAGTTCTGTGGACATTTACAACTCTGGTAGTTCGTGTACAAGTATAAAATCTCATGGCACAGTGCAAAATGTACAAAACGAATATAAAAATATTCTAAGCGTTCATATATTTTCTTTCCTCATTTTCCTTCATTTTTCCAAACCTGTCTATGGCTGTAAGGCAGGGATCATTTTATGTGGCCCCCTGCCAGAACATATTGTGAAAATGCTAATGACTACTTCCATTATGAAAGCGGTCATTAGCGTGTGGGAGCCACAGGAAGATGAGAACAGCGCTGCACTGGCTGTCCTCACCTTCTCTGGTCTTCTTCCGGCCCACGCTGTGTCCTGCGGATTTGGAGAGGTAAGTTTATTTTTTTATTTTTTTTAAATGTCTGATCTGAGGTCTGATTGGGGCTGATCTGAGGTTGATGGAGGGTGGGAGAGAGTCTGATGGGGGTCTGATCTGAGGCTGGGGGGTCTGATAGGGTCTGATATGAGGCTGGGGTGGTCTGAAAGGGGCTGATCTGAGGCTGGGGGTCTGATCTGAGGCCTGGGGCCTATTGGGGGGTCTGATCTGGGCCTGGGGTCTGGGGCTGGGGGGTCTGATCTGTGGCTGGGGGGTCTGTTGTGAGGTTGGGGGGTCTGATGGGGGGTCTTATCTGAGGTTGGGAGGTCTGATGGGGGTATGATCTGAGGCTGGAGGTCTGATGGGGGTCTGATCTAAGGCTGGGGAGGGTCTGATGAGGGTCTGATCTAAAGCTGATGTAGGCTGGAGGGTCTGATAGGAGGCGGATTTGAGGCTGATGGAGGTGAGGGGCAGATCTGAGGCTGAGAAAGGGACAAAGGCAGGGACAGTTGTGAAGAAATAGGCAGGGACAGTGGCTGGAAGAGTGAAAGCTGGGTGAACCCCTCTGGGTTTAGCTTGTCTGACATTAATGCCAAATAAAGAACTAAATATATAACACTCTCAACTTAAAAATTAGACTGCTATATGTGGTCAAAATGGCGCCTGTACTATTTTTCTGATTATGATTTCTGATATATGAATGCATATTATGTGGGAAACTACTACTCAGGTTTAATAAAAATAGAGGCTAAATAAAACTTGAATAGACACACCAACTTTTTTAATTTGTGAAACTATTATTTTTTGTGGCAACCCTAACAGAGCCCCTGCTCCCCGGTGACCCCCAAAACTTTTTTTATAGTTATGTCTACAGAGATGTGTGGGGGCTAATTTGAGGGAAATCTGTCTTTTTTTACAATACCATTTTGGGGCGTGTATGACTTGATCACTTTTTATTTATGATGTCATGTAAGGTCCTTTCTCCTAAGAGAATCACAGCTCTCACAGTTCGCTGCCTGAAATGCCGGCAGGCATGGCAGCACCCCCCTGTGTAGCTGACAGCCTGACACCCGGGGCAGTGGCCAGCAGGGCTCAAGAGGAGGCTGCCTAAATTTAGCCCCCCAGGAGCAACTGGGCCCAGGGCAGCTGCCCCATGTTAAATACGGCTCTGAATAAATGTAAATAAAAGCAAAATGCAATGATTTGAAAATCTTATAGACCCATATTCTATTCATAATATAACAAAGAACACATATCTGATGTTAAAAAGGAGACATTTTATCATTTCATGAAAAAAATAACACATTTACAAACTGATGGCAGCAATGCATCTCAAAAAAGGTTCAGAAGTGGCAACAAAGGGATGGGAAGTAATTGGTACTAATAAAAAAACATCTGAAGGAGCAATTTCCAACTAGGATACATGACTAGGCATAAAAAGAGAATGTTAGAGAGGCAGAGTCTCTCAGAGGTAACTATGAGCAGAGATTCACCAATCTGCAAAAAACAGCATATAAAAATTATGGAACAAATTCAGAAAAATGTTCGCCGTTAATGTAAAATTGCGAAGACTTTGAATATCACACCATCTTCAGTACATAATATCATCAACAGATTCAGAGAATCTGTAGAAATTCATTTGAACAAGGGACACGACCGATGGTTGATACTTGATTCTCATGAATAGGGTTCAGCAGACCCCTGGATTTTCAGGTTCGCCGGGTTCGGCCGAACTTTAGGTAAAAGCTCGGGTTCGGGACCCGAACTTGACCCGAACTTGAACCCCATTGAAGTCAATGGGGATCCGAACTTTGGTGCACTAAAATGGCAGTAAAATAGTCATAGTGGGGGCTAGAGGGCTGCAAAAGGAAGCAAAATGGGGTAAGAGCAGGACAATTGCCCTGCTAACAAATGTGGATAGGGAAATGACTTAAAATAACATAGAAAAAAAATAAAAAATAAATTATCTTAAACTAGGAGGCGGAGGTCAAAGTAGAGTAGGGGGTTGAGGAGGCAGTGGACGTGGTGGTTTAGATGGAAGTGGCAGTGGATGAGTGTGTTTCTTGTGCTCTGGCAGCAGGCACAGTTTCACAGTGCCCAAGGCCACGGCCTCTGCGTGCACCATCAGCAGCCTGGCCACTTCCTCGTCCCTTACTGTTTGCCTTCTGCATATTAAATGGTATATATCCTTGCAAGTATGTCACACGTACACTAGCGCAGATTTTGTAAGTGTATGCGCAAATAAATTAAACTGAATGTCACTGATATTTAGGATGCGCAAACGTTATAGAGGAGATGCAGCACAGGTAATGTCGCCGCTGTCACCAGCGGCTAATAAAAAATTACAGGGAATATCACTGATATTTATGATGCGCAAACGTTATACAGGAGATATAGAGCAGTTAATGTCACTGCTGTCACCAGTGGCTAATAAAAAATGACAGGGAATGTCACAACTATTTGGGATGCGCAAACGTTATACAGGAGATGTAGCGCAGGTAATGTAACTGTCTGCAGCGGACACCGTCTACGGAAAAAGTAAACTGAATGCCACAGATATTTTAAGGCTGCGCACACGTTACACAGGAGATGTAGAGCAAATAATGTCGCTGTCTGCAGCGGCCAAACAATTGCAAGCTATTTAGCGCAGGTTGCACTAAAAATATATATTGCTGCCAGATACAACTATAGTCCTTAAAAGGACTTTTGGGTCCCTAACACCAACCCTGCCTAAAATTCAATTCCCTACACTATCTGTCCTTTCTACAACACAGCTCTCCCTGACTAAGACTGGCCGAACCATGTTACGGACAGCCAATCACTCCTAATGCCAGTAACCAACATGGCTAAGGCATTACTTTGAGTGTCAGTACTTACCTGGCTGTGTAGCAGCCAACAAACGTGCGGGGAGGAGACTCGAGCATTGCGCTCGAGCACACGCGGTATTCGGCCAAACACCGCAATGTGCCGAACATCGGGCTGCTCGAGCTGGTGTTCGGCCGAGCATGCTCGATCAACACTACGCTGGAGTATAACAATGGCTGGGTGCGGTCTGTATACTTGTCTACTCAGCACAAGGTACGGACACGTCCTGTGGGATCCATGTCTGATTTATTTAAATGAACGTAAGCTGGTCCACGTTGGCTGTGGACAGGCGGCAGTGCTTGTCTGTGATGACGCCCCCTGCCGTGCTAAACACACTTTCGGACAATACACTGGCCGCAGGGCAGGCCATCACCTCCAAGCCGTAAAGGGCAAGCTCAGGCCATGTGCCCAATTTGGAGACCCAGAAGTTGAATGGGGCAGACCCATCAGACAGTAAGTGTAGGCGTGTGCACACGTACTGTTCCGCCATGTTGCTGAAATGCTTCCTCCTGCTAAGACGTTCCATATCAGCTGGTGGTGCTGGTTGTTGTGGCGTGCTGACAAAGCTTTTCCACATTTCGGCCATGCTAATCCTCCCTTCTGCGGTGCTGGCGGTGTGACTTCTTCCTCCTCCTCTTCCTTCGCCTTGTGCTTCCACTGAGCCCCCACTGTCAGGTAGGAATGCCATCAGCAGCGCGTCTACCAGCGTGCGCTTGTTTTTGCGCATCTTCCGAATATCCAGTAATGAAATTAAGGACGGCACGTTGTTCTTGTAGCGGGGATCCAGCAGGGTGGCCACCCAGTAATCAGCACTGGTTAGAATGTGGGCAACTCGGCGGTCGTTGCGCAGGCACTGCAGCATGTAATCGCTCACGTGTGCCAGGCTTCCCTGAGGCAAAGACAAGCTGTCCTCTGTGGGAGGTGTATCATCTGTGTCCTCTGTATCCCCCCAGCCACGCTCCAGTGATTCCCATGAGCTGCTTTGGATGCCATCCTGCTGTGAACACGGTTCCTCCACCTCATCCTCCATAACTGTGTCCTGTCTGGACAGTTGTGTACCTGGCCTCTGTTGGTGCAGCAAGAACCTACCCTCCAAGCCAATTGGGAATGACTGGCCTGATGACAGTGGAAATGACCACTCTTCCTCCTCCTCTTCCTCCTGTGCCACATCCTCTTCCATAATCGCCCGAAACGTTTTTTCAAGGAGACATAGAAGTGGGATAGTAACCTTGAGGATGGCGTCATCGGCACTTGCCATGTTGGTGGAGTACTCGAAACAGCTCAACACGGCACACACGTCCCACATGGTGGCCCACTCGTTTGTGTTGAAGTGGTGCTGTTCCGCAGAGTGACTCACCCGTGCGTGCTGCAGCTGAAACTCCACTATCGTCTGCTGCTGCTCACATAGTCTCTCCAGCATGTGCAAGGTGGAGTTCCACCTTGTGGGTAGGTCGCATATAAGGCGGTGAGCGGGAAGGCCGAAGTTACGCTGCAGCGCTGACAGGCGAGCAGCAGCAGGGTGAGAATGCCGAAAGCGTGCAGAGACGGCCCGCACTTTCTGCAGAAGCTCTGACATATCGGGGTAATTTTTCAGGAACCTCTACACCACCAAATTCAGCACATGCACCAGGCAAGGTATGTGCGTCAAACCGACTAGGCCCAGAGCTGCTATGAGATTTTGCCCGCTATCACACACCACCAGGCCGGGCTTGAGGCTCAGTGGCACCAACCACTTATCGATCTGTTGTTCCATGCCCGTCCACAGCTCCTGCGAGGTGTGTGGTTTTTCCCCCAAACAGATGAGTTTCAAAACAGCCTGCTGTTGTTTCCCCCTGGCTGTGCTGAAGTTGGTGGTGCAGGTGTTACGCTGGCCAGATGAGGAGGCGGTAGAGGAGGAAGCGGAGTAGAAGGAAGAGGCAACGAGAAATGTCCTGCAATCCTCGGTGGCAGAAGTATGTGGGCCAAACTGCTATTCGCCTCATGGCCCAGTCGCCCACTGCATTTAGCCAGTGTGCAGTTAGGGAAATATAACGTCCCTGCCCATGCTTACTGGTCCACGTATCGTTGGTTAAGTGGACCTTGCCACAGATGGCGTTGCGCAGTGCACACCTGTTTTTTTTCTGCCACTTGGTTGTGCAGGGAAGGGAGGGCTCGCCTGGAGAAGTAGTGGCGGCTGGGAACCACGTACTGTGGGACAGCCACCACCATAAGGTTTTTAAAAGTCTCTGTCTCCACCAGACTGGATGACAGCATTTCAAAGGCCAGAAATATTTAAATGATGGTATTCAGGGCCAGGGATCGGTGGTGGGTAGAGGGGTACTTCCTCTTTCTCTCCAGTGTTTGGAGGATGGACTGCTGAACGCTTCCATTGGACAGTGTGGACATGTTGGGTGGAGGTGGTGGTGTTGCTGCCACATCCTCTGTTTGTGGGGTGGCAGGTGCCACTGTCACTCCAGAGGGGGAGGAAGAGGCCGAGACTGCAGCAGAAGAGGGAGCAAGAGGAGCCTAAGATCTTTCGTGGTTTTTGAGGTGTATACTCCACTGCAGCTCATGTTTTGCACTTAGATGCCTACTCATGCAGGTGGTGCTCAGGTTTAGAACATTTATGCCTCGCTTCAGGCTCTAATTGCACAGCGTGCAAACCACTCGCGTCTTGTCGTCAGCACATTGTCTGAAGAACTGCCAGGGAACTCCTAGGAGCTGGCTTTGGTGTGCTCAGTCCCTGGGTGTGGTGGGCAGTAGCAGGCATACTGGCTAGGGGACAGCCACTCTGCTTTTGCACTCTGCTCCCTCTTTTGCTGTGCGGCTGGCGCTGGGTGACCACCACCTCTTCCTCCACATCATCTTCCACCCACTCCTCACCCCTGCCTTCTTTGCCGGTCTGCACACTGCAGAAAGCCGCAGCAGTTGGCACCTATGTTTCGTCATCATCAGAGACGTGCTGCGATGGTCCTCCCATGTCCACATCCTGAAACATAAGTGGTTGTGCATCAGTGCACTCAATCTCTTCCACTTCTGGAGCTGGGGTCGGTGGACGGCCCTCGGAAACCCTGCCAGCGGAGTCATCAAAAAGCATAAGAGACTGCTGCATGACTTGGGGCTCAGACTGCTTGCCTGATTTGCAAGGGGGTGAGGTGAACAGGTGCCAACTCTGCGCTTTAAGATGGGGACCGGGTGGTAGACAATGTGAAGTAACTGGAGGCACTGTCAGCCACCCAATCTACTACCGCCTCTACTTGTTCTGGCCTCACCATTCGTACACCGGTATTAGGGCCTACAAAATAACGCTGAACGTCCTGTCGCCTACGTGCACCCTAGGAAGATGTTTCATTTGGGTGTGTAGTTGGCACAGATCGACAATGTCCACATCCTCTCCCTGCAACAGGAGCTCCACCAACTTCTGCAGCACCACGACCAGGGCCACGTCCCTTATTTGATGCACTCGTCATTCTTTGAGGTCACCCACCGAACTAACAGATGGATTAACTAGATTTATTTCCCCATCACGTATGCAGTGCAGGTGTACCCGACACAAACAATTGGTATATGTCACGCACCGATGTAACAGATGGATTAACTAGATTTATTTCCCCGTCACAGAATTAACAGCCAGATTATTTAATATAGTTCTGTGTCAGTGATGCAAAGCTGGTGTACTGCTCCCACAAAAAAAATCACTATAGGTCACCCACAGAATAAATAGCCAGATGAGATTCCTAACACTTTCCCTCACTTCAGCTGCCTGCTTCCTGTCCCTGCACTACTCAGATCTGATGGGCGGCGCTACACATGATCCAGCTTTTATAGAGGCTGGGTCACATGATGCATGGGCCAATCACAACCATGCCATTAGTACCCACAGCTTAATAGCTTGGTGATTGGCTGCCCTGCAGCCTTTCAACAAGCTTTATTAAATGCCCGAACACCGAGCTCGTACCCGAACTTTTCCTGAAAAGTTTGGGTTCGGGTGCGGGTACCCGAACTCGCAAAGTTCCGTACAGACCCGAACTTTGCAGTTCGAGTTCGCTTAACACTTCTCATGAACTATGGGCCCTCAGATGGCACTGCATTATAAACATACTGTACACAATTCACCATGGAATCCACAAATGAAAGTTAAAGCTGTATAATTAAGGTGACCATATTTGGGCTTTTTTTAAAAGAGGACACTTGGGGCAAGATAGATGCCAGCACTGCAATACATCCTTACGCGCTATGTGGTGAGGACATAGGCAGCTCTGCCACCTGCAGAAGAGGACCAGAGAGTGATGAGGGAAAACAGCATATTCACAGCTCCCTGTAGCCTTCTGTCCTCTAAAGCTGTACTAATGAGCAGGGCCTGGTCAAGACATTTTGGTGCCCTAGATAGAGTAGCCAAATTGGGCCCCTACCACCAAATCAATTTAAAGTGAGCCAACTTTCTAATAAAGAGATTTAAACACATTCAAGAAGATACAGTCACGGGTATTCTAAATGTAAATGTAGTGATTGACATAAGGATTAATAAATATGGTAAATGGGGAAGGGGGCTTGTTTTACTTTAGGGTCAGGAGAATTAGATTACACCTCTGCCTTCACTGGATTCTTCTTCAGTCCACCCTCTATAGCAACGAACTCCTCTATCGAGCTGCCCCTTTAACACTGCCTCCTGTAGCTTACACCAATAGTGTGTCAGATGCTGCCCCGTGTGCCCACATTACTGTACCAACAGTGCTGCCCAATATCCCCCAATTACTGTAGTGCCAAAATAAAAGTGCTAAAGGACACAAATGCAGAACTAGAACATGATGGACCCCAAAGCAGACTTTAAGTATCAAATCCCAATCCCAAAATTAATACAGACCTTGTGACACACCCTAAAATTAATATAGACCCCAGATTTTCCCTTCATACAAACTTCAGATTAGACCTCAAATTTGTACCGACCACAAATTCATACCGACTCCAGGATCAGACCCCAAATTCACATGGCCCCTAAATCATCAGATCTCTGCAGACTTCAGATCAGACCCCAAAATTCAAATGGCCCCCTTAAGCCCCCTTCCCTTCCTTCCTTCGCTGCAGACCTCAGATCAGACCCCAAGATTCATTTTCCCCCGACTCAGATCCCTTCAGACCTCAGATCAGACCCCACAATTCATGTGCCCCTCACTGAGAACCCTGCAGACCTCAGATCAGACCCTAAAACTCATATGCCACCCCTCTGACATATTCCTGCAGACCTTAAATCTAACCACTCCACTCAGATCCATGCAGACCTCAGATCGACCCCCCCCCCCCCAAATCTGATGACTGCAGACCTCAGATCAGACACCCTTCCAAATCCTCTCTCCAATCCCTGCAGACCTCAGATCAGACAAAAAATAATAAAAAAATAAAGCACCCCTACTCTGTAGCTCAACTCTTCTTATAGCACTGTACTGTGACCTGATGTATGCACAGTGTCAGGTCATAGGACACATCTACATGCACTATGACCTAATTCTGTACTGCCAGGACACAGTGTAGCAGCCGGAAGAATTGCAGGGAGTGATGCACTTGTGTACTGATGAGCGTTTCCACAAACAAAGCATTCATTCGTTTTTTATGTCCCAAAAAGAGGACATGTCTAGGAAAAGGAGGATGGAAGGTCACCCTATGTATCATGCAGAGAAGAAGCCATATGTCAGCAAGATTTAAAAACACTGCCAAAGCTTATTTAAAATTCAGAGACAAAATGGAAAACTGTTCTGTGGTCAAAAGTATTAAAATGTAAAATTATTTTTAGAAACCACTGATACTGTGTCCTGCAGACTCAAGAGGAGAGGTATCATCCAGATGTTATGGTTACCATCACACAGTTGAACAGTCTGCATCTCTGATGGCATGGGGTTTCATTATTGTCTATGGCAAGGACCCCGTTCATCATGAAATTAAAAAATCTGGCAAAGGAGACCCCAAACTATTGAACATCTAGAATCCTACATCAGACAAGAATGGGACAACATTCCTCTCCTAAAACTCCAACAATTGGTCTCCTCCATTCCCAGACATTTACAGACTGTTGTTAAAAGAAGAGGGGATAATACCAAAGGTAGCCCTGCCCCAACTTTATTTTGAGATTCACTGAACAAAAATGTAAATGCAACACTTTCGGTTTTGCTCCCATTTTGCATGAGCTGAACTCAAAGATCTGAAACATTTTCTACAGACACAGAAGACCCAATGCTCTCAAATATTGTTCACAAATCTGTCTAAATCTGTGTTAGGGAGCACTTCTCCTTTGCCGAGATAATCCATCCCACCTCACAGGTGTGGCATATCAAGGTGCTGATTAGACAGCATGAATATTGCACACGTGTGCTTTAGACTGCCCACAATAAAAGCCAACACTGAAATGTGCACAGTTTTGCCTTACTGGGGAGGGGTCAGAAAACCAGTCAGTATCTGGTGTGGCCACCATTTGCCTGACGCAGAGCAACATATCTCCGTCGCATAGAGATGATTGGTTGTTATTTGTGGCCTGTGGAATGTTGGTCCACGAATCTTCAATAGCTGTGCGAAGTTGCAGAATATTGGCAGGAACTGGAACATGGCGTTGTATACACCGATCCAGACCCAGAGCAACCCAATGAGTGATGGCCGTTCGCTGTCCTCCATGGACAGCGAACAGCCACACCGCATACCTTTCCATAAGCGCGTCATCCCGATGAAGGCCCCCGGTGGCTGTCCACGTAGCTGCCTGATCCCCGAGACGGTATCAAATACAGTCAAGGGGAGCAGGCAGTTCCGAGAACAGCCGCCTTAGGCCTTCATCGGGATGAGACGGCTTCACACAGGTGAGTCCGCCTTACTAAAGATGGCAGCCCGCATGTGTTCGACTGGCAGTGAACACAGATGTTCGCTGCGAACACTGCGGGCCGACCATCACTGATCCTAAACATGCTCAATGGTGACATGTCCGGTGAGTATGCTGGCCATGCAAGAACTGGGATGTTTTCAGCTTCCAGGAATTGTGTACAGATCTTTGCAATATGGGGCCGTGCATTATCATGCTGCAACATGAGGTGATGGTCGTGGATGAATGGCACAACAATGGACCTCAGGATCTCTATGCATTCAAAATGCCATCAATAAAATGCACCTGTGTTCGTTGTCCATAACATACTCCTGCCAATACCATAACCCCACCGCCACCATGGGCCAGTTGATTCACAACGTTGACATCAGCAAACCGCTCACACATACTACGCCACACACACGCTGTCTGCCACCTGCCCTGAACAGTGAAAATACGGGACTCATCCGTGAACAGTATGCCTCTCCAACGTGCCAGGCGCCATCGAATGTGAGCATTTGCCCACTCAAGTCGGTTACGACGACAAACTGCAGTCAGGTCCAGACCCCGATGAGGACGACGAGCATGCAGATGAGCTTTCCTGAGACGGTTTCTGACAGTTTGTGCAGAAATTCTTTGGTTATGCAAATCGATTGTTGCTGCAGCTATTCGGGTGGCTGGTCTCAGACAATCATGGAGGTGAACATGCTGGATGTTGAGGTCCTGGGCTGGTGTTTTGGCAGCACATCCAACCGGCCTCACAACAGCAAACCATGCTTTTTATTGTGGGCAGTCTAAGGGTCCATTCACACGTCCGTTGTTTCTTTCCTGATCTGTTCCGTTTTTTGCGGAACAGATCTGGACCAGATCTGGACCAATTCATTTTCAATAGGTCCTGAAAAAAATCATGTCATTTTTTTTTTTAGGAACCATTGAAAATGAATGGGTCCAGATCTGGTCCAGATCTGTTCCGCAAAAAACGGAACAGATCAGGAAAGAAACAACGGACGTGTGAATGGACCCTAAGGCACACCTGTGCAATATTCATGCTGTCTATTCAGCACCTTGATGTGCCACACCTGTGAGGTGGGATGGATTATCTCGGCAAAGGAGAAGTGCTCACTAACGCAGATTTAGACAGATTTGTGAACAATATTTGAGAGTAATGGGTCTTTTGTGTATGTAGAAAATGTTTCAGATCTTTGAGTTCAGCTCATGCAAAATGGGAGCAAATCCGAAAGTGTTGCATTTATATTTTTGTATACCTACTGCTACCAAGTTCTTCGAGTTACGAAATGGTAAAAAGTCTCATCTTCAACATCTGATACGTGTGCTATCATCATAGCATTGTTATTATGAACACTTATTAGCATTTTACACCGTGCACCAACTTTTCTGGAATTAGGCTTGTAAAATAGATGTTTATATTCACAAAAAGACGCAAAAAAAAAGGTCAAAAGGAGAGAAGAGAATTATTGGATTTTATCCTTGCTTGGTTTATGCAAAGGAAATGCGTATTTGTGGCAGGACCATTCTGGAAAATAAGCTGTATATGGGGATGATTAATCGTGTCGTTTCCAGGCCGTTCTTTGGAGTTTAATTAGAATTTCTGGTTTTATGGTTATTTATTCGATTTTCATGGTCAGCGTGCTTTTTTTTATTTCATCTTATGTTAATAAAGTGAGGCTGTATTTTTATATCGGGTATGAGACACTTTCCCTGCTTATAAAGGTGGGGTGTGATTACCCCAAGGACTCCACTATACCAGTAATTTGAATTGCAGGCATGTCTTAAATTTATTCAGTTACGTCTGACTTAACATGAATAAGTTACAATGAAGTTAAAGATTAAGGAGGCAGCAAACCTGCAAGCCCTTGTCTACAAGCAGAAGGGTCAATCAAGAATAGCAAAGGCAAGAAATGTGCACCAAGAGATCCAATGGCCTTAATTTAGAAGGAAGGAGTGGTTATGCAGAGTAGAGGAGTTTGAGTTATTTATTAAAAATATGCATTTTTCTTCCTTACAGGAATTATGACTTAATAGGATGGAAGAATTTCCTCCGGCTACTCTTACCAAACCCGTTCCCTTTTCAATAACCACACCGACACCTTCTTGCTTTGGTAAAATGACCATTACGGCCAAACTTTATTATACATGCAAAATAATAATAATAACAGGCACGTTAACACATCCTTCAACATTATGAGCCACTGCACCGTAACAAGGATCCTGGAGGGCAACCCAAACAAGCGGTATCTTCCTTAACCATCTCTCCTTATACTTCAAACTTACCCTTGGCCGCACTCACCGACCCAAGGGCACCAAATCCTTGAAGTATCCAAGTATCTCCTCCTGTAGGCCTTTTAGCCCAAACAGGAGCCCCATCCTCAGCATTCACAAACCACATGAGATACAGGCTCCAACATGTCCTGCATCTCTTAAACCATTGTATTGCTCCCCCAGGATCCCATATCAATCAGCCCTAACTATACATCCATCAATTACTCGTCCCAACTCTACAAAAAAGGGGCGGGAGGGCGGGAAACACTCTGCCTTACACTGGCAACTGCCCCCAGACCCCTCCCACCAACCCTATATACTGCCCGCGAACCTGCTACTCCTCCCCTTCCAGGCTTAACCAACCCCCCAGCACACTTCCTAACCTTAACCCCTTCCTAGCCTGCGGTCTTCCCCCCAAGTCAATGCGCACTCCACTATGTCTGCACCTCGCTCCGTTGCTATTATTTGCTCTACAATTCAGCTGTAATGATTTGTAATAGAAGAGTTCTAGGAAATCTTGTGACTACTCTGTCATCATTATTACTAGTTATAAGATATCATTCTGTACCATGTTCTTCAAAGATAATGTTTTTTGAAGTGACACACTGTACATATTAACTAAAAGTATAACTCTAACTTGTATCAAACCATAGGGTCCCTGCTTAGTCACTGTGTACATACATTTAATATCATGTACAGATCCTGTGTTACATCTTGTATTATACTCCAGAGCTGCACTCACTATTCTGCTGGTGGAGTCACTGTGTACATACATTACATTACTTATCATGTACTGATCCTGAGTTACATCCTGTATTATACTCCAGAGCTGCACTCACTATTCTGCTGGTGGAGACACTGTGTACATACATTACATTACTTATCATGTACTGATCCTGAGTTACATCCTGTATTATACTCCAGAGCTGCACTCACTATTCTGCTGGTGGAGACACTGTGTATGTACATTACTTATCCAGCACTGATCCTGAGTTATATCCTGTATTATACTCCAGAGATGTATTCATTATTCTGCTGGTGCAGTCACTGTGTACATACATGACATTACTTATCCTGTACTGATCCTGAGATACATCCTGTATTATTCTCCAGAGCGGCACTCAATATTCTGCTGGTGCAGTCACTGTGTACATACATTACTTATCCTGTACCGATCCTGAGTTACTTCCTGTATTATACTCCAGAGCTGCACTCACTATTCTGCTGGTGCAGTCACTGTGTAAATACATTACTTATCCTGTACTGATCCTGAGTTACATCCTGTATTATACCCCAGAGCTGCACTCACTATTCTGCTGGTGCAGTCACTGTGTACATACATTACCTGTCCTGTACTGATCCTGAGTTACATCCTGTATTATACTCCAGAGCTGCACTCACTATTCTGCTGGTGCAGTCACTGTGTACATACATTACATTACTTATCCTGCACTGATCCTGAGATACTTCCTGTATTATACTCCAGAGCTGCATTCACTATTCTGCTGGTGCAGTCACTCTGTACATACATTACTTATCCTGTACTGATCCTGAGTTATATCCTGTATTATACTCCAGAGCTGCACTCTCTATTCTGCTGGTGGAGTCACTGTGTACATACATTACTTATCATGTACTGATCCTGAGTTACTTCCTGTATTATACTCCAGAGCTGCACTCACTATTCTGCTTGTGGAGTCCATGTGTACATACATTACTTATCCTGTACTGATCCTGTGTTACATCCTGTATTATACTCCAGAGCTGCACTCACTATTCTCTGGTGGATGAACCATGTACATTACATTCATTTTCCTGTACTGATCATGAGTTGCATCCTGTATTATACTCCAGAGCTGCACTCACTATTCTGCTGGTGGAGTCCATGTGTACAAACATTACTTATCCTGTACAGATCCTGAGTTACATCCTGTATTATACTCCAGAGCTGCACTCACTATTCTGCTGGTGCAGTCACTGTGTACATACATTACTTATCCTGTACTGATCCTGTGTTACATCCTGTATTATACTCCAGAGCTGCACTCACTATTCTGCTGGTGGATGAACCATGTACATTACATTAATTTTCCTGTACTGATCATGAGTTGCATCCTATAACATTTTCCAATAGCTTCTATTTCGTGTAATGCATTAACAGACTCCTAATCTTCCTCTGGTGGTTGCAACAAACAGAATTTTATTATTATTTGCTTATGTGGGACATTTGAGGTCATAAAAAATGGAGCTAGGTCTGCTGAAAATATATAGTCAAAGAATTATCAGCATCACTGCATCACCCTGCTGCTGGAGAGAGCGAGATGTGCTCCGTTCATCAGGGAAATGAAGCTAGGTGAGTATTACTTTTTTATTTTAACGCTACGGGGGCTTTAATAATATAAGTGGGAAACTAAGGGCAGCACTACTATAAAAGGGGCATACCTACTATGTGGGAGCACAAAGGGGGCATAACTTTTGTTTAGGGGAACTAAAGAAACATAATTACTCTGTGGGGCACAAAGGGGACATGTGGGGACAGTAAGGAAGCATTAACAGCACAAACGGCGCATAACTACTGTGTGGAGGCACTAAGAGGACATTTCTACTGTGTGGGGGAACTAAAAGGGCATATTTAATGTGTGGAGGCACTATGGGGCATAACTACTGTGTGGGGGCACTAAAAGGGCATAACTACTGTGTGGGGGCACTAAAAGGGCATAACTACTGTGTGGGGGAACTAAAAGGGCATATTTAATGTGTGGAGGCACTATGGGGCATAACTACTATGTGGGGGCACTAAAAGGGCATAACTACTATGTGGGGGCACTAAAAGGGCATAATTACTGTGTGGGGGCACTAAAAGGGCATAATTACTGTGTGGGGGCACTATGGCGCACAACTACTGTGTGGGGTACCAAAGGGCCATGACTACTATGTAGGGCAATAAGAGGGCATTCTACTCTGTGGGGTATTAAAGGGCCATACTGTAAAGTACATTCTTGACTGGTCCTCCTTTCAGGCTCTAGTGTTTTATTCTGATATTTTTTACATGCCTCAGTGGGTGGGGCTTGTATAGAAGCATGGGTGGTCTTCACTGGCCATGAAAGGGGGGTTGTGGGAAAGTAGTGGGGTAGCCATTTCTAGTTACACCCCTGGTAACCCGTGCTGGGTGACAACGATAATGGCTGTCATGAGTTTGTTGCCCAGCTTTCCATAATAATATATGCTTATACATAGTTGTTTATGGCATTGCTGAACCAGGCAGATCAGGATGTGCAGCGCCTAGATTGGTCTTCTGGTGCAGCTCTGCCTCCTGAACGCTGTTACACTGGCGCCTAATGAGAAGATAGATGACTTTGCTTAATTTTTCTCGCCAAACATCACAACATTTTTTTTTTAATCCTCAATGATTTTCTGACATGAGAAGAATAATGATCCGAGCAAAACCAGTTATTCCACTTCTTGGATAAATTGTTCGATGGATTATGATGCAGCGCGGTTGATAAACTAATGTCTTAAAGAGACGCGGCTCTGAGGTCTAGAGCAAAAATGTCTTGTGCATCATCCATCCATGACCGGCAGACAGTCAAGATAAGTTATGGGCCCAGGTTTATGCTTATGCACCATATTTCTGCCCGGAATCTCTCTCTATTTCTTTATGTGGGGCAGCATTTCATCAAAGACAATGGAGTTCAACCTACAGATTTTTTTTTACAAAAAACAATTTTAGTAATATTTTAGAGATCAATTAAAAATCTCCTTCTGATTTTTGTATATGGCTCCTAATGTGGTTACAGACTACAAACAAGACTTTTTGCATATTGTAATCTTGCACTCATCTGTTACTGAGTCCCTCTCCCATCCTCTTCTGTCTGTAGATTGTCAAGAATAGGAGTTAGAGTGGACTTAAAGGCTATGTACACCTTTTTTTTTATGATTGCATGTTACTCATTTTTGGCTAAAAATATTTTTTTCAATTGGCCTTGATTAAAAATATTGAGGTGTTTGTCACAAAGGGTTAACTATTTTTCTAGCTGTGTGACTTGTACTTTCACTTTGTGCCGGTCATCTAATAACTATTATCTCTAAACTACTAAAAGTTCATAAACACTTATTTAAAGGGAACCTGTCAACTAAAATAGTGACAGACATGCTGATTTCCGCGGTGTGTTACTCATGAGCTAAAAGTAAGTTGTTGCCGAGAACCAGCATCATAATCATTGCAGCCCAGGCCTGGAAAAGAGTCAAATCTACCAGAGAAGATCAGGGTTAGCCATAATCTCCTGCTCTCCCACCCATCTGCTGATGATTGGCAGTTCTCTCTTAGAGAGAAAGGGAGAAAACTAGGTAGAAGTCAGTCATCAGCAGGTGGGCAGGAGAGCAGGAATTCATGAATAACCAGGACTCTTCTCAGGTGGCCGTGACTCTTCTCCAGTCCCAGTCTGCAATGATTGTGATGTTGGTTCTCGGAAACCACTTACTTTTAATTTATTAATGACAGACCGCTGAAATCAACTCACCTGTCTCTATGTCACGGATGATGTTGCAGAAAGCTGGAACTTATAAATAAACGAGCGACTGGCTTGATCCCAAACTAAGGAGCATATAGGTGAGCCCTATAAAACCCTAAGAGCTCTCCCTGACTGCTATGCCCATGCAAGGGTCTCAATGGTAGACGATTGCATGCTCCACGTACCTAAGACTGTGTGACACCTGAAAACCCTATAATAGTGAGGGGACACGACCACGCGCTTCCTGCACTTAATACGGACGGAGTCAGTGTCACCTAGAATAAAGCCAGCAAGGAAACACAATACATGAAAAGACTTATCTGAGTAAACAGCAGCAGCAGCCTCCAGCAGTGAACACTTCATCCAGGAAGTAGTATAAACCGCAAAGTGAGGCAGTATGGGAGGCAATATAAAGGGAGACAATAAGTCTAAATAGGTGACACCTGGGAGAAGGAAGGGAGATGACAAAGTGAAAACAAAACAAAGAACATCATGCAAGAGGTAGAGAAGGACGTTTGCCAGAACTTCTCACAGAACTGGCGATGACACTCTACTTTTTTCTTCCATTAGTATGGGCAGCACAAAGTTGATGGCAGGTTCCCTTTAAGCCACATTTTATATCAGTTAAATAAGAATTGAGCTTTAATGAGTGTTTATAAGGTCAAATAGCAGAGTTAAGGAGTCTGTCTGCTCCCCAGATGACAGAAAAGACAGAAAATCCACAGCCTGCTACTACAGCATCTCAGCTCTTTACAGAAGACCAATTGAAAAAAACATTAGCTTAAAATGAGTACAATGCAATTATAAAAATAAATTCCCCCAAAGGTGTACATAGCCTTTAAGCTGGCCATACACTTCAAATGTTGGGAGAATACCTGTTTGGCCCACAGCTATTCTAAGCACGGTTTGGTATGCATGCATGGGTTCTGAATGGGGAGAGGGAAGTTAAACTGCTGCCAGACACCTCTGGTGGTGGCTTATTTTCTCTGAGGTAAAAAGAAACTGGAAAATTGAAAGCTAACAGTCTGATCCTTCTCTCCTCCTTCATCTGCCATGAAGGGAGAATCATGACACTCACATGCACATCAGATGGTTGTCTGGTCCCACTAAAATCTCCAGGCTCTGTTGACATTAAGCACAAAAAGTTAAGTTAAAAAGTCTATTTTACAATATGGAGGGAGTTATATGTAGTGATAAAAAGTTCCTAGATCCTCCACAAAATCTTTGTGCATAGTACATAGTGTGGAGACACACAGGACGAACACCAGGTGTCATGGTGTGGGGTGCCTTTAGCTACCAGTCTCTGCTGTGGAACTCTGCAGCTCCTCCAGGGTTACCTTAGGTCTCTGTGCTGCCTCTCTTATTAATGCCCTCCTCCTGGTCCGTCAGTTTTGGTGGGCAGCCGTCTCTTGGCATGTTTGCTGTTGTGCCATGTTCTTTCCATTTGGTTATGATATATTTGATGGTGCTTCTGGGTACCATCAAAGATTTGGATATTTTTTTAGCACCTAACCCTGACTTGTACTTCTCAACAACATTGTCCCTTACTTGTTTGGAGAGCTCCTTGGTCTTCATGGAAGTGTTTGGTTAGTGATGCCTCTTGCTTAGGTTTTGCAGCCTCTGGGGCCTTTTTAAAATAGGTGTGTATATGTAATGACAGATCATGTGACACTTAGATTGCACACAGGTGACATCATTTCACTAATTATGTGACTTCTGAAGGTAATTGGTTGCACCAGAGCTTTTTATGGGCTTCCTAACAAAGGGGGTGAATACATACGCATAGGCCAATTTCTCTAAACAATCTCTAAACAATAGTTTTATTTATATATTTTTCTTATTTCACTTCACCAACTTAGACTATTGTGTTCTGATCCATCACATAAAATTCAGATTAACAAGACATTGAACTTAAGGCTGTAATGTAACAAAATACGAAAAAGTCAAGGGGGTGAATACATTTGCAAAGCACTGTATCTGTTTACTTAAAACTGCATTTATGGACCATGTTTTCTCATAGCGATACATTGTGCTGTAGCTCTGTCATACCGACTAGAAATGTACAACTAAATAGACAGTTGGCTGTTACCATTTTACTTGTCTGTGTCTCTGCTCTGTCTGATACTATGAACAGTGATTGGCAATGTGAGAATCTGCAGGACCACCCTCGGAAATGGTAACAACCAATTGCCAGTTAATTTCTACCAAGAATAACAGCACAAAGCAATGTTCTAAGAAAAGCTACTCTAAAAACGTTATTTCACAAGCAATGCAATTATTTACTCAAATAGACATGTCAGGAGAGGTGACAAGTACTCTTGAAAAGGATTATATTAGATTAGAAGGAATTGAGTTGAGTTGCCAGACCAGAAAAAGCCTATGGTCAGGGGGGGTGGTATTCTGGAAAAAATACGTTTTTTTTTCAATTGTGCTAGACTCATGGTTCCCCGTCTTCACTGAACCGGTATATGATACCATATCCCCTCATCTTCGCATAGGGCATCTGTTCTCAGAAGTTTTCTGATCTAACGGAAATCTTTTGCTTTAAATAACTATGTTTACTTTGTTACATTCGGTGCATCTGTTTACCTGGATTGACTGTGAAAAATGTAACTTTTTTGTTTCTTCAGGTAGATGGAGTCAAATTGTCGTTGGATGTGGACATTAATCACTTTCAAGTCGCAGATAAACCTCAGAATTTCTCAGCGTAATCTTCTGGAACAGAGATGGGAACGTCTCGTTTAATTTCCGATGGAATCAATTCTAAACAAGGAGGGGAGAAGCTTCTGAAGGTCTGCACAAGCTGATGTGATAAATGAAGTCTTGTCAACAGAAAACTCCTCTTGTCGTTACGAGTTCCAGACATCTCTGTGATGTTTTTGGGATGGACGTTGAAGTTTGTAAATGTTCTCATCAATATATTTCTTTCTTGAATAAAAGAGGCAAATAGTGCCTCAATAGCCCACGAAATGCCTCCATTTGCATCATCAGGGCCAGACTATAGGCAGGGCAAATGGATGTGGCATGTGCTTCGGGGCCTCCACCAATTTGAGAGCCTACAGCCATCAAACACCGAGTCTGTCAACATATTTATGGCTCCTAAACCACTCCCAAAGAATGGCAGGGCACCATTTTCCTAAATGCACTCCTCAACATTGAAATTGCAACACTAAAAATGAAAAGTCACGGATTTGTGGAAATCATAGGATCAACAGACATTAATGATATGCAAATGATAAAAAAAAATGGAATCAAAATATTCAAAACATCTTGATTTATTCAGTATCGAATATGAGCAGCAAATGCAGAAATACAAGCACTTACATGACTTGGCATGCTGTCAATGAGGTCATTTATGGTTGTGGAATGTTCTGCCATGCTGAATGCACTTGGGCACGGAAATGATCAAGCTCCGCTGCTGGTATCTCCCTTTGTAATTGCTGACCAATGACGTCCCAGATATCATCGATATAATGTCCGGAGATGCTGGAGGCTATGGTATAACGTTTAGGCCCTGCAGGCTGCTCACAGTAGTAAAAGTAGCATGCAACCTGCCATTGTCCTGACAAAAAATGGCTCCTGGAGCACTCTGGAGAAATAGCAGTACCACTTGTTGCAAGCCTCCATCAATGTAACGTCAAGCTGTTCTTATTGGGGATGCAACAGCATGTACCATATACAGTATTGTGTATTAATATCACTTGACCAGTAGATGGCACAGTATGATAAGGTTACCAGTTGTGTATATCTGTAGGACTTGTTGGTTCTCTCTTTTCTCTCTTTCTCTCGTTATACCAAGATGGCTGCTGTTACAGTTTGCTGAAATGTTTTGTATGTTTGGAACTTAAGCCACACAAGTAAACCAAGTTCTGCCTCGTCACAAGCTACTAGTGTCTTCTCTAATACATAACCAACAGAAACAGTAAAAATTGCAGGGAATGTCACAGGTATTTTGGATGAGGAAACGTTATACAGGAGAGGTACCACCGGTAATGTCACTTTCTGCAGCATCTACGCAAAAAATGACACTGTATGTCACAGATACATTTTTTCAGCGCACACGTTACACTGCAGATGTGGCGCTGGTAATGTCACTGTCCACAGTAGTAGACTGGGAAAAAGTACACTGTAAGTACACTGTATGTCACAGATAAAAATATTAAGCGCACATGTTACACTGCAGATGCGGACACTGGTTATGTCACTGTCAGATGCGGATACGTCTATTAAAAACGTACACTGTATGTCACAGATATTTTTGGGATGCGCACACTTTACACAGGAGATGTGGCGCACTTAATGACGCTGTCTGCAGCAGCCTAACTATTGCACGCTACTTAGCGCAGGATGCGCTAAAAATAGCTATTGCTGCCGCACACAACAGTCCTTAAAAGGACTTTTGGATCTGTTAAGTTTTAGCAATTTTGCGCAGGTTGTGCTAAAAATATATATTGCTGCTGCCACACACAATAGTCCTTAAAAGGACTTTTGGGTCTCTGAAAAGTTTTTCTACAAAAAAATATTCATATATCACTCTCTACGCTATCTGTCCCTTCCTCCGCACAGCTCTCCCTGACAAGGCTGAACACGTGTCCGATGACGCGTTCCGGCCAGCCAATCACTGTAATGCCAGTAACCTACAGTGAAGGGCAGCACTTATCTGCACGTTTATTGGCTGTGTAGCAGCCAACCAACGTGCGGGGAGGAGACTCGAGCATTGCACTCGAGCACATGCAGTATTCAGCCAAATACCGCCATGTGCCGAGCATCGAGATGCTCGAGCCGAACTGGTGTTTGGCTGAGCATGCTCGATCAACACTAGTATTCATGACACCCCAAGCACTGCAGATATCGGGTGTTGATGCCATATGCAAATTTATATCTACTCCCGTATTGTGTTAAATGGCCGGACCATTGTACAAAGCAAGCACTTTTTACCCCTTCCTCTTTATAGATTGTTAGCTCTTGTGAGCAGAGCCCTCACTCCGCTTGTTTTTATTGCTTTTTAGCTTGTTACTGTTGTGGGGATTCGCTCTGGTAGTTAGGACTAGCGGATGCAGTATAGAGGCAAAGTGCACAATTCTTGAATCAAACAGCGGTGTTTATTCACACATTGGTGTATCACAAAACGCAGGTGGCTTGGTGTTTGTTCACAAGGAAAGTCCATAAACAATAATAAAAAGTCACCTTTTCTCCTGGGTGTTAATTCACACCCTGTTAGCTGTTCAGCCTCGTCAAGTCCATAGGCGGTCTGAGTCCTCCAGCTCGGCTCAAACCACAAATCCCAGCACAGCCCTCAGTTCACAGACTCCTGAGCTCCACTGTCAAAGGGAGGTAAATCCACCACACCTGGCAGTGCTTGGTTAGTTTTTATGCCTGGCAAAAATCGACCTGGAACATGGGGAGTAGTCACCCACCCAGCACTTTGACTACTCCCAGTAAGAGCCGTCCCGGATCAGCTATGACAGCCATGCTAAATCTCAAAGTGTCAATTAGCAATAGCTGCTGCTGACACATAAAATACCGGCTCTTACTTCACCGAGGCCAGGAACCTCGGTGACACATTCCTTCCATCCACAATGATTCCAGGTACCTTGTTACACTGTGTAATGTCTGATTTTCTCTGTACATGTACCCTGTGATTTGCAAGGTGCTGCAGAATTTGTTGGCGCTATATGACTAAAGAGATATCTACCCGAAACTATCAGACTTTTATGGCATATCCTTCAGAAATGACATAAATGTCCAGATGGGAACCAAAAAGAAAGCCAACAGAATGTTGAATGTTATGCAGCTCTGAAAGTGACTGGAGAAGAAGACATGATGATGTGAAAAAATATATCTTTAAACCAAATTCTTGGCAGCTTTCGATGTGACTTGAGTATAAATCCAACGTAGTGAAAATCAACGGACTTAAATCCTATTAAGTGAATATCAAAAGCAAATTTGACCTTTGCCTAAGATGAAAGTATATATAATAACCAGAATTATTTACAAACAATCCCCCCAGTAATATGTACGCTATGGCGCCTCTTTACCGCTGTGTAGACAGTAGCTTGTCAGAAAAAAGTCATATTTCAAGCAGGACTATAATAGTATACTGGAGCGAGGAAATGAATGTAGGTAAATGTATGGAGTAAATGACCTCTGAGGCATAAATAGCAGCAAATTGCAATTTCCTTTTCCTTCCGTGTTAATTAAAGTAAAACTGAGAGACTGGCTGATATACAGCATATTTATATATATATATCGCGTATGGTATATCTCCAGTAAGCAGATGGGGATTGAGAGGGAGATGTAATGGACGGATTATCTCATGTCTAATTGAAGTCAGCAAATTAAAAACATCATTGGAGCAGATTATTTAGGAGAATATGTAAGTGACATGACAGCATGTATGTGTGACCGGAGAGGGGGAGGGGAGTGCAATATGATAAACAGACATGTACACCGTATGTAGGTAGGTAGATAGATAATATATATGAGATAGATAGATAATAGAATAGATAAACATTCAGAGAGATTATAGATAGATAGGAGATAGATAGATAATAGATAGATAGATAGATAATAGATAGATAGATAGATAGATAGATAGATAATATATATGAGACAGATAGATAGATAGATAGATAGATAGACAGATAGATAGATAGATAGATAGATAGATAGATAGATAATATATATGAGATAGATAGATAGATAGATGGATAGATAGATGGATAGATAGATAGATAATATATATGAGATAGATAGATATGAGATAGATAGATAGATAATATATATGAGATAGATAGATAGATAGATAATATATGAGATAGATAGATAGATATAGATAGATAGAGACGATAGATAGATAGATGATAGATAGATAATATATATGAAGTAGATAGATAGATAGATGGATGATAGATGGATAGATAGATAGATATATTATATGAGATAGATAGATATTAGATAGAATAGATAGATAGATAATTCTATATGTAGATAATATAGATAGATATACCATCAGAAGCGTTGCTAACGGTAATGGTCAGTTCGCAGTGTTCACCAGCGAACACATGCGGGCTGCCATCTTTAGTAAGGTTAGACTCACCTGTCCGGTGATGCACAGGTAATCCCTTACCTGTGCCTGTGCCACGAGCCGGTCTGAAATCAAATGCGCTCACCAGGAGCAGGCAGTTCCAAGAACAGCCCGATGAAGAACAGCCGTCCGGTGAGTCTAACCTTACTAAAGATGGCAGCCCGCATGTGTTCCCTGGCAAACACTGCAAACTGACCATTACTGGTTGCTAACACTGGGTGAATAAAACCCTGACTTTCCATTGGAGTGCTGCCTTCCTTGTGCTTTTTGTGGACTGGTGAGTATTTGGATTCTTTCTCCCTCACGGTGTGCACCCGCTTCCCTTTCTTTTTGTTAATTAAAAAAAAAAAAAATTCTCTCTACATCATTGTGCTGCTTCAATTGCTGTTTTCTAGGTAGATAATAGATATGATAATGTATGTAGATAGGGTAGATAGATAGGAGATAGATAGATAGGTAGATAGATAGGAGATAGATAGATAGGTAGATAGGAGATAGATAGATAGATAGGAGATAGATAGATAGGTAGATAGGAGATAGATAGATAGATAGATAGATAGATAGATAGATAGATACATAGATAGATAGATAGGTAGGAGAATATTTGTATATTTTCTAGTAACACGTTCTGTTTTCCTGCATCAGATAATAATGTTATTGTGACAGTAATAAAATCCTCAGGGGGTTATCTATGGATTTTGCCCGATCTGAGAAGCCGGTGCCGGGTCCACGGCTCCACATCTATTTGTCATGTTGTTTGCAGCTCTTCCTCCCTCCGTACAGCTCGGCTCCTTTATAAATAATTGATGATTATAATAATGGCAGAATCATAATATAATTGCTGGGACTCAGAATAAATGACTGTACGGCCGAGGTATTGCTGTGCGGTTTGTGGACCCATCTACTGAGATTAATGAACTGGTCGTTATCTGATTGTATCATACCACATTCTATGAGGAATTTTCTAGTAATTCTGTCTCAAAAGAAATTCATAGAGAGTTATAAAATATAGATTTTGGGGGATTTTCAATTTAAAGGGATACTTACTTTTACTGTTACAATGTCAGCCTGTGCCCATCACTGCCCCGATTCTCCAGACGGACAGGATGCCATATTACTCCCCACTCTCTCCTTTGGTCGGTGGCCAGGACACCTGATACTCACCAGTGGCAGTCCCGACCGTCGGCCACCAATGTGTCTTCTGCAGGCCGCAGACTGTGCTTCTCAGTCATGGGCTCCTGGTTTGTCTCTAGAGTGTGCACTCACTTCCTGGCTCTTAAAGGGCCATTGCGTGCACCCAAGTTGACATTAGTGTGCATTTAAGGCACCTACCCCCCTTCAGGTTTCCTAGTCTTTAGTAACCAGCTAAAGTACTATTCTATTTCTGACTACCCATGTATTGTATTCCAGCTTACTCCTGATTCTGACTTTTAACCGCTAATCCTGACCTTAGCCTGTTTCCCAGATAACCCTATCGCTTCTTGCCCTGACCTCAGACTTATTTCTCAGACTCATTTGTACTCTGCCTGCCCAAACCTTTACTATCAGACTATGTATGTTCTCGAATACTTCTCTGCTTTGCACCAATTTCTCAGACTCTGTGGGTCAGCTGCCAACTACACCGACACTATCTCAAGAGGTGGTAGCCTGGTGGTTCCCCTGCATTGAAGACTAGATTCCTGTATAGGAATTAAAGGGTGAAAAAACCCAGGATAACTCCTTTAGAGTTGGCCCAGTCAAACCGATTAGTTGGTACATTGTGTCCGGACCAAATGGCAGAACTCCTCCTCTTTGTTTGGAGTTTTATGACAGCAGACAGTCTCTCCTAATTGTCTCAGTCAGACCATCACTGCTGTTATCATATGGATTATCCTGCTAATAGCAACTTCCTCTCACTGCAGCAGTAAACTGGCAATGGGTTGGGCTATATTACACCAACAGATTACAGTATCAGACCAATATCTGTCCAATCAGTCCAATAGTTGGTGTGTATAACAAAAGATCTGTGTGTGTCTTAGGCCATGTTTTCAATAATTGGTCAGAAATCTGTCAGATAATCTTTTGGTGTAATACAACCCTTACCTATCTATATTATTTGTGCCCATTTACCTTTCTGTTATCATGTGTGTTAACTGCTTCAGATGGACAATATTTTGCACTTCATTTTGAAAGGTTTATTACTGTTGAAATAAAAAAGAGCCATAAATAAAAAAATTAAATTTTTTTATATTAACCACTTCAGCCCCGCTAGCTAAAACCCCCTTAATGACCAGGCCACTTTTTACACTTCTGCACTACACTACTTTCACCGTTTATCGCTCGGTCATGCAACTTACCACCCAAATGAATTTTACCTCCTTTTCTTCTCACTAATAGAGCTTTCATTTGGTGGTATTTAATTGCTGCTGACATTTTTACTTTTTTTGTTATTAATCGAAATTTAACTATTTTTTTGCAAAAAAATGAAATTTTTCACTTTAAGTTGTCAAATTTATTGTTCTACATGTCTTTGATAAAAAAAAATGTTTTGGTAAAAAAAAAATGGTTTGGGTAAAAGTTATAGCATTTACAAACTATGGTACAAAAATGTGAATTTCCGCTTTTTGAAGCTGCTCTGACTTTCTGAGCACCTGTCATGTTTCCTGAGGTTCTACAATGCCCAGACAGTAGAAAAACCCCACAAATGACCCCATTTCGGAAAGTAGACACCCTAAGGTATTCACTGATGGGCATAGTGAGTTCATAAAACTTTTTATTTTTTGTCACAAGTTAGCGGAAAATGATGATTTATTTTTTATTTTATTTTTTTCTTACAAAGTCTCATATTCCACTAACTTGTGACAAAAAAAAAAATTCTAGGAACTCGCCATGCCCCTCACGGAATACCCTGAGGTGTCTTCTTTCCAAAATGGGGTCACTTGTGGGGTAGTTATACTGCCCTGGCATTTTAGGGGCCCTAATGTGTGCGAAGTAGTTTGAAATCAAAATGTGTAAAAAAATGGCCTGTGAAATCCTAAAGGGGCTCTTTGGAATGTGTGCCCCTTTGCCCACCTAGGCGGCAAAAAAGTGTCACACATCTGGTATCGCCGTACTCAGGAGAAGTTGGGAAATGTGTTTTGGGGTGTCATTTTACATATACCCATGCTGGGTGAGATAAATATCTTGGTCAAATGCCAACTTTGTTTAAAAAAATTGGAAATGTTGTCTTTTGCCAAGATATTTCTCTCACCCAGCATGGGTATATGTAAAATGACACCCCAAAACACATTCCCCAACTTCTCCTGAGTACGGCGATACCAGATGTGTGACAATTTTTTGCAGCCTAGGTGGGCAAAGGGGCACATATTCCAAAGTGCACCTTTCGGATTTCACCGGACATTTTTTACAGATTTTGATTTCAAACTACTTCTCACGCATATGGGCCCCTAAATTGCCAGGGCAGTATAACTACCCCACAAGTGACCCCATTTTGGAAAGAAGACACCTCAGGGTATTCCGTAAGGGGCATGGGGAGTTCTTAGAATTTTTTATTTTTTGTCACAAGTTAGTGGAATATGAGACTTTGTAAGAAAAAAAAATCAAAAAAAAAATCATAATTTTCCGCTAACTTGTGACAAAAAATAAAAAATTCTAGGAACTCACCATGCCCCTCACGGAATACCTTGGGGTGTCTTCTTTCCAAAATGGGGTCACTTGTGGGGTAGTTATACTGCCCTGGCATTCTAGGGGCCCTAATGCGTGAGAAGTAGTTTGAAATCAAAATGTGTAAAAAATGACCGGTGAAATCCTAAAGGTGCTCTTTGGAATGTGGGCCCATTTGCCCACCTAGGCAGCAAAAAAGTGTCACACATCTGGTATCGCCGTACTCAGGAGAAGTTGGGGAATGTGTTTTGGGGTGTCATTTTACATATACCCATGCTGGGTGAGATAAATATCTTGGTCAAATGCCAACTTTGTATAAAAAAATTGGAAATGTTGTCTTTTGCCAAGATATTTCTCTCACCCAGCATGGGTATATGTAAAATGACACCCCAAAACACATTCCCCAACTTCTCCTGAGTACGGCGATACCAGATGTGTGTCACTTTTTTGCAGCCTAGATGCGCAAATCGGCCCAAATTCCTTTTAGGGGGCATTTTTAGACATTTGGATCCCAGACTTCTTCTCACGCTTTCGGGCCCCTAAAAATCCAGGGCAATATAAATACCCCACATGTGACCCCACTTTGGAAACAAGACACCCCAAGGTATTCAATGAGGGGCCTGGCGAGTTCATAGAATTTTTTTTTTTTGGCACAAGTTAGCGGAAATTGATTTTTGAAAATCATACGGACGTCTGAACGGAGCCTTACAGGGGGGTGATCAATGACAGGGGGGTGATCAATGACAGGGGGGTGATCACCCATATAGACTCCCTGATCACCCCCCTGTCATTGATCATCCCCCTGTAAGGCTCCATTCAGACGTCCGTATGATTTTTACGGATCCACGGATACATGGATCGGATCCGCAAAACACATACGGACGTCTGAATGGAGCCTTACAGGGGGGTGATCAATAACAGGGGGGTGATCACCTCATATACACTCCCTGATCACCCCCTGTCATTGATCACCCCCCTGTCATTGATCACTCCCCTGTAAGGCTCAATTCAGACGTCCGTATGCGTTTTGCGGATCCGATCCATGTATCCGTGGATCCGTAAAAATCATACGGACGTCTGAATGGAGCCTTACAGGGGGGTGATCAATGACAGGGGGGTGATCAATGACAGGGGGTGATCAGGGAGTGTATATGAGGCGATCACCCCCCTGTCATTGATCACCCCCCTGTAAGGCTCCATTCAGACGTCCGTATGTGTTTTGCGGATCCGATCCATGTATCCGTGGATCCGTAAAAATCATACGGACGTCTGAACGGAGCCTGACAGGGGGGTGATCAATGACAGGGGGGTGATCAATGACAGGGGGGTGATCAATGACAGGGGGGTGATCAGGGAATCTATATGGGTAATCACCCGCCTTTCATTGATCACCCCCCTGTAAGGCTCCATTCAGACGCCCGTATGTGTTTTGCTGATCCGATCCATGTATCCGTGGATCCGTAAAAATCATACGTACGTCTGAACGGAGCATGACAGGGGGGTGATCAATGACAGGGGGCTGATCAATGACAAGGGGGTGTTAAGGGAGTCTATATGGGGTGATCATGGGTTTATAAGGGGTTAATAAGTGACAGGGGGGGGTGTAGTGTAGTGGTGTTTTGTGGTACTTTACACAGCTACCTGTGTCCTCTGGTGGTCGATCCAAACAAAAGGGACCACCAGAGGACCAGGTAGCAGGTATATTAGACGCTGTTATCAAAACAGCGTCTAATATACCTGTTAGGGGTTAAAAAAAATCACATCTCCAGCCTGCCAGCGAACAATCGCCGCTGGCAGGCTGGAGATCCTGTCTCTTACCTTCCGTTCCTGTGAATACGCGCGCCTGTGTGCGTGCTGCATTCACAGGAAGTCACGGCTCTCGCGAGATGACGCGTATATGCGTCACTCTGCGCAGAGCTGCCGCCTCCGGACCGCATATCTGCGTTAGGCAGTCCGGAGGCGGTTAATATACTCCTTTCTGATGGAAGTGTACCTTTAAAGGATAACTGCAGCCAAAATCCATCACATTGGATGTATGTTTGGTTTATGAGATATTGTAACCATAAAGTATGTTGACAACTAGTGTTGAACGAAGCAAAGCATTCGAGGCGGAAATCGGTCCAAAGTTCAGGAAAACTTTGCAACGAATCCGAATTTCCTCGCCCTTCGTGGTAACAAATTAGGTTTTCCTAAAATGGCGGCTGCACTTGTTGCAAAGTGAAAAAATAAGAAGCCTGGGAACGTGAGATCCCCCATAATGCAATGCAACCAGCCAATCCTCAGATCTCCTGTAATGCCACAGCCCTATAAAACCCTCATCCTGCACGGTCACCGCCATTTCACTGTGAGTTGAGCATAGGGAAAGACGTGGAAAGTGCTCTTGTTCTAGGGACAGTGTTGCTGAAAAGTGTTTTAAAAAGGAATATTGTAGAGGGACAGTGCAGGGAGATTGCAGGGAGAGTGTAGAGGGAGTGTAGGGAGAGTGTAGGGAGAGATCACATTCTAGTGCCCCACCTTCACAGTTAATCCCTTATTTTAGTGATACAGTTAGTGTGCCTCAGTATATAAGGCAGGTGTAATTGCCATGTGCATCACATTGTAGTGCACCCACATTCAGAGTTAATCTCTTATTTTAGTGATACAGTTAGTGTGCCTCAGTATTAAATCATTTTTCCTTCTGTGAGGATTATGTACCGGTAGTCAGTTGGTCGCTACATCGCCCATTCTCAGTAATGTCTGACCATGGGTGAGGGGCAGCTCCATCAGCAGCAACTTAAAGGGCTTCTGCAGTTTGTTTAAACTGATGATCTATCCTCTGGATAGATCATCAGCATCTGATCGGCGGGGGTCTGACACCCGGGACCACCGCCGATCAGCTGTTTGAGAAGGCAGCAGCGCTCCAGCAGCGCCGCGGCCTTCTCACTGTTTACCGCTGGCCCCGAGACATCACGACTAGTATCAACTTACCTGGGTTGGGCTAAGCTCCATTCAAGTGAACAGAGCTTAGCCCCGCCCAGGCAAGTTGATACTAGTCATGACGTCACTGGGCCAGCGGTAAACAGTGAGAAGGCCGCGGCGCTGCATTCTCAAACAGCTGATCGGCGGGGGGTCCAAGGTATCGGACCCCCGCCGATCAAATGCTGATGATCTATTCAGAGGATAGATCATCAGTTCAAACAAAGTGCAGAACCCCTTTAAGTCTAGAGTCTCTGATGAGCAGTTTTCTTCATCCACCTACTGAAGAAACCACCCAGCAGCAGTAAGACATCCAGTAGAAGCTCAACCAGCAGGTGGTGGCATACTTGGACTGCACCCTGTCACCCATAACCAAGATCCTCTGGACTTCTGGGCATGCAAACTTGAAGTGTGGCTGCAACTAGCCGAGTTTGCCATGGGCATGCTTTCCTGCCAGTAGTGTGGCATTAGAGCATGTGCTCAGTGCTGAGGGGGGCATAGTTACCCCAAAGAGAACTCGCCTTTCCTCCCAAAATGTTGAGAGACCTTCATAAATATGAATCAGGTGTGTATCAACCAGGATTTTCATAGATCGGCCCCTGATGCAATAGAACAAATCATTCTGCTACTAATGATCATACTGCAGTGTGCTGCGCACCAGAATATTCATCAAAATGGTCCGTTCCTTCTGGCCACGTGCTGCTGACATCATTCTGATGCCACCCGCCTGATGCCTCTACTGCCATTCCTACAATGGGGCTTCTTGGCCTACTGATATGTATATGTTGCATTTTTACAAGAATATGCATACCCCTGCCCCATGCTATCACACTGCTGTTGTTGGGTTCTGTTACTATTGTGATCTGCCACCATCTTGTGTTGTATGCCACTGCTGCTGCCCCCTTCTCACTCCGTCATGGGGCCACTATTCTCACTGTTACTGACACTGCTGCTGCCCTCCTCCCTACTCCATCATGCGGACAATATTCTCATTATTATTGATATGGCTGCTGCCCCCTCCCTACTCTGTTATGGGGCCACTATTGACCCTGTTTGGCCGTGTTCACATCACTGTTCATTTTTCCGTTCTTATGATCTGTCAGAAGAACACACACACAGAAAAAGGATCCCATATTTTGAGCATCCGTAAGGCCTATTTCACCTAGTCAGTATTTGGTCAGTATTTGGTCAGTATTTGATCAGTATTTGTAAGCCAAAAGCAGGAAATATAGATGTAAAATACAGACCAAATATTGATCATGTGAAAGAGGCTTTACAAATTCTGAAAATGCAGGTCCTTTTTTTTTTCTTCAAATGTTTGGTTCTGTTGACAGATCAGAAGAAAGGAAAAATAAACAGTGATGTGAACATAGCCTTACTGCCACTGCTGTGTTTGGACTGCCACAACATGCATTAAAAGAACCTCTTTTTTCCCCACCACTTTATTGCCGCTGTCTCCATTTCTTCATTTCGTTCCGCTAAGCAGCCATTTCGACACAGCTCCTGCAGGGGCATGCACCATTTTTTAAATTTTTTTTGCTAACCTGAAGGGTGCTGTATGCATTTCTTTTTGTTTAACAGAAGGGATTAGCTACTATGTATCTTGGTGCACGCTGTTACTGCCACTGCTGCTGACTACTTGAATCTTGGTGCACTGCACAGTTAAGTCCACGGCGATAAATTAGACCTGGCGGTAACATTGACATGTATAATACTGACACACCGTAAGTTTAGAGCTAACAGAAGGGATTAGCTACTATGTATCTTGGTGCACACTGTTACTGCCATCGCTGCTGACTACTTGAATCTTGGTGCACTGCACAGTTAAGTCCACGGCGATAAATTAGACCTGGCGGTAACATTGACCTGTATAATACTGACACACCGTAAATCTAGAGCTAACAGAAGGGATTAGCTACTATGTATCTTGGTGCACACTGTTACTGCCATCGCTGCTGACTACTTGAATCTTGGTGCACTGCACAGTTAAGTCCACGGCGAGAAATTAGACCTGGCGGTAACATTGACCTGCATAATACTGACAACCAGTAAATCTAGAGCTAACAGAAGGGATTAGCTAAGAATTTTGGTGCACTGCACACTAATGTACAAGGCCATATACTCTCCCTGCTGTCTCCCTGCACTCTCCCAGTACCAGTGATTCTGTGCAGCATCACATATTGTTGCTATGAGGACACCCCATTTAGATTAAGTGATAACCCCCTCATTGAACCTCAAGAGGATAACTTAGTCTGGGAAACATTTAGCTTGAATGAACATCTTCAACCACTTGACAAGAAACTATAAAAAGTGGAGATTTCTCAGAGTTAAGGCTGGAGACCCAAACCGATTGACTTTTAGGCCAAGAAGGTCTTTAAATAGTATTTCTCCACTTCTTACTAATCTCTGCTGACATTTCCTTCTCCAGTTTTTCCTAGGGGTTGTCTTCTACTTAGATAAATAGCTCATTACCTCCATCCGTTTACAATATGTTCCCCCTCATTGTAACTCAAGTACATTAAGGTGAAGATCTGTCTGTCAAGGCTTAAGAAAAGTGATCCTGTTAACATCTCCAGTCTTCTGCTGGAGCCATTACATGTCCTTAGGGGCCGATTTTTCTTTGAGGTGGAAATGGCCTTGAGCTCCTTTTTGTAAACTCTTTGTGTTGAGCTCTTTTCTCCTTATCTACTGTATTACTCAAGAAACAATTTATGTTTGTTCATGACCCGGTAGACTCTGTTACCATCACTTTATTTATTGGTTTCCTGGTTTATTTCTCTAGAGATCTAATAACATTTTCAGGAATTCAGGTAATTCAGGTTGTACCTCAAAGTATTGAGGAGTTTGGATATATCAGAGAGGTTAAAAATGTTCTCATTTTGGTTCTTCTGTACACTTTTTAATATTTATTATTTGATTTTTTTGAATTTTTGATGAAACAAAACTCTCCAAGGTAGAGTGAAGGTCAGCTGGTAGAATATACTGTACTCTCTATAAACAATGATGCAAGTACACCAGGTATTAAATTCAGTTTTGCAATGAAGAAGTAAATTTAAAAATTTTCTAGCCGATGTCTCTTTAGGGGTAAATTTACCAAAAATGTGGAAAAATTTGCAATTGTCTAAATTTTAATTTCTTTGCTAGTGATACCTCGTAAAATAGTTATCGCTTAATATTCCCCAAATGTCTACTTTATGTTTGCATCATTTTATAAATGTAATTTTATTTTTTAGGATGTTAGAAGGCTTATAATTTTAGAAGCAATTCTTAAAATTTTTAAGAATATTTCCGAAACCCACTTTTTAAGGAGCAGTTCAGTTATGAAGTCACTTTGTGGGACTTACATAGTAGAAACCACCCATAAATGGCCCCATTTTAGAAACTACACCCCTCAAGTTATTCAAAACTTATTTTACATACTTTTTTAATCCTTTAGGTATTCCACAAGAATTTCAGGAAAATGGAGGTAAAATTTCTAAATGTCACCTTTTTGGCAGATTTTCCATTTTAATCCATCAAGGGTTAACAGCAGAACAAAACTCAAGATCTATTACTCTGATTCTGCAGTTTACAGAACCACTCCATATGTGTTTGTAATCTGCTGTATGGGTGCAAAACAAGGCTCAGAAGGAAAGGTGCGCCATATGTTTTTTTTTTTTTTTGGGGGGGTGGGGCAGATTTTGCTGGACTGGTTTTTAGGCACTATGTCCCATTTGAATCCCCCCTGATGCACCCCTGCAGTAAAAACTCCCAAAAGGTGACTCATTTTGGAAGCTATAGGATAAGGTGACAGTTGTATTGGTACTATTTTAGAGTACATATCATTTTTTTTATTGCTCTATAGTATGCTCTTTGTGAGGAATAAAAATGACTGTTCTGGCACAGTTTTTTATTTTAGTTTTTTTGCAATGTTCACCTGACAGGTTAGATCATCTATGTAGAGCAACTTGTTATCGATGTGACCATATTAAATATGTCTACTCTTTTTTTGTTTGTTACAGTTTTACATAATAAAGCATTTTTTGAAAAAAAAAATCATGTTTTTGTGTCTCCATTTTCTGAAAGACAGATGACCAAAGGTGACAAAAAAATTGGCAGTTGTTTATTTTATTTTTGTTACAGCATTCACCTTAGTGGGTAGATCATGTGATATTTTTATACAGTTGCAAGAATAAGTATGTGAACCCTTTGGACTGATATGGATTTCTGCACAAATTGGTCAGAAAATGTGATCTGATCTTCATCTAAAGAGAAAACAGAAGTATTGAGCAGCTCTCACCTGCCAGGGATTCCACTGGTATAGCACGGAACAGCTCCTTCACCCGAATCAGGAGAAATACGGAAGTATAGAGAAAAAGAGATTTTGTCCAGCTTGTGGTTGTGGTAATCCAAGGCTTCTTTATTGAAAATTCAGTATAAAATCCAGGTACAGAAAGCAGAGTCTACATGTTTCGGGCACAATGCAGTCTTAGCCCTTACTCATGACTGTTTCAAATACACTGTGAGTTACCTTTGTAGAGAGGAGGGGGAGGGTCTCTCACCTGAGATAATCAGGCTGAAAATTCAACCCCTTCCTTCTACAAATGTGTACAAAAGTAAAAACATGCCAAAAAGACAATTCATATGGTCCAAAAAAATCTTCATCTAAGTCACAACAATAGACAATCACAGTCTGCTTAAACTAATAACACACAAAGAATTAAATGTTACCATGTTTTTATTGAACACACAATGTAAACATTCACCGTGCAGGTGGAAAAAGTATGTGAACCCTTGGATATAATAACTGGTTGAACCTCCTTTGGCAGCAATAACTTCAACCAAATGTTTCCTGTAGTTGCAGATCAGACGTGCACAACGGTCAGGAGTAATTCTTGACCATTCCTCTTTACAGAACTGTTTCAGTTCATCAATATTCTTGGGATGTCTGGTGTGAATCGCTTTATCGAGGTCATGCCAACCATCTCAATTTGGTTAAGGTCAGGACACTGACTGGGCCACTCCAGAAGGCATATTTTCTTCTGTTTAATCCATTCTGTTGTTGATTTACTTCTATGCTTTGGGTCGTAGTCATCTTTACAGGACGGCCACTCCTAGGGAGAGTAGCAGCAGTGCTAAACTTTCTCCATTTATAGACAATTTGTCTTACCGTGGACTGATGAAAAGCAAGACTTTTGCAGATACTTTTATAACCCTTTCCAGCTTTATGCAAGTCAACAATTCTTAATCGTAGGTCTTCTGAGAGCTCTTTTGTGCGAGGCATCATTCACATCAGGCAATGCTTCTTGTGAAAAGCAAACCCAGAACTGGTGTGTGTTTTTTGTAGGGCAGGGCAGCTGTAACCAACACCTCCGATCTCATCTCATTGATTGGACTCCAGTTGGCTGACACCTCACTCCAATTAGCTCTTGGAGATGTCATTAGTCTAGGGGTTCACATACTTTTTCCACCTGCACTGTGAATGTTTACATGGTGTGTTCAATAAAAACATGGTAACATTTAATTCTTTGTGTGTTATTAGTGTGTGATTGTGTGTGATTGTCTATTGTTGTGACTTAGATGAAGATCAGATCACATTTTATGACCAATTTGTGCAGAAATCCATATAATTCCAAAGAGTTCACATACTTTTTCTTGCAACTGTAGAGCAGAGCAGTTTGGCAAACCTTTTATATTTTTTTTACGCCGTTTGTCTGACGCTGTAGATTACATGATACTTTTATAGAGCCAGTCTTTACAGCCGCGGCGATACCTAATATGTCTGTTTTTCTTTTTTAAACTTTATATGCGTATGTTAGGGAAAAGGGGCGTTTTCCTTTTTCAGCGCTGATCGTGCCATAGAAGGGGTTAATCTGCCGGCACCGGCTTTTACAGGATACAGCAGGGGCCCAGCTGTCAGTGACTGCTGGGCACCTTCACCGATCGGGCGTGCACCGCTCCAGTGCCTGCCCAATCAGCATGACATACTAAGGCTATTTTCACACTAGCGTTTTTGCTTTCCGTTTGTGAGATCCATTCAGGGCTCTCACAAGTGGTCCAAAATGCATTCTGAATGGAAAAGGATCCGCTCAGAACACATCAGTTTGCCTCCGTTCAGTCACCATTCTGCTCTGGAGGCGGACACCAAAATGCTGCAGAGTTTTTTTGTCCATCCTGGGACGCGGAGCGAGACGGATCCGTCCTGACACCCAATGTAAGTCAATGGGGACGGATCCATTTTCTCTGACACAATAGAAAACTGATCCGTCCCCATTGACTTTCAATGGAGTTCATGACGGATCTGTCTTGGCTATATAAGACATAATACAACCGGATACGTTCATGACGGATGCATGCGGTTGTATTATTGTAATGGAAGCGTTTTTGCAGATCCATGACGGATCTGCAAAAAACGCTAGTGTGAAAGTAGCCTAATATGTCAAATTAAGGGGAAGTCACTACCTGCTATGATGTACTAGTACTGTTTACAGCCTGTAACCATGTAGACACCTAGGTCTACGTTGAAGCTGTATGCAAAAACAGCCTTTTTGGAGAAGTAATGATGGCTTGGGACTCCCCACCTTGGCTTGGCACAAGCCATCAGACTCTGAAAGGTGCAGGGTCAACCACATGGAAAGGGAGGGACTGTAGTACTAGCAACTTGGCCAGGAGAACGTGCAGCTTCTGCGCTATTGGAAGAGTGCACACATACTGTTGTCATTTTGCAATCGCCTCATTTATCGATTGCTGGTGAAATGCGTGATGAGGAAGAGGTGGAGGAGCATCAAGACCAGTAGATGATGGGAAAGAAACACAACTCTTTTCTGCTGACATGGTAGAGACTTGACTGCTGGGAAAGAGGTGAAGGCCGCTGGGAGATACATCATGCTGTACCACTACATTAGTGCCTCGATTTTCTCAGGCCACTTTATGGTGATGCTCCATGTGTTGACGCAGGGCCGTGGTGACAACATTGGCACCCTGGCCACGCTTCATCTTCTGCCTGCAGATTCTACATACGGCCATGCTGACATGTTCTGGTGACTTGATGAAGAATTACCACACCGGCGAGTAGGGAATTTTATTCCCACCACTCCATGCTGTTCCCTTGGAAGGCCCTGGCACTTGTCTGTCAGGACATACTTTTCAGTAATAGTAACTGCAAATGTAAAATAGCAGTAGTATTAGACTGCTTTTTCACCCCAATTAGAGAATCAAGGCATTATAGAATGACTTATCTATAAAACAAGGTGGACCACCCCAATAGCAGTAGTATTAGACTGCTGTTTCACCCCAATTAGAGATTCAAGACGTTATAGGTGGACACCCAAATAACTGTAAAAATAGAATGCTTTTTCATCCCAATTAGAGATTCAAGGCGTGATATAATGACAAGGTGGAAACCCCAATATCTGTAGTATTAGACTGCTTTATCACCCCAAATAGAGAATCAAGGACTTGTAGAATGACTTATCTATAAAACAATGTGGACAATAGCTTTTCACCCCAATTAGAGATTCAAGGCGTTATAGAATTTCTTATCTATAACACAATGTGGACACCCCATGTCATGTTCTAGCAAGGGTCCTACCGACCCCTAGAACATACCTCAGGCAAACAAACACAAGGCAAGCAATCAGACAAGGTAAAGACTAACACAAATTCTTTATTCACAGATATGACAGTAAACTGGACCAGCAGGTAAGGGACTAGTGGCAGGTAATTCCACTGGACCAAGTGCAGCGGTTTGACTTGGGGCCAATCCCAGAGGGCAGAGACTCAGTGAGCCCCCTTCTTCACAGAGCCCCTGATGGGGAGAATGAACATAGCAGAGGGCCCAGTGCTCACACCTCTAGGATGGTCCTGGTGCACTTTGCCACTTACCTGCAGAGACATTGAAAGCACATAAACTGGAAGAATCCAAACAACTGCACAGGACATAGTTCAGACAAGACAAATTGGAACTAGAACACAAGCAGATGCCTGGCGGTCAAAGACAGAGCTGCAAACATAGACTAGATGTCCTCTCTCCGGAGAAACGGACTAGCAGAAGCTTGTTCCCCCATGCAGAGTTAGTCCATGGGCGAAGAGACAGAGCTCCACTCGAGACATAGAAGCAGATTAGCAGATGTCTGTTCACCCATGGACTAACTCCGCATGGGTGAACAGACAGGTCATGCATCTGATTAATAAAGTGCCAGGAAATTCGGATTCGGTGCAAATCAAATTTTTCCTAAAGTTCTGGTCGAATTCCACTTTGGATGCTTTGATTCGCTCAACACTAATTGTCACCCAACATCTCTGATCCATATAAAAGAACTTGTGGCAGAAGAAGACAATCAGGGATTTGTGTCTGTTTATTTGATGAAGCTTATTACTACAAAAATCCCAGAGGATACAAAAAGTATTTATTTATGCACTTATATAGTGCTACTATATTCCACTACACCTTACAGACATTAGCATCACACAGTTCCCAGTGGGGCCCACAATCTAAGTTCCCTTTCAGTATGTCTATGGAGGGAAACCAAAGGACCTAACCAGAGAACATACAAACTCCATGCAGATGTTGTCCTTGGTTGGATTTGAACCCAGCATACCAGTGCTGCACGGCTCTAGTGCTAACCGCTGAACCACCATGAGAAATAGGGGAATGAAATTCTAATTTTGATCTGATTGATAAAATACAAATTTGTTTGTTACAGTCATTTGAAATCAGGGAGATCATCAAGAATATATCCCTTCTCCAAGTCTCAGCTTTTTTATCTTGCACATCATTATTCCATTAGGCCTCTTTCACACGAATGATACGAACTGTTTCAGGATCTGTTCAGTAAGAAATTGATGGTTTTGCATGCTAGCTCAGTTTAGTTTCAGTTTTTTCCACGTGGGTGCAATTCGATTTTGATGCATTTTTCACCCGTGTGAAAAAAATAAAGAATAACAATCTACATCTCCTAGCAACCATCAGTAAAAAGATGCATTGCATCCGGATGCCTTCAGTTTTTGCGCGCAAGGGAGCCAGGGATGTGTGAAAAACGCAGAATATAGAACATGCTGCCATTTTTCTGGACCCAAAAAGGATGCAGGAAAAACAACGCTCACATACACAGAATCATTGAAATGAATGGGTGAGGATTCAGTCCGGATGCTATTCATTTGCTTCACACATCGCATCCGAATGTAAACTTGCTTGTGTGAAAGAGGCCTTAATTACTCATTTTGCTAGAAGCTCCAACACCAAAAAAACTTTTACCTGACATCAAAGAAACTTTATAAAATTTGACTAAAAGGTTTCCGCTTCCTCTATTCAACCCATAGCACAAAAGATCAGGCAGGCTCATCCCACACAACGTCAGGAAGAAAACTTTCTCCCTTGTTTTTAGTGCTGCTAAGTAACATTCAACATAATTATAGAGTGACAGCTGGTAAAAGGCACAGCTCGGATTTATTAAGTGTATATCTGCTCTAATGTAGAATCTTTGCCGGGTTAAATTGATGAAAGATTTCCCTAATTAAAAAATTTTCTTCGAGGAGTTGTTCACCTTTTTGGCAGATAAATTTTAAGCTTTGCTGTGTATTATGGGACAGAATCAGCAGGGTCGTCTCATAATAGTTAAAAGGCAAGACTATTAAAGTAAAATCATCATTAGAGGGCAAGGTCAGCTGAACCATTGTCATTATCCTTAGCTGGCAGGCTCAATAGAGTCATCTACTTATCACTGGAAAGATAGGTCAGCAGAGTCATCTTATTATCATTAAAGGGTTAGATGAGTTATCTCATTATTGCTAGAAAGCTGGTTTATCTAATTATTATCAAAAAGTGGGACCAGTAGAATACTCATATTATTAGAAGATTGAGGCAGCAGAGTCCTGTTGTTGTTTTGAGAGACTAGGGTCAGCAGAGTCATTTTATTATCATTAAAGGGCTGAGTCAGCAGAGTCATCTTATCAACACAGGGCTGATAAGGAGAGTCATTTCATTATCATAAGAAGGCAGGCTCTGTAAAATCCTTATTTTTGGAATATGGGTCAGGAGAGTGGACAGGGGATATACTGGCAGAGGATAGTTGTACTGTACTGCAGGAGACCCGGCTAAAACAGGATATTAATTATAGACTGAGGTTTCCTTCCTTGCCTTTCCACTTGGCTCAAGATGAGTGGCACAAGACAACAGGATTTGAAATATAAATTGCACTGTGTTGTTTGGATACAGGGCTGGTCTCTTTAAGGAGAATCAATACCCTACCCAAGCTGCATAAAAGGCATTGTACTCACCCAGAATAATACTCCATACTGATGAGGCTCAAGCACCCTGAAAAAGCTGTCCAGGGATAGATATTTGGCTTGGCTATTTTCCCTTGTCATGTTCCTAGGCTTGTTATAAAGTTGGATTTTGACTCATAAGCATCCACATCTACAAGGTGGCACTAGTGAGATAGTTCTCTTTAATTGGAAGATAGATCTTTACATATTGGTTTCCCATGGAGCATTGGCAATACGTCTCCATTCAGGGCTGGTATTATAGTATTTATATTCTGTACATAGAAGGCAGCATTATGATAGATATATTCTTGTACATAGGAGCAGTATTATAGTAGTTATATTCTTGTACATAGGAGCAGTATTATAGTAGTTATATTCTTAACCAAATCTCTTTTTATTGAGATAGCAAATAGTTAGAAAGTGCCACAGTACAGCATACGCCATACGCAGATGGCATCAGAATAGTGCAATCAAATATAACAATAGTCAAACAAATGAGGGGGGGAAATAAACACATATAGAGATTCCCAATGAGCCAGTTCTTCAAAACGACATATCTGATCCACTTTCTCTTGCCACATCAGCAGCGTAGGTGCAGAGTCGTTCTTCCACAGCAGAGGGACCAGCAGGCGGGCAGCAGTTAGAAGTAACGTTGGTAGGTTGTTCTTAGAAGGGGTGAGGGACATATTGGGGCACCAAAGCAGGACTAATTGCGCATCTAAACTTATAGGGGAGCCGCAAATGTGCCCGATTAGGCTCTCAATCTGTGTCCAGAAGGGACGGATTAGACTGCAGGACCACCATATGTGAGATAGGGACGACTGAATCCGTGAGAATTGGAGAGGATAAATGCTTTTTCGGGTTCTGAGAGGCGGTATGAGAGCTCCTTCTCCCAGGCTACTAGAAAGGATAGTACTGGAGGTGTGGAAGAGAGTAACTCCTTGTAAAGAGTTGACAAGGGCTTCTTCAGGGGGATCGGCATATCTAGTTTCTTTTCCAGCCAGGTGGGTTCTTCCGTGCAGAAGGGAGGGAGTTTCAAAATCGCAATATCTTTGCGAAAGGCAGCAAGAGCCAGGAAGGATTGCTTTTGAACCTCAGGCAAGGCTCGAATAGTGTCCCATGCCAAGTCCCCACTCGCAGATACAACCTCCTGTAGTGTGTGGTTAGACAACTGATACCAAACACCTGAAGGGGCAGTGGTCTCAGGGTGAACTAAGTTTTGTAATAAGTGCAAAGGGAGGTGGGGGCTTGGGAATCTCAGATCTTTAGATCTATAGAGTTTAGCCCATTCAACGAGCATGCCCTTCCAAATGGGGGAGACAAAGGAATGTGAGGGCGTACAGCTACGGACCCCCCACAGGACAAGATAGTCCTTATATGTAACTAGGCCCCGCTCTAGAGCTGTGCATAGGTTTGGGGGGCTTCGGGAAAGAAGAGAGAAGCACCTATTCAGGTGCGTGGCAGTGTAATACAGGTGGACATCGGGAAGACCGAAGCCACCAAACCTCTTTTCCCTCGTCAATGTCGAATAAGCTATCCTAGATGGTTTGTTCGTCCAGAGGAAAAGGGAGAATCTCCGACGCAACTCTGTAAAGTACGAGCGCGGGAGCCATATGGGTAACGTCTGCAGCAGGTATAGGAGTTTGGGAACAATGAAGGTCTTGAGATAATGCTTCCTGCCTATCCATGAGATGAAGGGAAGTTTAACCGACTGTAGATGGGATTTAATTGAGTTAAGCATAGGGGTGTAATTAAGGCTGTAAAGGTCATTCAGATTCGCAGAGATGTGAATCCCCAAAAATGTGATGTCCCGAGCGGCCCAAGTGAAGGGGGTGGAGCGTTTAAGCAACGCAACAAGTGCAGGTTTACAGGTGACATTCAGGGCAAGGGATTTGCTATAGTTGATCTTGAAATTGGAGACCCAACCAAATTCTTCAAATATAGAGTGTAGCCGGGGGAAGGATTTCTCAGGGTTGGTGGTCATAATAAGGAGGTCGTCTGCAAACGCAGCCGTGAGGTGAGTGTGGGAGGCTCTCTGGAGACCTTATAGTAGTTATATTGTTGTACATAGGAGGCAGTATTATAGTAGTTATATTCTTGTACATAGGAGCAGTATTATAGTAGTTATATTGTTGTACATAGAAGGCAGTATTATAGCAGTTATATTCTTGTACATAGGAGCAGTATTTTAGAAGTTATATTCTTGTACATAGGAGGCAGTATTATAGTAGTTATATTCTTGTACATAGGAGCAGTATTATAGTGGTTATATTCTTGTACATAGGAGCAGTATTATAGTAGTTATATTCTTGTACATAGGGGACAGTATTATAGTAGTTAAATTCTTGTACATAGGAGCAGTATTATAGTGGTTATATTCTTGTACATAGGAGGCAGTATTATAGTAGTTATATTCTTGTACATGGAAGCAGTATTATAGTAGTTATATTCTTGTACATAGGAGCAGTATTATAGTAGTTATATTCTTGTACAGAGGGGACAGTATTATAGTAGTTAAATTCTTGTACATAGGAGCAGTATTATAGTAGTTATATTCTTGTACATAGGAGGCAGTATTATAGTAGTTATATTCTTGTACATGGAAGCAGTATTATAGTAGTTATATTCTTGTACCTAGAAGCAGTATTATAGTAGTTATATTGTTGTACATAGAAGGCAGTATTATAGCAGTTATATTCTTGTACATATGAGCAGTATTATAGTAGTTATATTCTTGTACATAGGAGCAGTATTATAGCAGTTATATTGTTGTACATAGGGGACGGTATTATAGTAGTTATATTCTTATACATAGGAGCAGTATTATAGTAGTTATATTCTTGTACATAGGAGGCAGTATCATAGTAGTTATATTATTGTACATAGGAAGCAGTATTATAGTAGTTATATTCTTGTACATAGGAGCAGTATTATAGTAGTTATATACTTGTACATAGGAGGCAGTATTATAGTAGTTATATTCTTGTACATAGTAACAGTATTATAATAGTTATATTCTTGTACATAGGAGGCAGTATTATAGTAGTTATAAACTTGTACATAGGAGGCAGTATTATAGTAGTTATATTGTTGTACATAGTAACAGTATTATAGTAGTTATATTCTTGTATGCAGTAGTAGTATTATCTGAGCCAAAACTGTTTAAAGTTTGATTTAACTATACAATTTTAAGTTTAATTCACTTGGGTAAAACAAAATACTTTTGGAGGAAGTCAATTAGAAAACAGGCACATAGACATAGACATTCATTATGTAGGAAAGAAAAATTAGATGCTCAAACAATCCATGAGAGGATGACAGAACCTCCAATAAGTATATTCCATAGACAATTTCAAGGCCACAAACCAGCACAGTGTTACATGTGTGATGGAGATGGGAAAGCAACACATTTTTTTAAAGAGGGAAATGTAAGACTATATTTATTTCCTATATTTATTTCCACATAATAGTGCATTATGTGAGTGACCTCCGAGGGCACTGGAGATGATTTGAAAAGTTTTTAAATAAAAGTTGCATGCAGAAACTTCAGTCAAGATTATTTAAAAAGTAATGGACTTTGCTGTTTACTCTTGGTCATAACCATTTGCTATTACTTGTCAAAAAGTGTTGCTTTATAGATTTTTGTGATGAGATTACCAGATTGGAAAACATGACTAGACAACAGTGCTAACCACTGAGCTACTGTGCTGTCCTAACGGAACAATACCTAGGTATGGGGAAAACTAACTTCCATGTCTTCACTAAGGTCTCATTGGAAGGTGGAAGTCAGGGCAGCAGTACTTCCTTTTTTTTAACAAGATATAGGTACGGATAACACTTTCTCCCCGTTTCTCCTTGTAAATGAGTAGACACAGATAGCACTGCCTCCATTTCCTCCCTGTAAATTATAAAAAGATAATACTGCTTCCTTATCTTTCCATGTAAATGATGTTTATTTTCCTGTAAACTATGTCGGTACAGATAATACTGTCTTATTGCCTCTTCCTTTAAATGATGTATTTACAGATAGTACTGCCTCCCTGTCTCTCCTGTAAATGATGTAGATAAAGATAGTACTGCCTCCTTGTCTTTTCCTGTAATTAATGTACATACAGATAGTATTGCCTGCCTGCCTCTTCCTGTAAATGATGTAGGTACAGATAGTACTGCCTCCCTGTCTCTCCTGTAAATTATGTAGATAAAGATAGTACTTCCTCCCTGTCTTTTCCTGTAATAAATGTACATACAGATAGTATTGCCTGCCTGCCTCTTCCTGTAAATGATGTAGGTACAGATAGTACTGCCTCAGTTTCTTTCCCTGTAAATGATGTAGGTACAGATAGTACTGCCTCAGTTTCTCTCCCTGTAAATGATGTAGGTACAGATAGTACTGCCTCAGTTTTTCTCCCTGTAAATGATATAGGTACAGATAGTATTGCCTCAGTTTTTCTCCCTGTAAATGATGTAGGTACAGATAGTACTGCCTCAGTTTCTCTCCCTGTAAATGATGTAGGTACAGATAGTACTGCCTCAGTTTTTCTCCCTGTAAATGATGTAGGTACAGATAGTACTGCCTCCGTTTTTCTCCCTGTAAATGATATAGGTACAGATAGTACTGCCTCAGTTTTTCTCCCTGTAAATGATGTAGGTACAGATAGTACTGCCTCGGTTTCTCTCCCTGTAAATGATGTAGGTACAGATAGTACTGCCTCAGTTTTTCTCCCTGTAAATGATGTAGGTACAGATAGTACTGCCTCAGTTTTTCTCCCTGTAAATGATGTAGGTACAGATAGTACTGCCTCAGTTTCTCTCCCTGTAAATGATGTAGGTACAGATAGTACTGCCTCTCTGTCTCTCCCTGTAAATGATGTAGGTACATATAGTACTGCCTCGCTATCTCTTCCTATAAATAATGTAGATACAGATAGATCTGCCTCAGTTTCTCTTGCTGTAAATGATGTAGATAGAGAACTGATTGATTGTCTCTACCTGTAAATGATGTAGGTACTGATATTACTCTCTCCCTTTAAATGAAGTAGACATGAGTAGTACTGCTTCCCTATCTCTTCATGTAAATGATGTAGGTACAGGTAGTGTTGACTCTCCTGTCTCTCCTTGTAAATGATGCAGATACAAATAGTACCACCTTCGTCTATCTATTTGTATATAATGTAGATGTAGATAGTACTTACTATATATATACATACTGTGTACCGTAAATTGTGTAGGTACAAGTACTGTTACCTCCCTATATATTCAGCCTTATTAATTTACACAGAAATAAACAATGAAAATGCAACTTTCTGATAGACAAAAAGATAAACATTTCCAAATGCAGACAAATAATATCAAGTGATTATTCTCCTCGTACAATACCTACTGTATGTAGAAGGAAACTGAATATGGAACTTATTTTATCGGTCTAAAACTCTGAAAAATCAGGTGGACGGGGCAGGACAACCTTTTACTATGTCCTCACATCTATAGGGAAGAAAATCCTGATATGTATTGTCTGTCCTAGTCTTGCTCTGATTTTTGTTATCTCATTATTTTTAGACAGTCACTATTAGTAGAGATGAGCGAAGTTATCAAAAATTTGATTCAGCTGCTTCGCCGAATTTCACAAAGAAATTGGATTTGTTACAAAGCAAATGGATGAGGTATGTTTCTTTTTTTTACCACCATTTCAGGAAAAATAGATTTGTTACCATGAAGCGGGAGGAAATTCGGCTTCGTAGCGAATAAAATTTTTCCTGAAAGTCGGATCGAAGTCAATTTGTTTGACTTTGATTTGTTCAACACTAATTATTAGTTTTACTAGCTGTGGTTTTGAGGTCATTCCTTGATATTTTCAATCACCGTCCTGAAATATAATATATTCTTTGCAGGGTCAATACAAAATCTTATCATTGTACAAATCTTCTCATTAACATGGATTAACAGAGCATACCAGATAATCCCTAGTGGATAAATGAAATACTTTATATTTTTTTTTTTTATTACACTTAAAATCAATAATTCAACAGGTACAGGGAAAATACAATTATATCCAATCGCAGTCCTGCCAGGAAATGGACAGAGAGAGAAAAAAAAAGATATGTATATATATCCACCTTTCTATATTTACAATTCTGGGTATTAATCATCATTCTCCGTCCATTTAGACATTGAATGGATCATGTCTGACCACATGCAAACATGGGACATCAGACCCTTAGAAATCAAACACCTGCAGTGTGGGTAGGTTTGTAAATGTTGTGCCTAGTACCCCTTGGAAAGGTCTTAAATCACTGACAATTTGATTAAATTGTGAATTTCTATCTCGAATATTGGCACAAATATTTAGAATATAGTGATATACACTCACCTAAAGAATTATTAGGAACACCTGTTCTATTTCTCATTAATGCGATTATCTAGTCAACCAATCACATGGCAGTTGCTTCAATGCATGTAGGGTTGTGGTCCTGGTCAAGACAATCTCCTGAACTCCAAACTGAATGTCAGAATGGGAAAGAAAGGTGGGCTACAACAGCAGAAGACCCCACCGGGTACCACTCATCTCCACTACAAATAGGAAAAAGAGGCTACAATTTGCACGAGCTCACCAAAATTGGACTGTTGAAGATTGGAAAAATGTAGCCTGGTCTGATGAGTCTCGATTTCTGTTGAGACATTCAAATGGTAGAGTCCGAATTTGGCGTAAACAGAATGAGAACATGTATCCATCATGCCTTGTTACCACTGTGCAGGCTGGTGGTGGTGGTGTAATGGTGTGGGGGATGTTTTCTGGGCACACTTTAGGCCCCTTAGTGCCAATTGGCCATCGCTTAAATGCCACGGGCTACCTGAGCGTTGTTTCTGACCTTGTCCATCCCTTCATGACCACCATGTACCCATCCTCTGATGGCTACTTCCAGCAGGATAATGCACCATATCACAAAGCTTGAATCATTTCAAATTGTTTTTTTTAACATGACAATGAGTTCACTGTACTAAAATGGCCCCCACAGTCACCAGATCTCAACCCAATAGAGCATCTTTGGGATGTGGGGGAACGGGAGCTTCGTGCCCTGGATGTGCATCCCTCAAATCTCCATCAACTGCAAGATGCTATCCTATCAATATGGGCCAACATTTCTAAAGAATGCTGTCAGCACCTTGTGGAATCAATGCCACGTAGAATTAAGGCAGTTCTGAAGGCAAAATGGGGTCCAACACCGTATTAGTATGGTGATCCTAATGATTATTTAGGTGAGTGTATATTAGAAATATCGAATATTCGAGATTTTTTTTTTAATCAGTACACATGATCCCTTCCTGCCTCTAACTTGTGGGCCAATGAGAAGGCTGCAATATCTTTGACTTGAGAATTTTCGTAATGCGAATTTTCGTAATGAGAATCAATGAGATCGTGAAAACTCAGATCCGATGGTATATTTTAACCCCCAGGCATTCCCATGGTGACTGGGAGGCTTGTCAGGGAGGAGTATGCCAAAGTGGAACAACTACAGATAAAAAATAAAAATAAAAAAAGATAAATATTCTAAAAAACTAATAAATTCAATATAGTGCTATATGTTTGTTTTTCGAATATTCGTAATATTCTAAAACAAGAATATATAGCAATGCAGCGAATATTTGAAAAAACTAATGTAGAACAATTTAGCTAATATAGTGCAATCATGTTTTTTTTTATAGTTGTAATTTTTTTCCAATCTGAACTTCAGATGAGAAAAAAAATTACAACTATTAGACAAAGATGATTATAACACTATATTAGCTAAATTGCTCTATATTAGTTTTTTCTTTTTACTATTCGCTATATTGCTATATATCTTGTTTTTGAATATTACGAATATTCAAAAAAACAAATATATTCGTTTTCTAGAATATCTGTCTTTTTTTTTTAAATCGGTACAGTTGTTTCACTTTGACATACTCCTCCCCGACAAGCATCCCCGTCACCATGGGAACGGCTGGGGGTTAGAATATACCTACGGATCAGATTTTTTTATGATCTTATTGATTCTCATTGCGAAAATTTGTATTGCGAAAATTCGCAATCAACACTACTCCTAACAAATATTCAAATTCTTGAATATTCAACAAACATTCTACGAAATATTCGCGAAATGTCGCGAATTCGAATATGACCCCTGCAGCTCATCACTACTGCCGACCTTTTATGTTTAACATATTTTCAAATAATTTATAGAGTTATTTTACATTTCCATATCACTTTTAGTATTTAAAGGGAGTCTGTCATCACAGTTTCACCTTTTTAACCCTTCCCATAGCTTTCTAGCAGCATTACAGTTGATAAAAACATTACCTTTATAAGCAATCGTGGACTTATAAAACTGACAAAAATCATCTTAGTAGGATATGCAAATGAGGTCTCGCAAGTGCCCAGGGGCGGCGTCAACCTCGTAGGTGCCCAGGCAGCTCTGCCTTATCGTTGCTTCCCCCCGCCCAGTCTTTTCCTCTGCCCTACCCATCCTTTCCCTCTGCCCGCCCATCTTCTTACTTCTTCTCTCATCGAGAGCCCGCGCCTGAGCGCTGAGTCCGTCAGCCGGAGCATGCGCACTGCGATGTCCATTCCTGGCACGGCATCACACTAATTAATGCGCATGCGCCGGCTAACTCGCCCATGTAAATATGGTCCACTCCATTGTGTCTATGGCCCATGGGGCTGGTATAAAGCAATTTTTTTATGCTTTGTAAATGCCGTTAAGAGCAACTTATGAAAGATGGCCAACTCGTAATCATGTTCAGGAAATAAAATGAATACTCTACAACCAGAAAATAAAAACAGATTAGAAAAAAAGGATATGTGCTACTATCTGATAACATTTTTGTTTACACATTTCCTTAAAATTCCATTGAAGTGAAGAGAGCTGAGCTACAATACCACACACTACCTCTGAACAGGTGTGGCACTGTTTTTAGAAAACAAAGCAGCCATATTTTTCTAATCCTGCTTCACCTAGCAGTCAGTCCCATGCTCCCTTCTGAGTCATTTCACTTTCACCATTTAGACTCAGTGGCCTTTCTTAGTTCACTCTATTATAACCTAGTTCAGCGCAACCCTGGAAATCTCTATTTGGCTGCATATTATTTACTCGCTTACAATGTTTTGTGCTTCATCAAAGCAGTTAAACTGCTTAATATGCTGGTCGTGTGGCAAACTGCCTTTCTAACAAATAATTTAGCAGATGGCACTTTACTCTATCACCAATTGACTTTACTGCACTTTTCGAGCTGCTCGGAGCTGATAACACAGAGGACGTCTTGTTACCAGAGCAAAAAAAAATCTGAATAGCACATTGTACGGCCATGTAGAAAGCCTTGTTACGCTCGCTTCATTTTCTTGGTTCATTGAACCAGTGAAATTACCTGATGTCACTAAACAACATCATGTAACGTAATGTCATCATGGACTTATCTGGCTGGTAAAACGGACACCTTCTACTGGTGATAATCAATGGGCGGTTATCACGATGCGACACTGCCGAGAACTAAATATTAACTGCAGCGGAGACACTTTGGGAAAGTGGTTGCTTACCCCTTGGATATTTAAAGGAAAAGTCCAGTCAAATATAAGAAGAAAAAGTTTAGTTTAATAACTATGCATTGTCCTACTTGTTACAGTATGGTTTCTACAATGTAGCAACATGATGCTGTCTCCTCAGTGACATAGTTCCCCATAAATCAAAACAAAAGTAAAACAGTGGTCCATACAGAAGATTAATTTGAAGCTCAAAAACAGTAACATGGCCCTCCCCTCCCATGTTCCATGTATAATATTGGACTTCTTATAAGGCATAAGAGTTTCTGGCCCCAGTGTGTCTGCTATCTCTGCACTGCCTATAGTTATGGCCCTGGTTGCACATGATAGTACCGAATCCTCCAACATTCCTTTGATGATCTGGCCTTAGTCCATCATACATTCTGACCTGGCTACCTCGATGATGTCACCACAAAAGACCCATGAAGGACCAGGAGATTGCCAGCCCAGGAACATCAAGACATTTAAAAGGTGAATACAACAAATTTTGTCATGTTATACTATATTATACCAGTTCATGAAAAAAATGGTGCTTGTCTGAATAAACTCTTTAACTTTTTGAGCACGCAATTGGGACTATTTGTAATCGCTATGTAACTTTGTGTGTTAGCCCTACGTTTACTCCTCTGAAGGCAAAGTAATAGCAACTATTATACCATCATATACATTTTGAGTAAAATAATGCTTCCATCATGTAAACAGGAAAGAGTTCTTTACAGTAACAGCTGCCAAAGGCTGGAAATCCTTAAAGGGATTCTGTCACCTCCCCTAACCCAAAAAACGATTTTAAAGCAGCCATGAAGCACAGCTTACCTGGATTAGGCTGTGCTCTTTTATCTTGTGATCCGTCCAGCAGTTTCTGCAAAAAACGACTTTTATTGATATGCAAATGTGTCCTGAAGGTGCCCAGAGGGGCGTTTTGTTCCTCTTAGAGAGCCCAGTACCGCCCCTCTTACAGTGCCCAGCCCGCCTTCCTTGCACTGTCTAACCGCCCCCAGCCTGCCACAGCCTCTCCTCCCCCCTCCCTCACGCCGAACGAACTCTCGCACAGGCGCAGTACCCACTGAGGGCTGCGCCTGTGCGATCAGCAGGAGACTGAGGGCAGGAGCTTCATCCTCGTCACTGGGCATGCACTGAGCCCAGTGACGTCCGATGCTCGGTGTTCCCTCAGTCAGCAGGGAAGAGCGAGCATCGGACGTCACTGGGCTCAGTGCATGCCCAGTGACGAGGATGAAGCTCCTGCCCTCAGTCTCCTGCTGATCGCACAGGCGCAGCCCTCAGTGGGTACTGCGCCTGTGCGAGAGTTCGTTCGGCGTGAGGGAGGGGGGAGGAGAGGCTGTGGCAGGCTGGGGGCGGTTAGACAGTGCAAGGAAGGCGGGCTGGGCACTGTAAGAGGGGCGGTACTGGGCTCTCTAAGAGGAACAAAACGCCCCTCTGAGCACCTTCAGGACACATTTGCATATCAATAAAAGTCGTTTTTTGCAGAAACTGCTGGACGGATCACAAGATAAAAGAGCACAGCCTAATCCAGGTAAGCTGTGCTTCATGGCTGCTTTAAAATCGTTTTTTGGGTTAGGGGAGGTGACAGAATCCCTTTAAAGGGGCATTCTGGTTACCAAAAAGTTATTCAGTTCTCGTGATTGGTGGGGTACCCAGTGGTAGGACCCCCAATGATCTAATAGTTATCTTTCTGTAACCAGACTACCCTTTTGAAGGAGTAATCCAGGAAAATAAAAAATCTACGACGACCCCTACAATGTCTTAAAACAAAAGACAAAAAAAAAGTTATACTCACCCGTTTCTCCAGCGCCATACTTTGTGGTGCTGGTCCTTTGGGGAAAAATTACATTGGGAGATTTAAGACATTAGAGGACTTCATACCTTCCAGTGGGATGGATGCTGCTTCTCTAGAGAAAGTAACAATAGGCTGTCTCCTCACCAACTGGAGCCATGATCACTGATAATGGGAAGAACATTCTGTCTGTGCTGCATCAGGGAGGGCGGATACATACATTGCAAGTCTTCAATCTGGTTGTCAACTGGTTCCTAATATCTTCCACCCAACAGCAAGACGTCTTGAAAATGTCAAGTAAAATGCGTAAGCACTTCAGTTACTCTTACCATGCCAAACACTCTCCTTGAGCTACATAGGCAGAATGGTGTTCCTCTACATTGCCTTATATGCAACGTTTCCACATGTTGGAACTCTGCCCGCCACATGTTGGACTGACTATATGGGCAGAGGAAACCCGTGACCGATTTGTTGACAATGCAGACGGACAGGACTACTCCCTGGTGTAACTTTGACGTTAGCCAGTGCCAGCTCATGCATGACACCTGCCGTTTGCCTAGGCATTTTGAGGAGGCCACTTTATTTGCCAGTCACCAACACTACGAAATGAGTAATGTCATTTTACTCCTTCACGTCCTGGAAAGGATGTTGATAAATCTGACTGGCGACGGGACAGGAGGTGTGGTGCCTACAGCTCATGGCTACCTGAGCCCTGTGGAGGCTGAACTGGCACAGGAGGAGGAGGAAGACAAGGAAAAGGACATAAACGTCCAGGAATTCTATACAGACCTATGTGGTTTATCTGTCCATGCGACATGAGAGGAGCAGGAGGAGCGGGAGGAACTAGAGGGATACGAGGAAGACGACACTGATCACCTCTACAGACTATGCAGTATGAAGTGGAGATGAAGGCAGGAAGTCCCTCTGAGTCCCTTGTGCAATTGACCAGATGCATGCTGAGTTGATTGGGTAGTGACAGCCGCATTATTACCATTCAGCAGAGGGATGACTACTAGCTCATCACAATGTTAGACCCTCACTACTGTTCCAGAATGGGGGCCTTTTTCACACCTTCTGAGAGGGATGAAAAACTCAACTACTGTTGAGACATCCTTTGTAGTCGGTTGGTCGCTACCTACATGCCCCATCGCCCATCACCGCTTCCACTTGAATGGGGTCCACATTTCGAATACTACGGTTCGCACCGCAAAAAAATTGTGCATGCACTAAATTTTTGCGGTGCGGAGGCACGTACAGTAGTGCTTCCGTGGGCTTCCGATCCGTGCCTTCGTTCCGCATCTCCCATTGAAGTGAATGGGTCCGCGATCCGTGATGCACGGCCGGTGCCCGTGTATTGCGGACCGCAATTTGCGGTCCACAGCACGGGCACGGAGCCCTTACATTCGTGGGCATGAGCCGTAATAGTGATGCACAGTCATTCTACATTTAACAGAAGGGATTCAAATGCAGGTGTTTGCACAACATGGATTAAAAGAACCTTTTTTGTCTCCACTACTTTATTGATGTTGCCTCCATGTCCTTATTTTTTTCCACTAAAGAGTCATTGGGACACCTGCTTTATTTATTTTTTTGCTTTTCTGAAGGATGCAGTATTCTTTTTTTTTATGTTTAGCTAGGGGTTTGCTAGGAATGTTGGTGGCCTGCACGATGATGAGCGCATCTATGTTTGTGACCTGCCTGTCATTCTGACGCACAGTAACTGTTTCGTTACCAGAAAGGACTAGCTATGGATTTTGCTGCACTGCACAGTGATGTACATCAGGATACATTCTCCCTAAAGTTTAACTGAAGGCCGGGATAGACCTGTTTTAACACGCTTCGTGAGTAATTAATTCGGATTGAAGCAATTATTTTGGAAAAATTTGGCGAAGGGGACAAAATGAATTTTTTAAAACTTCACACATCTTTAGTACCCACCCAACCCCAGCACCACGGGCAAATACACATTACCCCCTAGTTTTGCTCCACCTTAAATTCTATGCACTTCTATACAAAGTTTTCACAAGATCTCAACATGGAAACATAGAAAGGTTTGTCCTGTTTTAATCTAAAAAGTTTTAGGTTCCCCCTGACTGCAAAGTCTGTAATGGGTTTTTAAAGCATTTCAGGAAGGCGGTCATGTGGATAAAATAAACATTGCATGTTTCTCCATTGGAAATAGTGTATTATATAGAGAATGATTTTGGGCAGCTTGATGTATAATGCACTTTCAGATTTAGTAGTCAGTTTTTTTTATGTGCTGTGGAGAAAAAACTGAATTATAAATGAGGATGTGATGTTTTACATGGTATACAATGATGACAGAAAACAATTAGTGTTGAACGCTGATCCATAAGATGAGAACTTAAAAGAGTTATCCGAGACTGGTAACAAATCTCCAGGGGGCTATGAATGGTGTAAAAGTGTGCCGAGCTTCCATCTCTGCTGCTAACGGTCCTGCCAAACTGGAAATCTGAACATGCCATCTACATGCACTTAACTGCTGCCTGTCAGTGGTGATGCTCCAGTAACGACATGTGACCCTTCGTATACAAGTCACCTCTGAGGTCATTGATTGACCGGCAGTGGGGAGGTCCATGTATACAGCATCTCTCTTTTCTAGTCTGGCGGAGACTGGAAGCGACAGAAATGGGAGTTTGGCGCTGGACTTGGACCCATGTGCCACATTACTATAGTAGGTAGGTTTTACACAATTAACTGTTACAGTCTCTTGCATCCAAATGGGCACGATGGGCAGTGTATAAATCTCTTCCCTGATACAGGGGATTCTCCCTTGCCTCTTCGACTCATCTCACACATGGCAGAGGCTCATCTGCCCATCACTCAGTCATCAGGTACTCACCTGAAGCCTATTCCTCTACATTTAGTCCTAAGCCACAATGCCCCCCAAAATGACCTGACTCCTCATTAATTAGGACCCAGTTTGCTTTGCTCTGCTTCTCTGGTTTTTGTGCAGCCCCCACTCATACTGCTACGCTTCTGTGTGGGAGGGTAACACCACACCGAGCATAGGAGGGAAGGGGGAACAGAGAATCAGGCCTGAGAAGTAGGGAAGGAAGATGGACATCTCCTAGTGAAAACCCTAACCAAAATCCTGACTGACTACCAGTATGAACAGACCCCAAAGGTAGGTGAGTTCATACGCAGGAATACCTTGAGTCTGATCTAGCCCTATAGGACCCTGGTACTAATGGCAGGGACGAGACTACCTGTTCCTCCAAAAGGAAGGACGAACAGGAGTCCCCTACAGGCCTAATACAAACAATAGGGAAATGCAACACACAGAAGCCAAACAAAATACAAAAGGGAAAGGAAAGACTTAACTTCAAAGGGGCTATGGAAGCACCAGGAACTCAGCCGAGATCCAACCACAAACTATCCACAGAAGCTATAAAGCGCACAGCATTGTGGGAGAAACAACTATAAATAAGGAAGGTTAAATGACCACATTAGTAACACCTGGAGGCTCGGGGGTGTGGCCATTACCAGAAACAACACAGACGCCTAATGATCCACAAGGAAAACCTGTGAGATCAAACCACGTGTTGCTAGTCTCACAGATCTCCTGCCAATTACTGTTGCCAGGACATCCGTTTGTGTCTCGGTACTTCCGTGACACATACTGGCCCTGTAGATCTGAACACAAGCTACTCCCTCACTGACGGACTCTCATATTCCAGGTTAAACAGCAGGCTCTGTACGGGACAATCCTAAGCTGAGATCATGTCCACATCCAGCTCTATTGTACTCCTGCAGCTTTGTTTGGGAGTCACTAGGATGATGCCTCAGTGTATCTGTCTCTCTGCCTGCAGAATCTTAGCTCCAGCTGTGGCCCCCATGAGATCTCTGGTGCTAGAGTTTCTCATGCATATCGAGCTGACCCCACCAAGGTTGCCAACCTTCCAGAAATTTTTGGACAGTCTGTAAAAATAGGAGACTAGATGTGTCCGTGGTTTGTTTTGAGGTCAGTAGTACTTGAATAGATTATTTTGGTAGTAATTATTATCATTTTACAGCTTACACTAAATGATGAGGTGTTTCCATATATTGAGCTATAGACATTTCTTACTTATAATCTTTTTGTTGGATGTCCATTAATTTGGGATAAGTTGTCCAGAAAAAAGAAAAAATCTGGTTGACAACACTGACCCCAACCCACACCCCCAGTACGTTAGTGTCAGCATCATGTGTATGAGAATTGGTAGCACCAGAGATGGAGATGACTGCCTACCATGCAAGCACAAACCCAAACTGGCTTGTGGCACCTGGCTAAAGGAACTGTCAATCCTTCTACGTGACCAAAGGTCCTCACACACATTGCACACAGCAGAATATAACAGGAAACACAGGACAATCGCCATTATTTGTACTGGACTCACAATTAGGGATGAGCGAAATCGACTTCGGATAAAACATCCGAAGTCGATTTGCATAAAACTTTGTCTCAATACTGTACGGAGCAAGAAAACCATTGTTTGCTGCTTACCTTTTTATAGCTGGTCCTATAGTTGAGTAGTGTTTAGTATGAGCATCTCAATGCAAGGTAATCTGAAAGAGAATGGCACAAAGTCCTACTGGGAAATCACTGACATCTACGGCTGCATTGTTGAGTGTCTTATGGTGTGAGAAGAGCTGAAGGCTTTGACCAATAGAGGTTTAGAGGACAAGTCGGGTTCCCTATTTTATAAAGAAGCTATAATAAGTTATATATCACGGGAATATGTGCCACTTAGTAATTATAATGGTTAGTAGCGGGATTACTTCTATCACATTGGGAATGGTAAGACTCCTCAGGTCGCTCTCATCTTATTCCCTACTCTGCGATGATTTATAGGCTGCGAATCGAACATTACAACCATTCTTTACAGAAACGTGACCAAGTGCCCTCAATAAACGGGAAGAGTCACAGAGAGCCGTTTATCAACATCTCCCTGCTGAAAAATGTTCACAATGCACAATTGTCCCAGGGAAACCGCTGGGATTTTCTTGACAAATTTGTGCAGAAGTTTCAGCATTGATTTTTGGTCCACTTTTGCAATCAGCTGATGCTGACAAATTATCCAGGGAGAGATTGCTGCTGCCTATATGTAATCACCGGGTATTCTCCTAGAAGCAAGGACTTGTATTAATATTATGCTATATATGTCAGATATTGCACACAACATGCAATTTGCTTCATGTTATTTCTACATATCTAAACAATGCAATGGATGCTATAATAATATAATTAATGTGAGAGCAAAAGTGACAGCCAGGTCCCATACACATGATTTAGTCCCCTATGCACTCCATGGGCCTCCATATTGTGGTTTTCTGCAATGTATTCTCCCGTAGAAGCAGAGGCAGTCTGTAACAGGGCCCTCCACCTGCCATGTGCAATATATATAACACTGATGTCTTCTTACGTATCAGGGGAGCCTTCGGGCACCAGGACCCACATGTAATCTCTACTAGTGTTGATCGAGCACCCGAGTATAATAGAAGTCAATGGGAGAACCCAAGCATTAAACCAGGCACCCCCTGCTCTGTATATAAAGTGCAGATGCTGCCAAAAATTGCAAGGAAGAGGCACTCCGATACAACCCGTATATCACATAAATGAGGGCCTCATTCACATTGTGGTACAATTGCTCAGGTAGTGGGACTCCTTCACTCATAAAGCCTATGCACTAAGTGAAAGGGCTGCCAAAAATTACAAGGAACCAACACTCCAATACACCCTTTGTTACACATAAAGGAGGGCATCATACACAGCCTTGAAAAATTATGATTGATGGCCTGCTGGTGACCCTCAAAAACATTTGGAGCAAGAGCCTGCTGATCTGACCATCTAAAACATTAGGGGTGAGGGCCTGCTGCCTCTTTGGTGACTCTAGATAACCTGGGGCCGATCGCACGTCCCCGTGACGGCGACGATTCATTCGGATGTCTGCCCTATCAACTTTCGATGTTATTTTAAGCGCCAACCACGGTGACCACGGGTAAGGGGGAATCAGTGTTCGATTAAGGAGAGGAAGCCTGAGAAACGGCTATGGCTACCACTTCCAAGCAAGGCAGCATGCGTGCAAATTACCTATTAGGTATAATTAGGTGAGGGCCTGCAGGTGAGCTGACCCTGTAAAAGATTGTAGGTGAGGGCCTGCTGGTGAGCTGACCCTCTAAAAGATTGTAGGTGCGGGCCTGCAGGTGAGCTGAACCTCTAAAACATTATAGTTGAGGGCCTGCTGCTGAGCTGACCATTAAAAAAATGTACAGTGTTCAAAGCAGGCCGGGTCACCTGAATAATTTAATAGGACTCCGGTTCTATTTTGTTGGTTTTCGGAACTGAGGCTATGATTAAGAGGGACGACCGGGGGCATCTGTACTGTGCCGCTAGAGGTGAAATTCTTGGACCGGCGCAAGGCAAACCAAAGCGAAAGCATTTGCCAAGAATGTTTTCATTATTCAAAAACGAATGTCAGAGGTTCAAAGACGATCAGATTACGATTAAGAGGGATGGACGGAGGCATCCGTATTGCGTCGCTAGAGGTGAAATTCTTGGACCGGCGCAAGAAGAACCAAAGCAAAAGCATTTGCCAAGAATGTTTTCAATAATCAAAAACTAAAGTCGGAGGTTCGAAGATGATCAGATACCGTTGTAGTTCCTACCATAAACAATGATGACTGGCGATTCGGCGGCGTTATTCCCATGACCAGCCTAGTCTTTGGGTTTCAGGGGGAGTATGGTTTGAAAGCTGACCAAGTACATTGTATGTCACAGATACATTTTTGAAGTGCACACGTTACACTGCAGATGTGGCCCTGGTAAGGTCACTGTCAGAAGCGGACACCGTCTACGAAAAAAGTACATTGTATGTCACAGATACATTTTTCAAGCGCACACGTTACCCTGCAGATGTTGCCCTGGTAAGGTCACTGTCAGAAGAGGACACCGTCTACAGAAAAGTGCACTGGATGTCACTGATATTTTAGGGATGCACACACTTTACACAGGAGATGTGGTGTGAATAATCTAACTGACCACAGCGGCCTATCACACGATATTTAGCAGGATGCGCTTAAAATATATATTGCTGCTGTCACACACAATAGTCCTTAAAAGGACTTTCGGGTCTATGAAAAGTTTTTTGTATAAAAATCTTCCTATTACACTCCCTACACTGTCTGTACTTCCTATGCACAGCTCTCCTTAACACTGAGCAATTTAACGCAGGTTGCGCTACAAACATATATTGCTGCTGTCACACACAATAGTCCTTAAAAGAACTTTTGCGTCTCTGAAACATTTTTGTACCAAATAAATATTAATTTACACTCCCTACGCTGTCTGTCTCTTCCTATGCTCAGCTCTCCCTGACTATATACAGTCAGGTCCATAAATATTGGGACATCAACACAAGTCTAACAATTTTGGCTCTATACACCACCACAATGGATTTGAAATGAAACAAACAAGATGTGCTGTAACTGCAGACTGTCAGCTTGAAAATAATTTGAGAGTATTTACATCCAAATCAGGTGAACGGTGCAGGAATTACAGCAGTTTGCATCTGTGCCTCCCACTTGCTAAGAGACCAAAAGTAATGGGACAGAATAATAATCATAAATCAAACTTTAACTTTTTAATACTTGGTTGCAAATCCTTTGCAGTCAATTACAGCCTGAAGTCTGGAACGCATAGACATCACCAGACGCTGGGTTTCATCCCTGGTGATGCTCTGCCAGGCCTCTACTGCAACTGTCTTCAGTTCCTGCTTGTTCTTGGGGCATTTTCCCTTCAGTTTTGTCTTTAGCAATTGAAATGCTCAATCGGATTCATGTCAGGTGATTGACTTGGCCATTGCATAACATTCCACTTATTTCCCTTAACTCCTTAAGGACTGGGCTCATTTTCACTTTAAGGACCAGGTAATTTTTTGCAAATCTGACCAGTGTCACTTTATGTGGTGATAACTTTAAAACACTTTTACCTATCCAGGCCATTCTAAAATAGTTTTTTTATCACATATTGTACTTCATGACACTGGTAAAATGGAGTAAAAAAAAAATCATTTTTATTTATAAAAAAATGCCAAATTTGCCCAAAATTTTGAGGAAATTTTTAATTTCTCTACTTCTATAATACATAGTAATACCTACAAAAATAGTTATTATTTTACATTTGCCATATGTCTACTTCATGTTTGGATCATTTTGGGAATTACATTTTATTTTTTGGCGATGTTACAAGGCTTAGAAGTTTAGAAGCACATCTTGAAATGTTTTAAGACATTTTCAAAAACGCACTTTTTAAGGACCAGTTCAGGTCTGAAGTCACTTTGTGAGGCTTATATAATAGAAACCACCAGAAAATTACCCCATTCTAGAAACTACACCCCTCAAGGTATTCAAAACTGATTTTACAAACTTTGTTAATCCTTTAAGTGTTCCACAAGAGTCACTTTTTTGGCAGATTTTCCATTTTAATATTTTTTTTCCAGTTACAAAGCAAGGGTTAACAGCGAAACAAAACTCAATATTTTTGGCTCTGATTCTGTAGTTTACAGAAACACCCAATATGTGGTCATAAACCACTGTACGGGCACACGGCAGGGCGCAGAAGGAAAGGAATGCCATACGATTTTTGGAAGGCAGATTTTGATGGACAGTTTTTTTGACACCATGTCCCATTTGAAGCCCCCCTGATGCACCCCTAGAGTAGAAACTACAAAAAGGTGACCCCATTCTAGAAACTACACCCCTCAAGGTATTCAAAACTGATTTTACAAACTTTGTTAACATTTTAGGTGTTCCACAATAATTAATGGAAAATAGAGATACAATTTCAAAATTTCACTTTTTTGCCAGATTTTTCCATTTTAATATTTTTTTTCAGTTACAAAGCAAGGGTTAACAGCCAAACAAAACTCAACATTTATGGCTCTGATTCTGTAGTTTACAGAAACACCCCATATGTGGTCGTAAACCACTGTACGGGCACACGGCAGGGCGCTGAAGGAAAGGAATGCCATACGTTCTTTGGAAAGCAGATTTTGCTGGACTGGTTTTTTGACACCATGTCCCATTTGAAGTACCCCTGATGCACCCCTAGAGTAGAAACTCCCAAAAAGTGATCCAATTTTAGAAACTACGGGATAGGGTGGCAGTTTTGTTGTCAATATTTTAGGGTACATATGATTTTTGGTTGCTCTATATTACACTTTTTGTGAGGCAAGGTAACAAGAAATAGCTGTTTTGCCACCGTTTTTATTTTTTGTTATTTACAACATTCATCTGACAGATTAGATCATGTGGTATTTTTATAGACCATGTTGTCACGGACGCGGCAATACCTAATATGTATACTTTTTTTTATTTATGTAAGTTTTACACAATGATTTCTTTTTTTAAACAAAAAAAATCAATCATATTTTAGTGTTTCCATAGTCTGAGAGCCATAATTTTTGTCAGTTTTTGGGTGATTATCTTGGGTAGGGTATAATTTTTGCGGGATGAGATGACAGTTTGATTGGCACTATTTTGGGGTGCGTGTGACTTTTTGATCGCTTGCTATTACACTTTTTGTAATGTAAGGTGACAAAAAATGGCTTTTTTTACACCATTTTTTTTACGGTATTCACCTGAGGGGTTAGGTCATCTAATATTTTTATAGAGCAAGTTTTTACGGATGCGGCGATACCTAATATGTATACTTTTTTTAAATTTATGTAAGTTTTACACAATAATATTTTTGAAACAAAAAAAAATCATGTTTTAGTGTCTCCATATTCTGAGATCCATAGTTTTTTTTTGTTTTTGGGAGATTATCTTAGGTAGGGTCTCATTCTCTCTTCTGGGAGTTCCTACTAACACAGCCTTCCCCTTGCAGGGAGAGCTGGACAAAACTGGCTCTAACTGTTTTTTCCCTACCTTGCCGCAGGGCGTGGGAAACTCCACTTCCCTTAAGCAGGGGGGAACAGAACAGAACTGGAATGTTCCATTCCAAATGGCCATAATATTAAAACTATGCCTACCAATGATGCTGCCACCTGCTGGTAGACCTGAAACATTGCAAAGGAAAATATAACATTTAAAATGGTTTCAACTGCACAGTAGTGAATGACATGAGGAAATTACCTCAGCTGACAATATTAATGCTCTTAGAAGATTGTAGCGGGGTAAAAGCGTTAGTAACCCCACTCTGGGTTGTTACATTTACAGCCCCACCGGGACCCGATGGCACCGCCGCCCGCAACCGCCGCATGTAAAACGCCGCAAACTGCAGGTCTGAATTGACCTGCGGTTTGCGGCGATCGCTGACACGGGGGGTCACGGGTACGTCATGTGTCCTTAAGTACCGGGAAATGTGTCCGGAACAGGTTAAAAAACTCTTTGGTTGCTTTTGCGGTATGCTTTGGGTCATTGTCCATCTGCACTGTGAAGTGCTGTCCAATGAGTTCTAAAGCATTTGGCTGAATATGAGCAGATAATATTGCCTGAAACACTTCAGAATTCATCCTGCTGCTTTTGTCAGCAGTCACATCATCAATAAGTACAAGAGAACCAGTTCCATTGGCAGCCATACATGCCCACGCCATGACACTACCACCACCATGCTTCACTGATGAGGTGGTATGCTTAGGATCATGAGCAGTTCCTTTCCTTCTCCATACTCTTCTCTTCCCATCACTCTGGTACAAGTTGATCTTGGTCTCATCTGTCCATAGGATGTTGTTCCAGAACTGTGAAGGCTTTTTTAGATGTCGTCTGGCAAACTCTCATCTGGCCTTCCTGTTTTTGAGGCTCACCACTGGTTTACATCTTGTGGTGAACCCTCTGAATTCACTCTGGTGAAGTCTTCTCTTGATTGTTGACTTTGACACACGTACACCTACCTCCTGGAGAGTGTTCTTGATCTGGCCAACTGTTGTTTCTTCACCAGGGAAAGAATTCTTCGGTCATCCACTACAGTTGTTTTTTGTGGTCTTCCGGGTCTTTTGGTGTTGCGGAGCTCACCGCTGCGTTTGTTCTTTTTAAGAATGTTCCAAACAGTTGTTTTGGCCCTCTTTGGCTTGCATCCCCCTTTCTTATTGATTAATAGTCACGTTAAAGGGGAATTGATGTTGCATTATTTGGTCTATATGGTTGTATGAGAACTACTGATATCCACTTAATATATGCTGTAAATTCTACCTACTTGCTTAGGTGGTGAGCCCAAATTTCTTCTAAAAGCCATTAAAGGGGATTTCGACCTAGGACATTGATGGTATATAGCTAGGATAAGCTATCAATGTTAGATAGGTGTGAATTACTCCAGAACAGGGTACCCCGAAGTGAACCAAGAGCAGTCACACTTGCGCTGGGAAATAACTGGGTTCAGCTATTTCTGGCAGTCCCATAATGTTGAAGGGATAGAGGGCCGCGCCTGTGCAGTATGCTCTCCATTCACCGCTATGGGACTTCCGAAAATAGCCAAGTGTGCTCACTTTATTTTTGAAACTCCCATAATGATGAATGGAGAGCACGCTGCTTTTCCACGGTGCACTCTCCTTCACTTTGGGGTCTTGTTTGGCAGGTCCCAGACGTGACATTGATGGCATATCCTAGTAATATGCCATCAATATGTCAGATGGGCCAACCCCTTTAAAGGCTATGTACACCGTTTTAGGCATTTTTTGTTTATGATTGCATTTTACTCATTTTTGGGTAAAAATCATATTTTCATTTGGCCTTTATAAAAAAATATTAAGTCATTCTGTCACAAAGGGTTAACTGTTTTTCTAACTCTCTGACTGGTATTTTCACTTTTACTTTGTGCAGGTCATCTAATAACCCTTATCTCTAAACTACTAAGAGATCATAAACACTTATTTAAGCAATAATGAGTGTTTATAATGTCAGAGAGCAGAGATAAGGAGCCTGTCAGCTCTCCAAATGACGGAAAATACAGAAAATCCAGAGGCTGCTACTTGAACATCTCAGCTATGTACAGAAAAAATCCTCCATATTTTTAATAAAGTAATAATGATTTTTAGCTCAAAATGAGTACAATACAATGATAAAAATATTGCCCTTAAAGGTGTACATAGCCTTTAAGACATGTCCAAAGATGCCATTAGTGGAGCCTGTGAGCTAAGATCACCCTTACACCATAGAACAGGTATTGAGCCCCTTTTCCGTAACTTCCATAACTCCTAACTGCATTGATGGGTTAATAAAAATTTAACTGAAACTCAGACCCCTAATTCTACGAGCTAGTAATGCAGACTGCTGTGTATCTGTTCCCCAGGTGATTTAATGGTCAATGTTCATGGTGCATTGCTGACAGTATTTGTATTGATGGTCTTATGAGCTCCAATATGCTCATTGAAGTAGATTAGCTTGCATTTCGTCATGGCCAGGTTTAATTAGGTCCATTGTGTTTATGGTTTCAATATTTTATTGCTCGGCTAAAGATTTCTTTTTTGTCTTTAATCTTTTTTTCTACTCGTTGTTTAATTCCATCTTCACTTAGGATTAGAAGATAAATTATTATAGCAATAGCAAAACTACTATAAAGCAAAGGACATTTGTAAAACAGGGAAATATTCTAAGAGTTCTATTACATGGGCCGATTTCAGCCTGTAACTAGAGCCGATCAACGATATAAAAAGTTCATCGGCGCTCATTTAAAAGGCCGTTTCCATGGGCCTTTTAATGCAAACTGTAGGGGAATGATTGTTAGAACAATGTCTGCCTCCATACAGTTTGCATATTGTTAGTAGCACTTCCTTTTTTCCAGGCCCAAATAAAATATGTGATCAGCTGCCAAACGAATGGATAATTGTCGTTATGTTTGCATGGGCCAATGATCAAGAGCAAGTGTTCTTATGAACCATCGTTTGGTCAGTTATTAGCCATAGAGTTCATATAGTCCAAGACCAAATGGAATGATATCAAAATGTGAGCAAAAAACATAGTACTTCCCCAAAAATAGACCAGCCAGCAGGGTACACTGTGAAAGAAAAACATATGAGCCCTTTGCTTTCCAGCTACAGGATTTGTACAGTCTCTTTAAAAGACAGTAGGGGTCACTATCATTTTTATTTTGTAGCCATGGGCTTCATAACTGAACAGGTTGTGGATATCAGTTGCTGCTAATGGCCCTCTATGAATATTATTTACACATGATATTTCTTCTTATTTTGATGTTTTCAGGCTTCTCAATGCCAGATTCATGGATTTTGATATTATTTCCCACAATCCAGCTGACAACTACACTGCGACTATACCAAGAGGTAGTGGTCTGGTTGCTTATCCTCAGCAAAGTTCAGATCCCTGTTTAGGGGTTAAAGGGTGAATACTGGGGAAGTGCCAGAATAATGCCGTTAGGTTTATCCCTACGCCAAACCGATTAGTTGGCACAGTGGGTTCACACTCGCTGATCAGAAACAGAATTACAGAGTATTTTTATTTGTAGATTGAAATAGCTTCATCTAGCATGGCATAAGATAGCATTGTTCTGTATGTTTGTCTGACTTTATTTCACTGTATATAACTTGACAGACAATAGGTCTAACCTATGTATCCTTTATAGTTACTGCATGGAAATAGCTTTGTAAGACAGCACTGTGCTGTGACACCCTCCTACCAAGACCTCTATGATAGAGAGAGAGATACATAGAGCAACCAAGCAGGTCTAACCTTTTTTGTCTTTCAGGATTTGACAAACTCTAGGGCCTTTAAGGTTTAGCGCTAAGGTTTTGATTGAAAGTACCATGGTAAATTTCCTATAATCACTCCACGGGGAGATGCTTTTTAAAATAATATTTTTGAGAATTTTCAAGTTGAACTATTGTAAAACACAATACAAAATAACTGTATGAAAACAGGTGTATTGTGAATATGGTGGCTTAGCCTTAAAATTGGACAACCATCTTTCCATACAACTCTACAAGGTATACATGAAAATAATAAAACTGAAAATGGTTGGAATTTTCAGGGGCGGTCTAGGAGGCGGGCACGTCCGGAGCGCACACGCATCATCAGAGCGGTCCGTCGCCCGCGCTCCTGATAATACTATGCACGCCCCCCCGCGCGTCTATGCACATTCATGAGAATGGTTTTGATCACTCGGCGCTCGGCTGTGTAGTCTGTGTGGAGTCATGTGACGCTGGCTCCCGATTGTCACGGACGGTGTACAGGAAACAAGGCAAAGCAACATGTATAAATGACTCGCTGGATCCAAAAGCTAAGGAACCAAGGGAGACCCCTGCAGAAGACCTGGCACTTTCCCTGGCTGCTCAGCCTATGCAAAGATCCTAATGGTGGAGGTTTGCATATCCACGAACCTTGACTATAAAGCCCTGAGCACCCTACAATAGTGAGGGGACACGGCCACCGGCTCCCTACACAAGATACGGAGGGAGTAAGGGTCACCTGGGATCCAGCAAACAGAAAATAACAGATAAAGGTACAACACTTAGCTTTGCAGCAAACAGGAGAACAAAGTCAGCATGCACACACACTCCAGGAAGAAATATAAGCCGCCCAGAAAAGCATTCAGGGGAGGAATTTAAAGGGAAGCAATTAGTCCAACACATGACAGCTGAGAGAGGCTAACGAGAGGAGGAACTGAATACCACAACACAGAAACTCAAGGAGGAGGTTCTGATAGGCCTCTGTCAGAGCTTCTCAGCTGTCTGGTTGTGACAGTACCCCTCCCTCTACGAGTGGACTCCGGACACTCAGAACCCACCTTCTCAGGATGGGACCTATGGAAAGCCCTGATGAGACGAGAGGCTTTAATGTCCGTCACTGGGACCCACATACTCTCCTCAGGACCATACCCCTCCCACTGAACAAGGTACTGAAGAGAACCGCGGACAAGACGAGAATCCACAATCCTAGAGACCTGAAATTCAAGATTCCCATCAACCATAATCGGAGGAGGAGGCAAAGGCGAGGGTACAATGGGTTGAACATAAGGTTTCAATAAGGACTTATGAAAAACATTATGGATCTTCCAAGTCTGAGGAAGATCAAGACGGTATGCAACAGGATTGATGACAGACAGGATTTTGTAAGGCCCAATAAACCTAGGACCCAACTTCCAGGAGGGAACCTTCAATTTGATATTCTTGGTAGACAACCACACCAGATCACCAACATTCAGGTCCGGACCAAGCACACGTCTCTTATCTGCCACACGCTTATATCTCTCACTCATGCTCTTTAGATTATCCTGAATCTTTTGCCAAATAGATGACAAAAAGGAGGAGAATCTGTCCTCATCAGGTAAACCAGAAGACCCCTCTCCCGAGAAAGTCCCAAACTGCGGATGAAACCCATATGCACCAAAAAATGGTGACTTATCAGAGGACTCCTGACGACGGTTATTTAAAGCAAACTCAGCAAGGGACAAAAAAGAACACCAATCCTCTTGATTCTCTGCCACAAAACAGCGCAGATATGTCTCCAGATTCTGATTGACGCGCTCCGTCTGGCCATTCGACTGCGGGTGGAAAGCAGAAGAGAATGACAACCGAACCCCCAAGCGAGAACAGAAAGCCTTCCAGAATCTGGAAACAAACTGCGTGCCCCTATCAGAGACTATGTCTGAAGGAATACCGTGCAATTTGACAATGTGATCAATAAATGCCTGCGCCAGCGTCTTAGCATTGGGCAAACCAGGAAAAGGGATGAAATGCACCATTTTGCTAAAACGGTCCACCACCACCAGAATCACGGTCTTCCCCGAGGAACGAGGCAGGTCCGTTATGAAGTCCATGGACAGATGTGTCCAAGGACGGGAAGGAATGGGTAAGGGAAGGAGAGGACCTGATGGCTGTGAATGAGGGACTTTGGCACGAGCGCAAGTCTCGCAGGCTGCCACAAAACCCTCAACCGACTTACGAAGCGCAGGCCACCAGAATCTCCGAGCGATGAGATCCAGTGTGGCTCTTACCCCCGGGTGCCCAGCAAGGACCATATCGTGGTGTTCTTTAAAAATCTTGTGTCTTAAAGCGAGAGGCACAAACAACCTCCCAGGAGGAAAAAGATCAGAAGCCTCTGACTGGGCTGCCTGCACCTCTGCCTCCAATTCAGGAAAAAGAGCAGAGACCACCACACCTTCAGCCAAAATGGGACCCGGGTCTTCAAAATTCCCGCCTCCCGGAAAACAACGTGACAGGGCATCTGCCTTCACATTCTTAACTCCAGGGCGGAACGTGACAACAAAATTAAACCTAGAAAAGAACAAAGACCATCTGGCCTGTCTCGGGTTCAGACGCTTGGCTGACTCCAAGTAGGCCAGATTTTTATGGTCAGTAAATACGGTAATAGGGTGTCTGGCTCCCTCTAGCCAATGGCGCCATTCCTCAAAAGCCAACTTGATGGCCAACAATTCCCTATCTCCCACATCGTAATTTCTCTCTGCGGAGGAGAGTTTTCTTGAGAAAAAGGCACACGGTCGCCAATTGGCAGGAGAGGAACCCTGAGACAAGACCGCCCCCACACCCACCTCAGAAGCATCAACCTCAACTATGAAGGGTAAAGAAACATCAGGTTGCACCAAGATGGGAGCGGAAGCAAAACTCTCCTTGATATCAGAAAAAGCCTTACGCGCCTCTACTGACCAAGAAGAAAAATCTACCCCCTTTCTGGTCATATCAGTGAGTGGTTTAACAATAGAAGAATAATTCAAAATGAACTTCCTGTAATAATTGGCAAAGCCCAAAAAACGCATCAGCGCCTTCTGATTCTCAGGAAGCTCCCACTCAAGCACAGCGCGGACCTTCTCGGGGTCCATGCGAAAACCAGAAGCGGAGAGAAGAAACCCCAGAAATTGAATTTCTGGAACCGCAAACACACATTTTTCCAGTTTCGCATATAATTTATTCTCCCGCAGGATGAGCAAGACCTGACGTAAATGTTCCTTATGAGTTTTGAAATCGGGAGAAAAAATCAAAATGTCATCCAAATACACCAATACAAATTTTCCCATCAAATGATAAAAAATGCTGTTCACGAAATGCTGAAAAACGGCTGGGGCATTCATCAAACCAAAAGGCATAACCAAATTTTCAAAATGGCCCTCAGGGGTATTGAAGGCCGTCTTCCATTCGTCCCCTTCTCTGACCCTGACCAGGTTGTATGCCCCTCTTAGATCTAATTTGGAAAAGACTTTAGCCCCAACAACCTGGTTAAACAGGTCCGGGATCAGAGGAAGCGGATAAGGGTCACGAATTGTGATATTGTTCAGCTCCCTGAAATCCAGACAAGGTCTTAAAGAACCATCTTTTTTCTTAACAAAGAAAAAACCAGCGGCAACAGGTGACTTCGAGGGTCGTATGTGTCCCTTTCTCAGACTCCCAGAGATATAAGCACGCATAGCGATCCTCTCAGGTTGGGAAAGATTGTATAAACGAGATTTAGGCAGCTTGGCGTCTGGGATGAGATTAATAGGGCAATCGTACTCCCTGTGCGGGGGCAAATCCTGAACTCCACTCTCAGAGAAGACATCCGAAAATTCAGAGAGAAAAGATGGTACAGTCTTAGTAGCAACCTCAGAAACAGATGTCATGAGGCAATTCTCTCTGCAAAAGTCACTCCAACCATTTATTTGCCTCGCTTGCCAATCAATGGTGGGGTTATGCTTAGTGAGCCAGGGCAGCCCCAACACCAAAGGGGTAGGTAAACCGCTAAGAACGAAACATGACACATCCTCAACATGAGCATCACTCACAATTAAACGGATATTGTGAACTATGCCCTTTAATGATTTTTGAGAAAGTGGAGCGGAATCGATAGCAAAAACAGGAATATCCTTTCCCAAAGTGCGCACCTGGAAACCATGAGTTATCGCAAATTGATTATCAATGAGATTGACCACTGCTCCACTATCCACAAAAATCTCACAAAAAATGTTCTTGCTCTCTAGCGCCACCCTAGCCGGCAGGACAAAACGGGAACTACAAGCAAATGGAAAACCTTCAATTTCCGCCTCAACCCTGCCAATAGTAACAGACGGAACATTTTTAAAAGATTTTTTCCTGTTTGTTTCTTTATTACTCCCAGAAAACTGCCTGAATCTCCTAGAGGGACAAATATTTGCCAAATGATTTATACCTCCACAACAAAAACAAACCCTCCCATGCGAGCTGAATCTTCTATTGTAAGAAGCAATCAACCCCAGCTGCATGGGCTCCTGCTCAGAAGGGGCTGACGGCGACTGAGACCCCTGCGCACAGAATGGGACCGCTGCACTGTCCTGGGACTGAGTATGACAGGAAGGGGACATCTCTCCTCTCTCTCTAAGACGCCTGTCAATACGAACGGCCTGAGACATAGCAGAGTCCAAAGAAATAGGCCTCTCATGAAAGGCAAATGCATCTTTCAATCCCTCTGAAAGACCATGGCAAAATTGACTTCGGAGCGCAGCATCATTCCAACCAGTATCAACTGCCCATCTCCGAAATTCTGAGCAGTATATTTCTGCGGATTGTTTACCCTGGCATAATAGACGTAGTCTAGACTCAGCCAGAGCAATACGATCCGGATCATCATATATCTGACCCAGGGCTAAAAAGAATTCATCCACTGAACGGAGAGGCCGTGCCCCCTCCGGCAGCGAAAAGGCCCAGGACTGAGCGTTACCTCTGAGCAGCGATATAATGATCCCCACCCTCCGTTCCTCATCACCAGAGAAGTGGGGAAGAAGGCGAAAATTGAGTTTGCAAGCCTCTCTAAAACGCACAAAATTCTCACTACCCCCGGAGAACGTATCCGGGAGCGAGATCTTAGGCTCAGAACAAACTCCATGAACGCAAGCTGAACCGGTCACTTGAAGCTGAGAAAAAGTCTTACGGAGATCAGCTACCTCCAATGAAAGACCCTGGAAGCGTTCAGCCAAAAGTTAAACCGGATCCATGCTTGAGACGGTTATGGCGGCTTATAATGTCACGGACGGTGTACAGGAAACAAGGCAAAGCAACATGTATAAATGACTCGCTGGATCCAAAAGCTAAGGAACCAAGGGAGACCCCTGCAGAAGACCTGGCACTTTCCCTGGCTGCTCAGCCTATGCAAAGATCCTAATGGAGGAGGTTTGCATATCCACGTACCTTGACTATAAAGCCCTGAGCACCCTACAATAGTGAGGGGACACGGCCACCGGCTCCCTACACAAGATACTGAGGGAGTCAGGGTCACCTGGGATCCAGCAAACAGAAAATAACAGATAAAGGTACAACACTTATCTTTGCAGCAAACAGGAGAACAAAGTCAGCATGCACACACACTCCAGGAAGAAATATAAGCCGCCCAGAAAAGCATTCTGGGGAGGAATTTAACCACCTCCCGACCGCTGTACGCACCGATGCGTCCGGGAGGTGGTTGATTTGTTCCTCCTGGACGCATCGGCGCGTCTTCTCGCGAGACGCGAGATTACGTCACAGCCGGCCCGCGCATGCGCATCGCGGGCCGGCATTTCGAAGCAAAGTATTTCGTCAGCAGCCTGCCGGCCACGATCATTGGCTGGCAGGTTGCTGATTTTTAAAAAATCCAATCAGCAGCCATTTAACCCCACATATTAGTAAATATGATGGGGTTATATGGCTGCTGTGCTCCTCTGCTCCTTCTTTTGGTCGGTTGGTTCCAGCAGAGGAGCAGAGGAGCACACATCACTGTGAGTACCCACTACACCACACTTAGCCCCCAGATCACCCCAATTAACCCTTTGATCACCCCTTTGATCGCCCCTGTCAATCACTAGTGAAAGGAAAAAAGTGATCAGTGCAAACTGTCACTTTTTTTTTTCACTGGTATTGACCGTTAGGTTTCAGTATAGTTTAGGCCCCTTGGTTAGGTAGTTTAGGGATCGGTTAGCGCCCAGCCCACCGCACCGCAGTCCGTTATTCGCTGATTAGCGTATCGCTAATCAGCATTTGTACTTTTATAGTATCTGGAAGTGATCAAAACTGATCACAGTCAGATTTATAATAGTACTAGTGTCACTTTAGTTCTCCCTCCACCCAAAACGCAGTGTTTGCCCGATCAGGCCTGATCGGTCGCCCACATGTGCGTTCGCCCACACCCGCCCCACCGCAGTGACAAAAAAAATTTTTTTTTTGATCACTGCACATTCACTTTACACGCACTGCGGCGATAAAAAAATCAGTTTTGATATTTTTTATCAACCGCAGCAGCCTCCGGTACTTCGCTAGCCTCCCATTTGTAAGACAGGCTTGCTTTTTTTTTCTTGGGTAGTCTCAGGGAATACCCCGAAATTTTGTTGCCCACATGTCTAACAGGGGGTATTCTTCTGAAGAGGCCTACAGGCTTCTGACCCAGTCGGATGAGGAGTGGGAACCCTCATCTGATGAATCCAGCGGGTCAGAATACGAACCTGTAGAAAGCAGTGGCTCTCTGACCCAAAGTTCGGACGAGGAGGCTGAGTTCCCTGATAGCACCAGGCGTACCCGGCCCCGTGTCGCTAGACCGCAGGTTGCGCAGGATCCGCTTCAAGAGCAGCAGAGTGGGGCTGGTGCTGTCGGATTACGTGGTGAGGCATACACCAGCAGCCCAGCCCTTCCTGGACCTAGTACCAGCACTGCCGTACAACCTGGTGAAGTAGCGAGCACCAGAAGGGCAGTTGAAGCTGGTACGGTGGCACGTGCAGTAGTGACCCCGTCGCAGCCACCGCAAAGACGTGCCCGTAGAGCCCCTAGAATCCCAGAGGTGCTGGCAAACCCTGATTGGCAGTCCCCAACTTCAGCCGCACCCGTAGTTTTCCCTTTCACCGCCCAGTCTGGAGTTCGGGTTGAGACAGCTCAGATCGATTCGGCCCTGGGATTTTTTGAGCTGTTCTTGACTGCGGAGCTTTTAGACTTAGTCGTGGCAGAGACAAACAGGTATGCCACACAATTTATCACCGCTAACCCGGGAAGCTTTTATGCCCAGCCTTTCCGGTGGAAACCAGTCCAAGTTTCCGAAATTAAAACTTTTCTGGGCCTCCTCCTCAACATGGGCCTGACAAAAAAGCATGAATTGCGGTCATATTGGTCCACGAACCCGATTCATCACATGCCCATGTTCTCTGCTGCTATGTCCAGGACACGATTTGAGGTCATCCTGCGTTTCCTGCACTTTAGTGACAACACCGCCTCCCGTCCCAGGGGCCACCCTGCTTTTGACCGGCTCCACAAAATTCGGCCCCTCATAGACCATTTCAACCTGAAATTTGCAGATTTGTATACCCCTGAGCAAAACATCTGCATAGACGAGTCCCTGATACATTTTACCGGGCGCCTTGGCTTCAAACAATACATCCCAAGCAAGCGCGCCCGGTATGGGGTCAAATTGTATAAGCTCTGTTAAAGGGCCACAGGCTATACCCACAAATTTCGGGTCTATGAGGGAAAAGATCAGACCCTGGAGCCGGTCGGTTGCCCTGACTACCTGGGGAGCAGTGGGAAGACAGTTTGGGACTTGGTGTCACCCTTATTCGGCAAGGGGTACCATCTTTATGTGGACAATTTCTACACAAGTGTGGCCCTCTTTAGGCATTTGTTTCTAGAACGGATTGGCGCCTGTGGTACCGCGCGAACTAGTCGCGCGGGCTTCCCCCAACGGCTCGTTAGCACCCGTCTTGCAAGGGGGCAGAGGGCCGCACTGTGTAACGAAGAACTGCTCGCGGTGAAATGGAGAGACAAGCGTGACGTTTACATGCTCTCCTCCATTCACGCAGACACGACAATACAAATTGAGCGAGCAACCCGTGTCATTGAAAAGCCCCTCTCAGTCCACGACTATAACCTCCACATGGGAGGGGTCGACTTCAATGACCAGATGTTGGCTCCGTATTTAGTTTCCCGACGCACCAGACGCTGGTATAAGAAGGTGTCTGTATATTTAATTAAATTGGCTCTGTACAATAGTTTTGTTCTCTACAGTAAGGCTGGGAGAACTGGATCCTTCCTCAAATTTGAGGAAGAGATCATCGCGAACCTCCTGTATCCAGGAGGTTCCGTGGCCCCATCCACCAGTGTAGTTAGCCGTCTACACGAGCGACACTTCCCCAGTGTCGTTGCTGGTACCTCAAACCGACCGCCACCCCGAAAAAAATGTTGTGTCTGTAGCAGGAGTGGAATAAGGCGTGACACCCGCTATTTCTGTCCTGACTGTCCCGACCACCCTGCCCTATGCTTAGGGGAGTGTTTCCGAAAGTACCACACACAGGTACACCTAGCATAGGGATCATCTCACCAGGATAGGCACACAGGGCTATTAGGGCCCATTCACTCACAGCTGCTGCAAACGTCTCCTTTCACATGGGACAAAGTGCATAACGCACTTCGCCACATCTTTGGGCGATTTGCGCTTTGCACATTGACCCATGGGGAAGGAGAGGTTTGTTCTATAAAGGTAAAAAAAAAAAAAAAAAAAAACAGGTAAGCAAACAGGTTAATGTTTAGTTCCAAAAGTTAAAGTTACATGTTCTGTTCCAAAGTTAATAAAATTATTGCGTTGTGGCCTGGTTTTTTCTTTTTTTTTTTTTTTTCTTTTTTTACCTTCCAGGTGGACCAACCGATTGACCAGCTGCAGCACCGATGTGCATTCTGACAGAAGCATTGCGCTGCTGTCAGATTACACGCAAGTCGGTGTATGCGGCGCTGCAAGACGGGATTTTCTCCTCTGCAGTGACAGATACGTTTGCCGAGGCATACGAGCTGAGGAGGAGGCGGCGTTCCTATGCTTTGGCAAGCACTTTGTATATATATATATATATAAAAAAAAAATCCCGGCAATGATTTATTCATCCACATCGATTGATGTGAATGGAGAAATCTGGTTTGCCAGGGCATACGAGCTAAGTGGGTATGGATGTAGGGCGGAGCTCCTATGTCCTGGCAGACGCCTTTCCCCTCCATTTTTTTTTTTTGGCAGAGATTTTTTCATCCACATTGATCGATGCGAATGAAGAAATCTGTGCCGTTCATTTTTTTCTTTCAGCCCAGAGGCTGAACGGAAAAAAAAAATCTCATTACCTGTATGCTCAATATAAGGAGGATAGCAGAAACTCCTAATGCTGGCCATACATGTAATGATTGCGGAGACCCTCAAATGCCAGGGCAGTACAAACACCCCACAACTGACCCCATTTTGGAAAGAAGACACCCCAAGGTATTTGCTGAGGGGCATATTGAGTCCATGAAAGATTGAAATTTTTGTCCTAAGTTAGCGGAAAGTGAGAAAATGCCCTCCTAAAAGGAATTTGGGCACCTTTGCGCATCTAGGCTGCAAAAAAGTGTGACACATCTGGTATCGCCGTACTCAGAAGAAGTTGGGGAATGTGTTTTGGGGTGTCATTTTACATATACCCATGCTGGGTGAGATAAATATCTTGGTCAAATGCCAACTTTGTTTAAAAAAATGGGAAAAGTTGTCTTTTGCCAACATATTTCTCTCACCCAGCATGGGTATATGTAAAATGGCACCCCAAAACACATTCCCCAACTTCTCCTGAGTACGGCGATACCAGATGTGTGACACTTTTTTGATGCCAAGGTGGGCAAAGGGGCACATATTCCAAAGTGCACCTTTCGGATTTTGCAGGCCATTTTTTACACATTTTGATTGCAAAGTAATTCTCACACATATGGGCCCCTAAATTGCCAGGGCAGTATAACTACCCCACAAGTGACCCCATTTTGGAAAGAAGACACCCCAAGGTATTCTGTGAGGGGCATGGTGAGTTCCTAGAATTTTTTATTTTTTGTCGCAAGTTAGTGGAATATGAGACTTTGTAAGAAAAAAAAAAAAACATCATCATTTTCCGCTAACTTGTGACAAAAAAAAAAAAATTCTAGGAACTCGCCATGCCCCTCACGGAATACCTTAGGGTGTCTTCTTTCCAAAATGGGGTCACTTGTGGCGTAGTTATACTGCCCTGGCAATTTAGGGGCCCATATGTGTGAGAAGTACTTTGCAATCAAAATCTGTAAAAAATGACCGGTGAAATCCGAAAGGTGCACTTTGGAATATGCGCCCCTTTGCCCACCTAGGCTGCAATAAAGTGTCACACATGTGGTATCGCCGTACTCAGGAGAAGTTGGGGAATGTGTTTTGGGGTGTCATTTTACATATACCCATGCTGGGTGAGAAAAATATCTTGGTCAAATGCCAACTTTGTATAAAAAAATGGGAAAAGTTGTCTTTTGCCAAGATATTTCTCTCACCCAGCATGGGTATATGTAAAATGACACCCCAAAACACATTCCCCAACTTCTCCTGAGTACGGCGATACCACATGTGTGACACTTTTTTGCTGCCAAGGTGGGCAAAGGGGCGCATATTCCAAAGTGCACCTTTCGGATTTCACCGGTCATTTCTTACACATTTTGATTGCAAAGTTCTTCTCACACATTTGGGCCCCTAAATTGCCAGGGCAGTATAACTACCCCACAAGTGACCCCATTTTGGAAAGAAGACACCCCAAGGTATTCTGTGAGTGGCATGGTGAGTTCCTAGAATTTTTTATTTTTTGTCGCAAGTTAGTGCAATATGAGACTTTGTAAGAAAAAATAAAAAAATAAAAAATCATCATCATTTTCCGCTAACTTGTGACAAAAAATAAAAAGTTCTATGAACTCACTATGCCTATCAGCGAATACCTTAGGGTGTCTACTTTCCGAAATGGGGTCATTTGTGGGGGTTTTCTACTGTCTGGGCATTGTAGAACCTCAGGAAACATGACAGGTGCTCAGAAAATCAGAGCCGTTTCAAAAAGCGGAAATTCACATTTTTGTACCATAGTTTGTAAATGCTATAACTTTTACCCAAACCATTTTTTTTTTTTGCCCAAACATTTTTTTTTATCAAAGACATGTAGAACAATAAATTTAGCGAAAAATTTATATATGGATGTCGTTTTTTTTGCAAAATTTCACAGCTGAAAGTGAAAAATGTCATTTTTTTGCAAAAAAATCGTTACATTTTGATTAATAACAAAAAAAGTTAAAATGTCAGCAGCAATAAAATACCACCAAATGAAAGCTCTATTAGTGAGAAGAAAAGGAGGTAAAATTCATTTGGGTGGTAATTTGCATGACCGAACGATAAACGGTGAAAGGAGTGTAGTGCCGAAGTGTAAAAAGTGGCCTGGTCATGAAGGGGGTTTCACCTAGCGGGGCTGAAGTGGTTAAAGGGAAGCAATTAGTCCAACACATGACAGCTGAGAGAGGCTAACGAGAGGAGGAACTGAATACCACAACACAGAAACTCAAGGAGGAGGTTCTGAAAGGCCTCTGTCAGAGCTTCTCAGCTGTCTGGTTGTGACACCGATTTTGTCTTTCCTGGCGTACTTACCTCCTGCTGAATTCCTGACGATCCTCTGCCTGCTCCTTGTGTACTTTGCTGCTCTCCTGGTATTCTGACCCCGGCCTCCTCCTGACGATCCTCTGCTGACTCCTTTGGTACTTCACGACTCTCCTGGTATTTATGACCCCGGCTTCTCCTAACTATTCTCTGCTTGCTCCATTTGTACTTCGTAGCTCTCCTGGTATAGACTCAGTCTGTTCACATTCTGTAGTTTGTCTGGTCTGTCCTCTCTGCACTTATTCCAAGTTAGGGATTGCCGTCCAGTTGTCCCCTGTCATTAGGACTTGCGAGGCAAGAAGGCAGGGCCAGGGGTGAGGGTGGAGCGCAGTGGTCACTTCCCTCCCCCCTGTGTGTGTGTGTACGTGAGCGTTACACAACTCCAATAAACCAATGTTAACTGTGGTCTTAAAGACAAACAAGGACAGGAAAAAGGGAGACAAGAACAAAAGGATGAGGTGAGCATAAGGCACTTTATCAAGTCCCTTTTTGGAGGGAGCAAAATGTAGTTGAACCTTGGAATAGAATTCATGGGGCTTACTAGTAAATGTAAAATATGGTTATCCAATGTGGCAAGCTCCTCCGTTCTCAGAATATTGTCTACCTTGAGGATCCATTAGACTATGGATCATCTAGTGGTGGATTTCAAGGGGCGTTGGCATACAAGATCTGGCAGCAGTGATAAGATACTTCGGTATTGTACATCTCAGAGAGGTGTAGGGGGTACAATTGAGAGCCTTGCAAGTCATTTCATGAACTCCTTTTCAGAAATGGGGAGGGAAAAACTTTTTGCCACAACTTTGTACCATGACATCACCATATGTAGACCTCCATGATATATTTAAAAAAAAATCATTGTTTTCCACTTTCACCTCATTTTTTTATTTTTACCAAGTTGACTGAGAAAGTAATGTCTAATTAAATGTCCACAGGAGTAACATTTTCCCTGAGAAAAATGTCATACATTACAACCTATTTTCCCACCACTTATTTGCTCCATTCACAAAAGGTCACTTCTGGAGGCTTCCCTCCCACCCCAAGTCAGTAATTACTTCTTTATTTTTCTACATATTAAGCAGATTTCTTTTGCTATAAAAAAATCAAATTAACTGCAGAAATAGAAGTAGGACTTAATAATCACTGGGGAAGGTTCATCACTTAGGTGCAGCATAGTATATCATTGTTATGTACACCATTTTGTCAAAGTGCTTTCGGAAATCAAAATACAATATCATATGCAATCCCGGGAGGATTCACGGCCAGGAGAAGGATTTTAATCTAACGGCAGTAAGCCAATTAACTAGCCGTTGTACAAAACTTGACCTTTGTGCATACATGGAAAATCATGAGCTTAATTTAGGATGGGGTAGTATATCATGAATAAATACCTACAGGCTCGGTCATTTATTATCTCTCCAAGCAGAAGGTTCATTATGAGACAATGCTCGGAGTTTATAGAACTGCCAAATGAGGCGGCCAGCCCATATGTTATTATCAGAGTCCTGCGTTTTACATTGAATCCGTAATGTTTCTGTTGTGTTATTCGGGTTTCTATTATCATTTAGTGATTTATTCAGCCTCCTAATAACCCCCAGGGAGGGGGGATATTTTTATCCTTCATTGACTATGCAGAAGGATAAGATTTAACATCCACAGAAATAATGTGGTCATCAACATTGGTGGAGGAGACCCTAAGGTTATCAACATTCTCCTGCATTCAAGGTAGAAGGGGTCTGCCTTTTGTCCAACTACAATGATGAAGGGGTCCGCTGCAATGGAGGAGACTTGTCAAGGACTCAACCCTAGTAGAGAATGTCCACGAAGAAATAAAAAACGCTGGTCATTATACAGCAGGAATCAGCCACCATTGGCATTCCAGCTGCTGTGAAACTACAACTCCCAGCATGCAAACATGCATGGCTGCTCTTCTAAGTCCCATACGAGTGAATGAAGCATTCTGGGAGTTGTAGTTCCTGAACATATGGAGTACCGGAGGTTGTTGACTTCTGTTATATAGTAATTTAACATAATTCTCAGGTTTCGGAGAAATCTGGATAACCACCAAATCAGGACTCAGCTATACTGCTGTGGATCCTCTGCTAAGGCAAACATCTCCCAAAGATGATGTTCAGCCTGCCAGCCTATTTAAAATAGACTCCTTCTGCCATGCCTTGCCTGATGTCTGAGGCACATCCCTTCTCTGGCTCTTGCTCCTTTTATTGTCTCTTAATTGTTCTGTATTCTGACCTTGGCTTTGCTCCAGATCTTGCTTCTGTCTTGTTTTTTGGATTGTCTCCCTGGTACCAGTAGTCAACTCCTGGCCCTAACCCTTCATGCCTCCTTGGTGAACCATGGGATCTCATAGGTCTGCATCCTTGTCTAGCCAGTGGCAAATTTTGGCTTTGAGAATACACATATTCATTGCCTGATCGTAGCATTTATCTATCAATCAATCTATCGATCGATCTATCCATCTATCTCATTTTTACCAATATATCATAACATGTTGCATTAATTTTATATTCTCAAGTGAGAAAAACTTCCTATAAAAGCCTTCTTCTTACTTTTTCTACTTCCTGATTAAATGTTACCCTGGTAGTAAAGGCGCATACTAAACAGTGCCCAATTACTGCAATAATAGAGGTGACATTGGTAACTCATTATAAACGCTTTTTAAACTTGCCTCATACAACTCACAATATACATCACTTTCATCTGTGAGACTCTTTAAATCATTGCTTCATTTAACGGGAGACAGTTCCCAACATATGTTACCCCTAATAATCTTCTGGCAGATAGACCATGTCTGATATTTAATAAGGACTCTGCAGCGGATGGACAGTTTCCTGCTCTCTCGACTCCAGATAAGCAATTCTTCATTGATTTGCTATGTTTTATTAGTACATAAATGCATTTTTTAAACTTTTCTGGCCCTTATTAACCCTTACACTACACAGAGAAGAATGATGCATCCATGTACCGACCAGGAGTAACTTTATGTGATATAGTCCATAAAAATAGGATTGCAACATCATTGTTCTGACACAAAGCACAAAAAACACTATACTCTTTACTGAATACACTGTAAGGTGTGTTTGGTATGAACTTTGAAAATTTAGTCTGACATTCTAACCTGAAGCTTTTCAGGAATGTTTTCAACAAAAAGTCGGCCGGAAAAAGCGACCCTAAGAGGAAGTGGGGGGCTTGTCTTGATTGGCTCACAGGCCGACAGACAACCTGGTTGAGCCTAAGATTGCCGCAGCAGGCAAGGAGGTGCCCTTGCAGATTCTGTGTTGGGCTGTGAATAAAGGTGGATGGGTCTTGCAGTGTCTGGCAACAAACAATCTTAGGGACTACTGTAGTGTTGATCGCGAATATTCAAATTGCAAATTTTGATCGCGAATATCGGCACTTCGGGAATTCGCTAAGATGTAGAATATAGTTCTATATATTAGTAATGGCGAATATTCTATATTTTATTTTCATCAGTAACCTCCCTTGTTGCTTGTGGGCCAATGAGAAGGCTGCAATGTCTTTGTCTGAGCTTAGCAACATCCCTAGCAACCAATAGGAAAGTTGCCGACCCCTTACTATATAAGAATTTCCCCAGCAGCCACTTTCTGCTGTTTTTTGCAGTTCTGAGAGAGAGACAGCAGTGTTATCTGGATCTTATTCCTTATCCAATTACATTAGATAGTTAGTTAGCTCATATATATATAATACAGATAGTTAGTGGGAAATAGTCAGTGTAGGTTATATCCTGATATAGTGTAGCTGATAGGTTCCAGTGCAGGGTGTTAGGTAGTGTGATAGGGATTACTGTTTCTCTGCTGTCCATACATACATGCTACAGACATAGAGCTGTGATGTCACAACAATACTTAGTGCACCAATCAGTAATATCTACTCAGACCTGATAAAATGTGAAGTTGCATGTATTGCACAAAAAATATGCGCATCCTCAGTGCTGATTTGCGCAATAGTCAGGCTAATGACTGAAGATCCCAAATTCTAGAATTTGCTTATTTATTGCGAATATTATGCAAAAAGAATTGCAAAATATCGCGGAAATAAATATTGCCTATGCCGCTCATCACTATTAGGGACAGTGTACTTTCACAATCAAGCTTCTATAGTACTGTCAGGGATACTGAAGCGGGGGGCTAGAATGAAGAATTGTGTAGAATAGTAAAAGAAGAGAGAAGAATAATTGTGTGGAAGGGGAAAGGCAGGGAAACCTGTCAGCCAGGGAGTGAGAGTTGAGTAGCTGAGGCTGGGTCCGCCTAGCAGTGCTTTCTAGTTACAATTACTTCCTTATAAAACAGCTGCAGCTGATGCAGAACAAAACTGCTACTCGCAAGATAAAATAGAAGTGCATTCACATTTCAAGGTGCCACTCCTTTAAGTGTATACTACAGACTAAGCAAAAATCACAGATAAAGATGAAAAAAACATCCTGCACAATATGATAAATGAATATGCGGATGTGCATAGCTACATTTATAAAAGAAAAATCTGTAGCATTTTTGTGCACTTTTCCCCCACCTATTCCACAGGCAACCTTGATTAGTTGTGCTCTTTCCTTTATTGGTGGCTTGATTACACAGAGATGGAACAAGAAACAGCACACTATACCGTATGTGCAGGGTCTGCTCTCTTGAATGTAGATGCCCAACAGCATAGATAGGTATAGAGTAGGTCCTGCCAGACTGGGATTACCTTGGCGCTGGGAGGCCGGCACAGATATGTTTTAATCAAAATATATTGGCTGAGACAATATATTACAAATCATAGCGGACTAGTGGCTTATAAAAGTATAAGTGATAACATGAAATACTAGTCCAAAATCCATGTGGATATATCTCAAGACATTTCGAGTGTTGGTGTGGTAATGGGGGGGGGGGGGGGTTGACAACTTGTGTTTTACACTAGAGAAAGCTTTTGTCTGAATCTGCATATTTTAACGCCCAAAAGACATTACGCCAAAATCTATTAGTGACGCCAATGCTGCATTATTTCCAAAGTCAACTGTCAGTAGCAGTGTCTTTAGGGTGTTTGTCTAAAGGGAAAGACATCGTATTGCGCCCCTTTGTCTTCCTGAAACCAGATTTCCAATCCGTTTCATATTCTGTGTGACTGTATATTTAGGCCCAGAATGTGGGTAGTAGCAGGACTAGCTATCCGGCCAGAAGTGACCGTCCCAGATCCAACGGGACCTGTCCTGAAACCGCTGAGGTATGTCCCGCCTTTTTATGTCCCACCTTTTGCTCCCCACTTCATAATTCAGCTCAGCTGCCGACGCTCCCCAACAGCAAGATGTACTGTCATACATAGCACTACTGGTTTGTGTACGTGGAGCGGGGCAGGCTGGGAATTAGCACATTTGGGCATAGCAACTGTTAAGGTGCACATCTGGGCATAGCTACTGTGAAGGGGGCATATGTGGGCATAGCAACTGTGAAGTGGACCCATCTGGACATAACTACTGTAAAGGGGGCAGACCTGGGCATAGCTACTGTGAAGGGGGCACATCTGGGCATAACTACTGTGAGGGTAATAACTACTGAGAAGGGTGTACAATGTGGGCATAACTACTGTCAAGGGTCATATTTTGGCATAACTACTGTGAAGGGGGTACAATATAGGCATTACTACTGTTAAGGGCACAATGTGGGCATAACTACTGTGAGGGGCCCAATGTGGGCATACCTACTGTGAAGAGGACACAATCTTGGCATTACTACTGTGAAGGAGGACCGGGAAGCGGTGAATGCTCTGTACTCACTGCTTCTTGGTCCTCAGCTGTTGGTTGTGAAGGCTGCGCACAGCATGAGGGCGCTCTGTGACCTCATGTTGTGAGCGCCAGTTCACAGCACAGCCGACAGCAGGAGGATACCAGAGCGCGGGCGGTGAGGAGGTGCGGCGTCCAGGAAAGGTAAGTGATTTTTTTAAATTTTGCATCTGAGGCAATATGGAGCTGATAAAGAGGCAATGAGGGCTTATAAAGAGGCAATGGGGGCTTATAAAGAGGCAATGGGGGCTTATAGAGAGGCAATGGTGGCTTATAAAAAGGCAATGGGGCTGATAAAGAGGTAATGGGGACTTATAAAAAAGGCAATGGGGGCTGATAAAGAGGCAATGGGGCTGATAAAGAGGCAATGGGGCTGATAAAGAGGCAATGGGGCTGATAAAGAGGCAGTGGGGGCTGATAAAAAGAGGTAATGGGGGCGATATGAGACTAGGGCTAGCCAAAAGAGGCATGGGGCTAATATGAGACTGGGGGCTGATCAAATGAGGCATGGGGGCTGATTTGAGACTGGGGGTCTGATCTGAGGTCTGAATGGGGGTCATTCAATTTTGAGTGTGAGCTGTCTGATTGTGGGTCTGATCTGAGGTCTTATTGGGGTCTTATTAACATTGGGGATCTGATTGGAGCTGTGATTTGAGGTCTGATTAACATTGGGGGTCTGATTGCTGGTCTGACCTGAGGTCTAATGAAAAAAAAAATTTTCTTATTGTCCTCTTTTAAAAACTAGCGGCGTCTTATAGGCCGGTGTGTCTTATAGGGCGAAAAATATGGTAAATATACAATCTAAGAATTTAAAGTAGTGATTCAGTTTAAGGTAGAGTCTTGGGTTCTAAGTGATCTCTCCAAGGTTGGGTGCCATAAATACAAAAGGATTCTTTTGGTTAAAATAATGTTTTGGAACAGGCTTCTGATTGCATGGGTTTGGTTTTCATCTAATATCAAGTATAAATACATCGTTAAATCTTGTTAACAAGATTAAAAGGTATTAAAATATCTTATATAAGCAAAAAAACTCTGACAACAAATGGTTTAAGATATGGGGAGAATGGAATTTAAAATATTTTTTTTCCTGCCTCAACCTTCTCACTATGCCCTGTCCTTTTCTTGTCGGTGGGGGAGGGGGTGGAAGATGCATCGCAAAGGGAAGGGGGGTTTGGGAGGTTTTCAGGTGGGTAAGGTTTAAGGAAATGGAAATAATAATTATGAATTATTTTATATGGAAATAGTATTGCTTAATAAAAGGATTAAAACACAAAAAAAGTGTTTTAAAGTTATTACCACACACCACACACGTCAGATTTACAAAAAATGGTCTTGTACTTAAGGTGAATAAATGGCAGGGTCCTTAAGGTGAAACATGTCAGGGTCTTGAAGGGGTTAAAGGAATTGTCCAATATAAATAAAAATGTCAGACAAACCCTGTAATGTCTAAAATAAAAAAAAATCATATACACAGCCCTTTCTCTAGCGCCATTCTCTACAGCACTCCTCTAGGGCTCTTGGATAAGGCTTGTGACAACTGCAGCCAATTATTATTATATAAATGGCTCATTTTTGTCTAAACAGCTCACTGTCAGATATTCTGGAAGAATATCGGTAATGAGTATTCGTATAAACGCTCATTAGTGATAATCAACCGGATCAAATACTCGTTCAACAGGTAATAGAATGTTAGTAGTGTTGATCGAGCACCAAAGTGCTCGGATGCTAAGGTGCTCGAGTAGAACACACGAGCACAATGGAAGTCAATGGGAGAACCCGAGCATTAAACCAGGCACCCGCTGCTCTGAAGAGGGGAGGGCGTCTGGTTCACAGGAAAAGGTCATAAATTGATGGAAACTGAAATGGTTTGGGAACAGCATGGGGAGGATGTCTGGATGCATCTTGGACTCCCAGGTCGCTGCTGGGAACGATGTTGTCCGAGTAGTACGCCACTTTTACAGACTGACAATGATACGCACTAAACCGAAGATAAAATCTATTTTAGAGGAAAAATTGTTAGGAAACATTCTTTCCTGTATATTTACTTGTATAAAAAGTGCAAGTGCTGCCAAAAATTACAAGGAAGAGGCACTCCGATATAACCTGTATATCACATAAAGGAGGGCCTCATTCACATTGTGGTACAATTGTTCAGGTAGTGGGACTCCTGCACTCATAAAGCCTATGCACTAAGGGAAAGGGCTGCCAAAAATTACAAGGAACCTCCAATACATCCTTTATTACACATAAAGGAGAGCATCATACACACCCTTGAAAAATTATGATTGAGGGCCTGCTGGTGACCCTCAAAAACATTAGGAGCAAGGGCCTGCTGGTGACCCTCTAAAACATTAGGGGCGAGGGCCTGCTGCTGATCTGACTTTTTGAAATATTAGGGGTGAGGGTCTGCTGCTGAGCTGACTCTCTAAAACATTAGGGGCGAGGGCCTGCTGCTGATCTGACCATCTAAAACATTATGGGCAAGGGCCTACTGCTGAGCTGACCATCTACATCATTAGGGGCGAGGGCCTGCTGCTGAGCTGACCATCTAAAACATTAGGGGCAAGGGCCTGCTGCTGAGCTGACCATCTAAAACATTATGGGCGAGGGCCAGCTGCTGAGCTGACCATCTAAAACATTATGGGGCGAGTGCCTGCTGCCGAGCTGACCATGTAAAATATTATGGGCAAGGGCCTGCTGCTGAGCTGACCATCTAAAACATTAGGGGCGAGGGCCTGCTGCCGAGCTGACCATCTAAAACATTAAGGGTGAGGGTCTGCTGCTGGGCTGTCCATCAAAAAAATTATGGTTGAGAGCCTGCTGCTGAGCTGACCATCAAAATAATTATGGTTGAGGGTCTGCTGGTGAGCTGAACCTCCTAAAACATTAGGAGCGAGGGCCTGATGCTGATCTGACCATGGAAAAAATTATGGGCAAGGGTCTGCTGCTGAGCTGACCCTCTAAAACATTAGGAGCGATGGCAGCCTAATAAGCATGTTGATATGATGGAGGAGGAGGACGAGAAAAGGAAGATTAAACCATATACCTTTTTTTGTGGTGGAAGGGGTGCATGGGAATACAATGTATTCAGTACATTATAAAAAAACACATTTAAAGTGCCTTTATGTTTAGCCGCTTTCCTCTGGTGGAGTAGAGAAGTCAGGGGCAATCCAGGCCTTCTTCATTTTTCTAAGAGTCAACCTGTCAGCATTTTCAGTTGACAGGCTAATGCGCTTATCAGTTATTATTACCCCAGCTGCAGTAAATACCAGCTCTGAAAAAACGATGGCGGCAGGGCAGGCCAGCATCTCCAAGGCGTAGAGCGCCAGTTCATGCCATGTGTCAAGCTTGGACACCCAAAAGTTGTAAGGCACAGAGGGATCACCGAGGATGCTGACACGGTCTGCTACGTACTCCTTCACCATCTTCCAAAACTTTTTTCTCCTTTGACACTAGGCCGCACATCAGGGTGAGGGTGCTGGCGTGGTGTCATGAAACTGTCCCAGGCCTTGGAGAGTGTTGCCTTGCCTCTGTTGGAACTGCTGTGTGTTCCCCTCGTCTCTCCTCCTCGTTTGCCCAAGGAACTATGTACTCTGCTGCCAGCGTTGTCAGCTGAAATTTTTGGAGCAATTTTTCCACAAGAAGCTTCTGATATTGCACCATTTTGCTAGTCGTCTCCACCACAGGAATGAGAGATGAGAATTTAAATTTGTAGCGGGAGATGAGAAGGGTGAACAACCAGTATTCGTGTTGGCCAAATGAGGGTCACGGGAAAGGCAGCCTAACATAAAGTCAGCCATGTGTGCCAAAGTACCAACAGACAAGACTTTGCTGTCCTCATCAGGAGGATGACTCTCAATCTCCTCATCCTCTTCCTCCTCTTTGGCGCATCCACGCTGGAATAAACCTGCTTTGGGTACTACCCTCTGTAGCGGAGTCTGGCTATCACCCTGTGTACTGTCTTCCCCCATTTCCACCATTGTAAGCAGCAAGCGTTTTAGTAGACACAGAAGTGGGATGGTTACGCTGACAATAGCGGCATCGCCGCTCACCATCTGTGTTGATTCCTCAAAGTTGAGTAAAACCTCACAGAGGTCAGACATCCATACCCACTAGTCGCTTGTGAAGAGTGGAAGCTGACTGGAAAGGCGACGACCATGTTGCAGCTGGTATTCCACTACTGCCCTTTGCAGCTCACAAAGCCTGGCCAACATGTGGAACCTGGAGTTCCAGCACGTGCTCACGTCGTACAACAGTCGGCGAGCTGGCAATTGCAAGCACTGCTGCAGCGTTGACAGACCGGCTGAAGCTGACGATGACTAGCGGAAATAGGCACACCCGCGGCGCACCTTCACCAGTAGCTCAGGCAAATTGGATTAGGTTTTAAGAAACCACTGAACCACTAGGTGACACGTGGGCTAGGCATGGTATGTGTGTGAGCTTGCCGAGCTCCAAAGCCACCACCAAGTTATGGCCATTATCAGACACAACCATGCCTGGTTATAGGTTGCATGGCAAGAGCCACAGCTCAGTCTGGTCCCTTATCCCCTGCCACAGCTCTGCGGAGGTGGGCTGTTTGTAAATTAAGCAGATCAATTTAAGAACGGCCTGTTGCCGCTTTCCCACTGCAGTGCTACACTGCTTCCAGCTACTGACTGATGTCTGACTCGTGCTGCAAGATGATAATTCAGAGGTGGAAGTGGAGGAGGAGGCGGAGGAGGAGAAGGAGAGATTCAAGCCACTAAAGTAGGCAGTGGCGGAAACCCTGATGGAAGTAGGGCCCACAATCCTCGGCGTCAGAAGCACCTGCGCCATCCCAGGGTAGGACTCGCTCCCGGCCTCCACAAAGTTTACCCAGTGTGCCATCAGGGAAATGTAGCGTCCCTGGCCAAAAGCTCTAGTCCATTTGTCAGTCGTTAAGTGGACCTTCCCAATAACTGCGTTGGTCAGGGCACGGGTGATGTTACGGGACACATGCTGGTGTAAAGGGGAGACGGCACACCGGGAAGGGACGGCTGCCGCCATCAGGCTGCGGAAAGCCTCAGTGTTCACAAGCCTAAATGGCAACATTTCCAGGGCCAGCAATTTTGACAGGTGCGCATTTAGTGCTATTGCCTGTGGGTGGGTGGCTGGGTATTTGTGCTTATCTTCAAAGGCCTGGGGTATGGACATCTGTGAGCTGCGCTGGGACACAGAAGTGGATGTGCTAGCTGATGGTGCTTGCGAAGGTTCAGGTGTAAAGCGGGAGGCATCCGGGCCTGCATCTTGGACAGGGGATTGGCCAATACATAGAACAGGGGAAGAGGAGGCAGAGGTGTGACCCGCAGACACTGATTGTGGACCCAGGCATTCGGCCTACCTATTAGGGTGCTTTGATGCCATGTGGCAGATCATGCTGGTGGTGGTGAGGTTGCTCATTTTGGTACGGCACAGGTTTCAAATGACAATTCTTTTACTGTCCGCACTTTCCTCAAAAAAGCGCCAAACTGAGGAACCCCTTGGCAAGGGAGATTGCCGCAAAGGGGTGCACCGGGGAAAGGCTGTGGGCCTGTTTGATGTGGCCCGCTTTCTCCCTTTTGCCACCCCACTGCCTCTTCCAGCCTGTTGCGGTGCTGCGGATCCCTCCCCTTCTGTACTGCTGACCTCGCTCGGCTTGCCACCTTTCTAGGTTGGGTGAGTGATTTCATCGTCCACCACTTCCTCCTCCACTTCCTCACTCTGGTCATCCTCCTGACTTGTTGACCTAACAACTTCACTTATTGACAACTGTGTCTCATCCTCATCATCAACCTCTTGATACAGTAATTGCCGTTGACTTATTGGCAATTGTGTCTCATTATTATCATCCACCTCATGAAACACTAATTGCCATTCCCCACCGTCACCTTCTTGTAACTGTGGATGTTCAAGAGTTTGGGCATCAGTGCACACAATCTCTTAATGTCACTCTTGAAGCGGGCTTGGCGAGAGGCCCAAATCAAGGAATAGTGATGAAAAAGCTCCTCAGAATATCTGTGGGATCTCTTGTTTGGCAAGACTCTCCATTGTGGGATGAAGGAGGATCAGGGTGAGGATTGTGTTGACCAGATTCTTGGCTACTGAGACTGGACTTTGTGGAAGACAAGGTGGTGCTTAACCGACTGGAAGCATTGTCTGCTGCAATCCAACCGACCACCTGGTCGCACTGGTCTGATTTCAAGAGTGGTGTCCTGCACCGCCCTGCAAACTGGGACATGAAGCTAGGTATCATGGATGAGTGTGTTTCTTGTGCTCTGGCACAAGGCACGGTTTCACCGTGCCCAGAGCCACGGCCTCTGCATGCACCATCAGCAGCCCGGCCACTTCCCCATCCCTTTCTGCTCGCCTTCTGCATATTAAATGGTATATATGCTTACAAGTATGTCACACGTACACTAGCGCAGATTTTGTAAGTGTATGTGCAAATAAATTTAACTGAATTTCACTGATATTTAGGATGTGCAAACATTATACAGGAGATGCAGCGCAGATAATGTCGCTGTCACCAGCAGGTAATAAAAAATGACAGGTAATGTAACAGCTTTTTGGGATGAGCAAACGTTATACAGGAGATGTAGCGCAGGTAATGTCACTGTCCGCAGCGTCTACGGAAAAAGTACACTGAATGTCACAGATATTTTTAGGATGCGCAAACGTTATACAGGAGATGTAGTGGCCAGCCAATCACTGTAATGCCAGTAATCAACATGGCTACGGCATTACAGTGAGTGGCAGAACTTACCTGCACATTTATTGGCTGCGTAGCAGCCAACAAACGTGCGTGAAGGAGTCTCAAGCATCGCGCTGGAGCACACGCGGTATTCGGCTGAACACCGCGATGTGCCGAGCATTGCGATGCTCGAGCCGAACTGGTGTTTGGCCGAGCATGCTCGATCAACACTAATTGTTAGTGCAGTCACCTAAACCTTAGTTTGTGGGCAGCAGATCATGCTTTCTAAACAATCATTCTGTATGGGGATGATCAATGCCATTAGCCATCGCTCTACCCCATACTGTGGAGAAGATTACTGCATATAAATGCAGTGGTCATCTCCATGGAAGAGCAGGCGATTGTCGGGAAAAAATGCTGAGCAGTGTAAAGGGGCTGTTAAAACCCTCACGATTAGGGGGGTCCTTTCCCACATTGATAGCCCCAGTGTACTCTCTATTATCAACATACTGTATGATGAAGAAGAGACACCAATACATGGTATTAAATCAGCGGGCAGAAGATGTCTCCATACAGGCAGGGGCTGAGGCCGGCAGAGCTTGTTCACAAGAGTAGACACAACATATTTGTGGATAGTGGAGTTCTGGCTGGAATGGTGGTAGGTCAGGACGGGCAGCAGATAGGGCCTGATGACAAACTTGGTCAAATGGGCAGTAGAGCATTGGCTGGAGAAGCAGGACTTTGATGCTTGTTGACCCCTTAAGGTGATGGGTGACAGCACCAGAGGAGCACGAAGGATACCAATGGGAAGGAATGTTCCAAAGCCAAAAGGGGCAGTGAGCAGGAGGACTTCCCTATGAGACCAGACCAGATGACATATGAATAGGTGTGTGATGTTGGGAAGAAACAGGAGTAAGGAGATAAGTCATGCAACTATACAAGTAATGTAAAGATTACAGATGAGAGACTGTCTGATTTGATTTAAAAGGGAATTGATTCAACCCAAATTGAAGTGCTTCCATTGTCCTGAAGATGACATTCTAGCTCTATCCAAAAATTCTTCCAAATTAAATCACCTAAAAATCTGATTCTATATAATCGATAAACTCACCTTTAATTAAGACTCATGGTAGTCAGTAGCCTCAGGCTCAAAGTTGAGACCATCTGTTGGGTAGGTGGGCACAGATGTGTTTTTATCAAAATATGTTGGCTAAGAGTCTTATTAGAGTGAGGGCTTAGTCCATATATTATGTTTGCATCTATTGTTCTAGTGCATTATTTTCCATGACTTTATAAATGTAGCCATGCACATCTGCGTATTTACTATCATATCGTGCAGCGTGTTTTGTATCTTTTTTCCGTGATTTTTTTCCTTCTGTTGTGCCTCCCATAGGCACACAGCTTCATGTTCCCAAAGCATACAGACTCAAAACAGACATGGTGCCAGAGAAAACAGCAGATCCATGGTCACAAGACTAGTTGCAGTAGCCAGAAGTCAAATGCAGTACAGAGGGGCAAAAACTTATATATAGTCAAAAACTTAATTACTGTAGAGTTAAATAGATAGAGTTGTCAAATCAAGGTATAGCACGAAGTACAGGGCATGCTGTCCTTACCCATCTTTTTTGTGGAGGCACCATAAGTGTTGAGCATCGTCGTGTAACCAGCACTGTCAAAAGCAGGGTTGGTTGGCCTATCAGTGTTCTGGAACACTCGGCCAATGAGGCTTGGCGCGGGTGTCCCGTACGTGCTGACATGAGGGCTGATACACCTATTCGTCTGAGATTGGACACTGTGTTTGTCTCTTCTGATGGCTCGGACGTTTCGCTCTGGTTTAGACTCTGGATTCTATTTGCTTCTTCATTCCGATTTGGTCCCTGTTGTGCTCATCTGATTCTTGTCGGGTCTGTCTGACTACCCCTTCTCCCCCTTAATTAAGCCCTGTACATCCCAGTTGAGGATCACCGTTGTGGTGTGGGTGGAATTTAGGGCTGCACTGTTCCCTACCTTAAGTGACACATATATCTCTAAAGCTGGCAACCCTTCGGACAGCTCCATGGCAGAGAGCAGCTGAAACATGACATCACAGGAGCACGGTGAGGTAAGTGTATTATATTGCCATAATCAGGCCAACAATTGGGTCATATGGATCCCACTCGGGCTCTTCCAACTTTGTTCCAGAGATGTTTCACTACCTGTCTCTCCCAATACCGTGTCTTCCTATGTCCAAAGAACTTGATTTCATCAGTTGTAATATTCAACAGCACATTTTATTTCAGTACATTTCCTATTCAGTAGCTTTCGCCCCCCTGTGGACCTCCATCACTGGCTTTGAAATCTGATTATTTACTTTGCGTTTTACTTGTGTTGAATCATTTTGTGTATGTGAATCTGTGTCCCCACTGGTTATATTAGAAATCAATGTCAATTGTGTGTTTGTTTGGAGCGGTTGTCGCTACATTAGAAGGCTTTGACATGGTAGATATAATTATAATTTTCCCTTGATGCCACAAGACTGCTATTGTTCTACCGTGTCGCTTTTGTTCTAGATATAAGATGTGAAACGGGATCTCTGCACCGTTAGTTTCAGTCGGTTTGTAAGGCTTGTAAGTGGTCCCACGGGGACGAGGATCTCTTATGTTCAGAACGTTACGAATAGAATGTCGCAGGAAGGAGCGTCGTGTATTAGCAGGAAAACTATTTTGCATTATCCTATAGGTTCGGCTTTAGTATGACATTTATTAGCATTTTACAAATTCTAAATTGTTCTCAGAAGGGAAGAAATAGATACAATTTCTGTTATTTTTTTTTCTTAAGATTTCGGTTCTGTAACTAAAAACATAAAATAAATGGTAGAACGTAATACACTTGTGGAATAATACTAGACGAGTAATTTTATGTATTCATGTAGCTACTGCTCTGCTGAGCTGAAAAATCTCATATTCCAAGAAGAAATTCTTCAAATTGTTGCTCTTTAGTATTTCAATGTATACCTTTCTTTCTATCCATCTATCTATCTAATCTACACTACCTGCAGAATTATTAGGCAAATGAGTATTTTGACCACATCATCCTCTTTATGCATGTTGTCTTACTCCAAGCTGTATAGACTCGAAAGCCTACTACCAATTAAGCATATTAGGTGATGTGCATCTCTGTAATGAGAAGGGGTGTGGTCTAATGACATCAACACCCTATATCAGGTGTGCATAATTATTAGGCAACTTCCTTTCCTTTGGCAAAATGGGTCAAAAGAAGGACTTGACAGGCTCAGAAAAGTCAAAAATAGTGAGATATCTTGCAGAGGGATGCAGCACTCTTAAAATTGCAAAGCTTCTGAAGCGTGATCATCGAACAATCAAGCGTTTCATTCAAAATAGTCAACAGGGTCGCAAGAAGCGTGTGGAAAAACCAAGGCGCAAAATAACTGCCCATGAACTGAGAAAAGTCAAGCGTGCAGCTGCCAAGTTGCCACTTGCCACCAGTTTGGCCATATTTCAGAGCTGCAACATCACTGGAGTGCCCAAAAGCACAAGGTGTGCAATACTCAGAGACATGGCCAAGGTAAGAAAGGCTGAAAGACGACCACCACTGAACAAGACACACAAGCTGAAACGTCAAGACTGGGCCAAGAAATATCTCAAGACTGATTTTTCTAAGGTTTTATGGACTGATGAAATGAGAGTGAGTCTTGATGGGCCAGATGGCTGGATTGGTAAAGGGCAGAGAGCTCCAGTCCGACTCAGACGCCAGCAAGGTGGAGGTGGAGTACTGGTTTGGGCTGGTATCATCAAAGATGAGCTTGTGGGGCCTTTTTCGGGTTGAGGATGGAGTCAAGCTCAACTCCCAGTCCTACTGCCAGTTTCTGGAAGACACCTTCTTCAAGCAGTGGTACAGGAAGAAGTCTGCAAGGTAAGAAAAACATGATTTTCATGCAGGACAATGCTCCATCACACGCGTCCAAGTACTCCACAGCGTGGCTGGCAAGAAAGGGTATAAAAGAAGAAAATCTAATGACATGGCCTCCTTGTTCACCTGATCTGAACCCCATTGAGAACCTGTGGTCCATCATCAAATGTGAGATTTACAAGGAGGGAAAACAGTACACCTCTCTGAACAGTGTCTGGGAGGCTGTGGTTGCTGCTGCACGCAATGTTGATGGTGAACAGATCAAAACACTGACAGAATCCATGGATGGCAGGCTTTTGAGTGTCCTTGCAAAGAAAGGTGGCTATATTGGTCACTGATTTGTTTTTGTTTTGTTTTTGAATGTCAGAAATGTATATTTGTGAATGTTGAGATGTTATATTGGTTTCACTGGTAAAAATAAATAATTGAAATAGGTATATATTTGTTTTTTGTTAAGTTGCCTAATAATTATGTACAGTAATAGTCACCTGCACACACAGATATCCCCCTAAAATAGCTAAAACTAAAAACAAACTAAAAACTACTTCCAAAAATATTCAGCTTTGATATTAATGAGTTTTTTGGGTTCATTGAGAACATGGTTGTTGTTCAATAATAAAATTAATCCTCAAAAATACAACTTGCCTAATAATTCTGCACTCCCTGTATATATCGCTGGTTTCACACGAGCAAGTGTCATGCTCCGGACTCGCAGCACAGCACCTGTCCTGAACTTCCAGCACTTCCAGGGTCGCATAGCATTATATTGATTTATGATGCTATGTAACCCTTACAGTTCTGTAATGTATTGGCTAACACTGACAGCATTATGTCAGTGTTATCCAATACATTCCAGACCTCTAAGGGTTACATAGCATCATAAATCAATATAAACGCTATGCGGCCCTGGCAGTGCTGGAAATTCAAGACGGGTGCTGTGCTGCGAGTCCGGAGCATGACACTTGCTCGTGTGAAACCAGCGATATATAGATTAGATAGATAGATAGATAGATAGATAGATAGATAGATAGATAGATAGAAAGAAAGGTATACATTGAAATACTAAAGAGCAACAATTTGAAGAATTTCTTCTACAAATGCAAAAATTATGTGTACAGACTTCTGATATTTGCAGCCGCTCAACCAGCGAGCAGTAATCGCCGCTTCCATGCCTTACCTTCACCCTGATAGAACAAATTAAAGAGACATCTTTTACATAAATGCTTGTCAGGAACCTGTTTAAATTGTTCCATTTACAGACGTTCGTCCATGAAATCTGCTGTAAACCCCGGCAAGTCCTGTACTGGATCATGTTAAGCTCGTGCTGCCTTTTGATGTGGCTTTGGCAGACTTAATTATTGCAAAACCTTCTAAACCTCATCTGGGTAATTCCTATTGATTACAGAGTTGGCTCCCGCTGTGAGAAAAGCTGATCCACTGCACAAGTTGTTTGCTCTTAATCTTTTCTTAAGTTCCGGAAATGTCTTTGGATTGTCTCAGGTAGATGCTGACAAAAATCTCACTAGTGGAAACCTAAAAGTGGAGATATGAAAAGTCACAAAAATACTCCAGCAACTTAGTAAGGGTCTTTTGACACTACAGCATGTTCGGTAAGTGTAGGCTGACATATAAATAGGATGTATTCACCTGTATGCTATGTAGCAGTATAAATCTGCCATTGACCTTGTCAGGGAGGTTTTATTTGTAGAATGATCTTGCTTCAACTGCAATTTCCCACTCTGAGAGACAGAATAAAAATAAAAAAAATTAAGGAAATCACATTGTATGATTATTAAAGAATGTATTTGTCTTGCACTGCTGAACTTAAGTATTTGCACACCTGAGAAACAGCAAGAATTCTGGCTCTCAAAGAGTAGCATCTGTCTGAGCTCTTTAAAGACACCTGTCCACCCCACAGTCAGTCAGAAGCCAACTACTACCATGGGCAAGACCAAAGAGCTGTCAAAAGACACCAGAGACAGAAATTGTGGACCTCCACAAGTCTGGAAAGTGCTACGGGGCAATTGCCAAGCAGCTTGGTGAAAATCTGTGTTAATATTTGTTACAGAAGCCTTTGTTTGCAATTACAGAGGTCAAACGTTTCCTGTAGTTCTTGACCAGGTTTGCACACACTGCAACAGGGATATTGGCCAACTCTTGCACACAGATCTCCTCTAGATCTGTCAGGTTTCAGGGCTGTTGCTGAGCAACACAGAGTTTCAGTTCCCTCCAAAGATGTTCTATTGGATTTAGGTCTGGAGACTGGCTAGGCCACTCCAGAACCTTGATATGCTTCTTACGGAGCCACTCCTTGGTTATCCTGTCTGTGTGCTTTGGGTCGTTGTCATGTTCGAAGACCCAGCCATGACCCATCTTCAATGCTCTGACTAAGGAAAGGAGGTTGTTGCTTAAAATCTCACAATAAATGGCCCCATTCATCCTCTCCTTAATACAGTGCAGTTGTTTTGTCCCCTTTGCAGAAAAGCACCCAGAAACATGATGTTACCACCCCCCATGCTTCACAGTAGGGATGGTGTTCTTGGGATGCAACTTATCCTTCTTTTTCCTCCAAACACAACGAGTGAAGTTTACACCTAAAAGTTATACTTTAGTCTCATCTGACCACATGACTTTCTCCCATGCCTCTTCTGGATCATCCAGATGGTCATTGGCAAACTTCAGACGGGCCTGGGCATGTGATGACTTGAGCAGGGGAACCTTCCATGCAATGCTTGATTTGAAACCATGACGGTGTAGTGTTCTACCGACAGTGACCTTTGAAACTGTGATCCCTGCTCTCTTCATGTCATTGACCAGCTCCTCCCTTGTAGTTCTGGGCTGATTCCTCACCTTTCTTATCATCAGTGATACCCTACATGGTGAGATCATGAATAGATCCTCAGTCCAAAGGAGACTGACAGTCATCTTTAGCCTCTTCCATTTTCTAACAATTGCTCCAACAGTTGATCTATTTTCACCAAGCTGCTTGTCAATTGCCCCGTAGCACTTTCCAGCCTTATGCAGGTCCACAATTTTGTCTCTGGTGTCTATATTTTTTATTCTGTCTCTCAGAGTGGGAATGCGCCTACAATGTGAATTTCAGACCCCTCCATGATTTATAAGTGGGAGAACTTGCAAAATTGCAGGTTGTTCAAATACATCTGTTCCTCATTGTATATATTGTGACAACTTGTGGTCACTTATCTCTCCAGAATCACCTGTCACAGTTTCTCCCGTGACAGGAGTCAGAAAATCTAAGAGACTGGCTGGCCTGTCCTGAACCTAAGGTTGCACTTCTGGACAGATTTTCGGGGGGATTCAGAGAGTCGTGTAAATTGCACTTTAAGTTACGTCTGCTCTCATCTGGGGATTAGATTCAAAGAGTGGGTATTTATCATGTTGTTGCTTTTTTTCTACCTCCGGTCGGTAGATGAGTTTTTCAGAGCTCTAGGTCTTATCTGCGATGACCCGAATCGGATCTCCCTGGCCAAGACCAAGTTACGTGGTTTACAGCAGGGACAGCGTTCTGCAGAGATCCATTGCTCTGAATTTAGCAAAAAACTAAGTCTGGGTAGCACCGCAATCCCACTTGCGTGTGTAGAGTGCCAGCGGCTGTGGGGATGATCCACCTCCAAAATAATCCAAAAAATGAAGAAATTCCACAGCACATCCAGGGCGTAAAATTCAAATGGAAGCTTTCTGGTAGGCTGTCAGGTGAATAAAGCCTACATTTGAATTGTACGCCCTGGATGTGCTCTGAATTTAGGAAGCTATGGCTACGGATACGAAGTGGAATGATCAAGCTCTCCGTAGCCAATTCTGTCAGGGATTATCCGAGAGGCTAAAAGACGCATTGGCCTTTCACGAAAATCCTGAGTCATTAAAAGTGGATATGTCCCTTGCTGTACGTATGGATAGATGCCCGAGAGAGAAATCTAAGGTCCCACACTCTCAGGATAAACTATCATATAACGTGGCAACTTCCTCTGACACTTTGGGTGAAGATACTTCTGAGTTTATGCCTGGTGACGAATCTGAGCAGTTAGGGGGAGCTACCCCTGGGCCTGCTTGCAAGAGTTTTAGTCATAAGAAGGGAGTATGTTTTTTTCTGTGCAACAAGGGGACATTTTGTTAATGTTTGTCCTTACATTCAGCGTCAAGGTGAAAACACACACAAAAAAAAACTTTTAATTCCCATCTTACTCTTGGTGGTGGGGTGGGGAGTCAGAGAACTTACTTTTGTCATTTACTGGTAGTACCTGATTTCTCCTGTATGCTGAGGTGGGGCTAGAGTCCAAAACTGTGGGAATTGAGGTGTTTATTGACATTAGGGCAGGGGCTAACCTAGTTGATGGTCAGTTCGTCCATTTGCATGGGTTGACAACAAGTGCATTAGAGAAAAATATTTTGGTGTTTGCAATAGACTCCGCACCACTTACTCAGAAATGTTTGTCAAAGATGGTGCAGGACATCCATGGGTGATTTTCATCAGGAATCCATTTCGTGTTTTGTGCTGGAGGGTTTGCCTGCTCCGTTGGTTCTGGGTTTACCATGGTTGAGCAAACATAATCATACCATTGACTGGCAAGCGAGACAGATTCTCGATTGGAGTGAATATTGCGTGGATAACTGTCTTAATACATCTCTTTCTGTCTTGATCACTAAAGCTGTTCCCTCTTTCATTTCAGATTTTTCTGATGTATTTTTTGAGAGTGGTTGCCAGGGTTTACCCCCACATCGGGACTATGATTGTCCTATCAATCTTATTCCCAGAGCGAAGTTGCCCAATCTAGGTTATATAACCTTTCTGAACCCGAAAGAGCGGCCATGCGAGAGTATATTGCTGAGAGTTTGGCTAAGGGACATATTAGACTTTCCAAGTCCTCAGTGGCAGCAGGGTTTCTGTGAGCTCAATCGGATTACGGTCCGTGATCCGTACCCCTTTCCTTTGATTCCTGACTTGTTTAACCAGATTGTTGGTGCCAAGGTGTTCTCCAAGTTAGACCTAAGGGGGCATATAATCCGGTCAGATTCAAGGAAGAGGATGAATGGAAGACGGCGTTTAATACCCCAGAGGGTCATTTTAAAAGTCTGGTCATGCCGTTTGGGTTAACTAATGCTCCTGCGGTTTTGCAGCATTTTGTTAATTATATCTTTCATCATCTGGTGGGGAGGTTTGTTGTTGTGTATCTGGATGACATACTAATTTATTCTCCAGATATGGAAGTTCATCGGGATCACTTGAGACAGGTGTTACAGATCTTAAGAGAGAATAAATTGTAGGCTAAGATGGAGAAGTGTGTATTTGCAGTTCAGGAAGTGCAATTCCTGGGTTACCTACTATCATCTTCAGGTTTCTGTATGGATCCAGAGAACAACCCGAAAATATGAAAGCGCTTATGCGGCTTTTAGGGTTCATCAACCATGTAAATTCATTTTGAGCTACTCTACTGAGGTTAAACTTTTAACGGACATGACTAGGAAAGGTTCGGATATCTCAGTCTGGTCTGATGCAGCATTACAAGCTTTTTCTGCGGTGAAGTAATGTTTTGCTTCTGCTTCTATACTGGTGCAACCAGATATGTCACAGCCATTCATTGTGGAAGTTGACGCATCAGAGGTAGGGGTAGGAGCAGTCTTGTTGCGGGGTCCTTCACCTAGTAAATGGCACCTATGTGCATTCTTCTCTAAGAAACTCTCGGCTGCGGAAAGAAATTATGACGTGGAGAAATAGAGAGTTGCTGGCCATTAAGTTGGCTTTTGAGGAGTGGTATCATTGGTTGGAAGGAGCATTTCATCCTATTACTGTGCTTACTGATCACAAAAATATGGCTTACCTGGAGACAGCTAAACAACTGAACCCTAGGCAGGCCAGATGGTTGTTTTTTCCCAGATTTAATTTCATCGTCACCTATCGCCCTGGGGTTAAGAACGTCAAGGCTGATACTTTGTCGCGTAGCTTTCCTGTGGGAGGGTGATTTGGAAGATCCTGGTCCGATATTGTCTGAAGGGTTAGTTATATCCGCCATGTATCCCGACCTTGAGGCAGAGGTGTTGGAGGCCCAGGGAGATGCACCGGATTTTTGTCCTCTGGGGAAGTTGTTTGTTTCTTCGGAATTACATCACAAGGTGTTCGAGGACTGTGTGGTTCTCACAGGACACCCTGGGAGCAGATCCACTGTCGATCTCATCTCTCGTAGATTCTGGTGGCCGGAGTTGCATAAGTATGTTGAGGACTATGTGTCATATTGTACTACTTGTGCACGTGCTAAGATGACACATACTCGGCCTTCCAGATCTTTACTTCCGTTGCCCTTCCCGTCCCGAGCTTGGACTCATTTATCTATGAATTGTATCACAGATTTACCTAATTCTTCAGGAAAAACTAATTTTTATGGTGGTTGATCGCTTTAGTAAGATGGCGCACTTTATAGCATTGCCAGGTATACCTAATGCTAAAACTCTTGCATAAGTGTTTGTCGATAACATCGTGAAATTACATGGTATTCCTTTTGATGTGGTGGCCTTCTGTACTCGTCTGGGGGTACAATTGTCCTTCTCTTCGGCCTTTCATCCTCAGTTGAACGGACAGACTGAGCGCACTAACCAGAGTCTGATAACTTATTTGAGATGCTTTGTCTCGGAGAATCAGGAGGAGTGGTCTTCATTTCTGTCTTTGGCCGAATTTCGCCATGAATAACCGTAGGTAGGAATCCACTACTGAAAAGTCGCCGTTTTTTGGGGCATATGGGTTCCATCCGCAGTTTGGCACAGTTTCTGGTGCTGAGACTTCTGGTATACCTGAAGAGGAAAGATTTTCCTCTTCTTTGTCATCTATTTGGCGGAAAATTCAAAATAATGTGAAAAAAAAAAAGGCCAACAAGTATAAACGTATGACAGACAAGAGACGTATGAGTGGTCCGAACCTGAGAGATGTGATTCTGTGTGGCTGTCCACAAGAAACATTAACTTAAAGGTACCTCTCTGGAAGTTGGGTCAAAGGTTTATTGGTCCATATAAGAACTCTAACTAACAAAACAAACCAATAACCCCATAAGAATGAGAGAACACATATATAAAATATATGTAATTTATTGACACAATCAAATAACATAAAATATGACACAAGGCACGAAGGTAAAAGAGGGTGGAACGGCCCATGTAACGGGATCATGAACAACCACCCTCACGTATACCCAACTAACAAGGAAAAGGTTCACCACTCTAGGTATAGAGCTGCATAAGTTTGGGAAAGCTGTAAGTTCACCCAAAGTAACATATAAACATATGTATGCTACATGCAAAAAAGTAAACTGGTGCGCTGTGGGGCGGCATCATGGTGGCGCTCCTATACCTGGTCCTTTGTGAGCCGGCTAACGCGCGCCCTCATGTCATGTGATCGGATGGGAGGGGTGTGTGGCTGCGCGCTGTCAGTGCGGCTCCCTCCCCCTGTCTGGCCATGTGACGCGGTGGGCGTGCCTCGTCTGGCTTTAGGTATTGGGTGGCGCGCCTCTATGATGTCATGCTCCACATCACTGGGCGTATGCGCTAATTAACTGCCGGCTGTGGACCACACTATTTAAAGACGGACATTGTTTGTTACTTTTTTCTCCTGACGAAGCCTCTCCAGGCGAAACGTGCATCGAGGTGCAGCTCCAGTCACAGTCTCTGGGCTCCAGCATACTATGGGTAATTTATGTTTTGTTTTCATGCTTGGTTAGCTTGCTACCTTAGGTTACTGCTTACACTTAGCACTCTTGCCCTGCCTTACCCACTTCACATTTGGCTGTCTGTATTTTCCAGGCGGCCATCTATGTCACTCAGGGTGGGCAAGTCTGCTAAGTGTGACCATATTTACTTTTTGGCATGTAGCATACATATGTTTATATGTTACTTTGGGTGAACTTACAGCTTTCCCTAACTTATGCGACTCTATACCCAGAGTGGTGACTCTTTTCCTTGTTAGTTGGGTATACGTGAGGGTGGTTGTTCATGATCCCGTTACATGGGGCGTCCCACCCTCCTTTACCTTCGTGCCTTGTGTCATATTTTATGTTATTTGATTGTGTCAATAAATTACATATATTTTATATGTGTGTTCTCTAATTCTTATGGGGTTATTGGTTTGTTTTGTTGGTTGGTTTCGTATATTATACTAGACCCCAGTGTATTTCATACACCCAATTTGAGTTATATCTTATAGGTTGGTCTAACCATATAAGAACTCTGCCATTATTAACCCGGTAGCCTTATGTCTTGAACTTTCACAGGCTTTAAAAATTCATAATGATTTCCACAAGTCATTGCTGAAGAGATATGTCGAACCTCCTTGCCTCCTGCCATGGTGGACGGTAATCTTGAGTTTCAGATCTCCAGGATAGTGGACTCTCGAATTCTCTGTAGATCCCTCCAGTATCTCGTTCACTAGAAGGGTTACGGTCCGGAGGAGAGAATGTGGGTTCCAGAGGCCGACATCAATGCTAGTCGCCTTGTGAGATCCTTTCACAGGGCTCATCCGGATAAGGTCGGTCCTGGGTGTCCGGAGTTCACCCGTAGAAGGAGGGGTATTGTCACGATCCCTCCCATGACAGAGGTTAGAAGATCTGAAAGACTTGCGTCACGTGAGGTTATCTGACAGCCTCTAGGTTTTCAATTTGCAGTGTTGTTGTTGGTATGAACACACCTCTTGTTTCAGGTGTAGCTTGTCTTCATCACTGCTCCTCTGTTTAATCTGGACTCACACTTCTTACCACGCCGTTGATATGCTCTGCCTGGAGTTGGAAGAGCTGGTGTGTTGTCCTCATCTGAGTTCCTGCACATCCATTTTCTATATAAGATAAGTGTACTTCTCTTGGTATTCTGTTGCTCCCATTTGCTTGTCGCTTACTAGGCCTCAGGGAGACGCTGGTTCATTCATCTGGGAAGGAACCAATGGTCTCAGACTCTGTCACTATGCCTAGGGATTTTCAGGGTCTCTAGGGCCTAGGTTTCCGGTGTATGAATATTCCCACTTCAAGGTCTATTCATACTGACAGGAGTCAGGGCTAGGTTTAGGGTATCCGTAGGTGGTCCTTTCACTTTTGTTGTCTTTCTGGTGTTTCTCCCCTCCCGTGACAATACTGCTGTATAGTGCTGTACACTGTTGTATAGTGCTATACACTGGTATATACTGCTGTATAGTGCTATACTTTGTCATATACTGCCATATAGTTCTATACTCTGTTACATACTGCAGTATAGTGCTACTCCTATACACTTTTACATTATATATATATATATATATATATATATATATGTATATATATATATAAAAACACTCGTGTTTCAGATTGGGAGAAATATATTTTTTAAGGGAGGCAATCTTATTGTCTTGGACAGTATACATAAATAATTTTAAACAGGGGGCATTATGTATAAACTATATATTTTAGGGGCTATTCCAGGGCTTAGTGTATGATATTATCTATATGTGGGGTACAGTACGCTGTATTAGATATGATACTGTGTGGTATTGTAAGTTATATTATTGATTGTATAGTGGTAGTGTACACCTGTGCAATACAGAAAAGGGATGATACTGTATGTGGGCTAGTAGGGATTGCTTGCCAGTCTGGCCCTGGTTGAATATCATATCTGTGCACTGTCTTCACAGTTCACACAGTCTGCAGCCCTGACTACCTACTGTCTGCCTCCAATCCACTTTCAGCCTCCTGGTGGGTAAGTTTCTGTTTGCTGTTGATCACTGTAGTTCAGCTGTTTTAACCCCTTCAGGACCTCCGCCATACATGAACGGCGATAATCCGGGGTTTAAACATGGAACTCGCTCAGAAGCTGAGAAAGCGCTGTAGCTGCTGGGTATCTGTTTTTTTTTGCAGAGCACACACCCAGAGGCAACGTCTGAACATTTAACCCCTCAGATTCTGTGGTCAATGTTCCATAAAGGGGGGGTGGTAAAGGCAGAAGGGGGTATGGCCAGCCGTTGTAACAAATTTATCTTCATTTACACCAGTTTTCTGGCGTAAATTAAGCAAAAAATCTACCACGGCTCTGTTTAGGAGCATGGACTGCTGGAGGAAGTGCTTAATTTATGACAGTTAGTGCACTTCCTTATAAATTAGGCACATCTTCTGGAAGCACTATGGATATCAATTGTGGCACAGAAAGGGCTGGTCTTGATAAATCTCCCCCAAAAGACATTGCAATTTGTCTAGGCCTGGTCTGAGAGAGAGATTTTGACTAGCCACAGAGGTGGGGGTTGCACAGGAGGAGAGGATTGCGATACAAGTTGGGGGGGGTGTACAAATATTTGCTGTGGGGCCCAGGCACTTCTAGCTACTCTCCTGATACCTGCGATCGGCTGGCTTCATTTGCGAAAGAAGGTTATTCCAGAATTGTGGCATAATTTGGGCACTAAATGTTGCATATCACTAGAGATGGCCTTGCGGTTCACGCAGCAAACTTTGCTCGTTCGCGATTCGCCGAACATGCGAATATATGGCGATATTCATATGTGCCATATTTTTTTGCATAGTGCCAAACTTTGACCCATGACACATCCAACAGGTGGGACAGGTCAGCCGATTGAGACGTTTCAGCACATGGAGACACTCCCTACCCTATAAATAAACCCGGCAGCCATTTTACATTCTGTTTTTTGCCAGTGTAGGAAGATGTTGCTGTGTGGAGCAGGGACAGACTGTTTGGGACACCAAATGCCAGCTAATAGGGCCACAAAAGTCCTTTTAGGGACTGGTATAGGTGTGCTATCGATAGGTGTGACATACTGAGGGGTGTGATATACTTATACTTTCTAACATAGAAAGTATATTATAGTGCATTTGTATTGTGCAGCAGTTGTGTGCTCTTCTGTTGCGATACTGCAGCTAGATAGAGGGACAAGCGCTATTGGAATAACTAATTGCAACTATTGTGATATACCTTTTGCCCAAAAAATAAAAAATTATAGAGGGGTGTGATATACCTATAATATACCTTCTAATATAGAAAGTATATTATAGTGCATTTGTATTGTGCAGCAGTTGTGTGCAGTTCTGCTGAGATACCGCAGCTAGATACTAATTGCAACTGGTGTGATATAACTGTTGCCCCCAAAAGAAAAATCTGATTGAGGGGTGTGATATACCTATAATATACCTTCTAACATAGAAAGTATATTATTGTGCATTTGTATTGTGCAGCAGTTGTGTGCGGTTCTGCTGTGATACCGCAGCTATTCTCTATTGGAATAAGTAATTGCAACAGGCGCGATATACCTGTTTCCCCCCCAAAAACTGATTAAGGGGTGCGATATACCTGCTTCCACAAAATACTGATTGAGGGGTGTAATACACCGGCTTCCACAAAATATTGATTGAGGGGTGTGATACATCGGCTTCAGCCAAATATAGATTAAGGCCTGCTATACACCAGCTTCCACCATATATTAATTATTTTGTCACTTTGTGTAGCTGCGGTAACGCAGCAGAACCGCAAACAATTGGTGCACTATATAGAAAGTATATTATTGGTATATAACACCCCTTCTTCAATCACTTTTTTGGGGGGGCAACTGGTATATCACACCAGTTGAAATGATTTGTTCCAATAGCGTTTGTCCCTCTATCTAGCTGCGGTATCACAGCAGAACCGCACACAACTGCTGCACAATACAAATGCACTATAATATACTTTCTGTTAGAAAGTATATTATAGGTATATCACACCCCTCAGTATGTCACACCTATCGATAGCACACCTATACCAGTCCTTAAAAGGACTTTTGTGGCCCTATTAGCTAGCGTTTGGTGTCCCTAACAGCCTGTCCCTGCTCCACACAGCAACCTCTCCCTACACTGGCAAAAGACTGAATGTAAAATGGCAGTTAGATCAGGTCTATTTATAAGGTAGGGGGTATGTCCATGTGCTGAAATGTCTCAATTGGCTGTCCTGTACCACCTGATGGATGTGTCATGGGTCAAAGTTCTTCACAATGTAAAAGAATATGGCGCTGGCAGACATCGCCATATATTCGCCCGTTCGGCGAACCACGAACAAGTAAAGTTCGCTGCGAAACGACCGCCGGGCTATTTTTAATCATGAATGATACTGGACACTTTGCCTACTGAAATTCATGAGCTATAACACTGACTTTGACCTGATGGACTTCCAAAATCATGGCCTTCACTTTAGAGCACATTTCCTCTGAAGATACTTTGGTGGGTCACACTGAACGGGGGTCATCTTAAATTCATTCCCTATCCCATTTAAACTGCTTGGCCAAAAACTTGGTAGTGGAAGTTGCATCGTCACCATTTACAGCAATCATCCTTTCATGGATTTCTTTAGGCTTCTTTTCTTCCTTTGTAATTAATTTAAATCACAGAACTAAACTCAAAATCTCTCTTTTTCTTTGTGGATCCTGTATTCCATTAATATTGTTATATTTTAATAGTATGGGCATTTTCGCAAGCGGCAATGTCCATGATGTTTATTTTTTTATTGTTTAAGTATTTTTATTTTAAGGAAAGGGGGGTGATTTGAACTTTTATTTATTTATTTATTTTATATTTGCCAAAACTTTTTTTTACATTTTTTTAAGTCACCTTGGGTAACTATATAGACACCACTGAACACTTTATTTGCACTATACCAATACAATGCTGGCCTGTATTGGTATAGTCATCTAATAGGCACCGAAGCCTGCGTGACTTCCGCTTCCGGACTGCGCAGATGCAGTGGTCACATTTGACCATGGCATCTGAAAGGGATAATGTATGCGATCAGCCTTATTTAAAATAGCAGAAACCCGGTGGCTATGGCGCCCGCTGCACGTGCAAGTGGGTGCCATGTTTGGGGACCGGACCTTCGCTGTACATGTACGGTCCTTAAAGGGTCAAGTTATATATGCGAAGCCTGTTCAGTTATAATATAAATGCATTATATTGGAAATATTCCAATGGACACGTCCAGACCTGTTCGGACGCACTCAGGCTGATGTCAGCAGTAAGTATATAAGGCAAACTGGACAGATTTTGATAAAATGATCTGTTATAGTGCTATCAGTTTTGAAACTTAAGATGGATAAAGGCAAATGTGTTAACAATCCAGACAATTTCTTCTACATATGTGGCAAATACACAACTTATGAGAGCAGCACAAGAATCTGACAAAGCGAGTGCGTCTTGCTTACAAGTATTACTTTGACTGTAAAATTGGAGATCAAGATAAAAGCCGGGCACCTCATGTTTGTTTCTCTGGGCTAACACAGTGGTTGAATGGTAAAAAGAAAAGGAATGGCTTTCGCAGTGCCAATGGTTTGGCGTGAGCAGAAAAATCACCCTTCAGACTGTTACTTTTGCATGACTAAAATGGCCGGATATTCAAAGAGAAACAAGTCACAAATTGTGTATCCTGACTGCTCTTAAACCAGTACCACACGATGTAGAGAATCCAGTGCCTGCCCCTCCCACAGCCGGAACGGCAATTGAAACAGACGGTTCTGATCCTGATGAAAAAGGAGATGTTGATTGTCACAATGTATTTCTTGATCCAGAACAACTGGAGGGTCAGCCGCACTTTAGATGATCTGGTAAGAGATCTGTCATTATCTAAAGAAAAGTCAGGACTGCTAGCTTCTAGACTTCAGGAATCATATTTGCTACAATGAGGCACCACAACTTCACACTTTCATCATGGACACACCAAGTCTTGTTGCACAATGGTAACGAAAAACCATCTGTTCCATTGGCTCATACGGTTGGAATGAAAGAGCTCCCATGCTTCTATGGAGTTAATTTTGAAAATAATCAAATGCTCAGAACATAAATGGAAAATTTGTGCTGACCTGAAAGTGGTAGCACTGCTGCTTGGCCTACAGTTAGGGTACACAAAGCATATGTGTCTCTTGTGCCTATGGAACAGTCGTGATGACAACGATCATTACAAAATGAGACAGTGGCCTCTCAGAGTCGAGCACACAGTTGGTCAGTACAATGTACAACACAAATCACTGGTCGATCCACTTCAAGTTTATCTTCCACCACTTCACATTAAACTTGGTGTAATGAAAAATGTTGTAATTGCACTTGATCATGATGGAAATGGTTTCCAGTATTTGAAGGAGAAGTTTAGCACACTGAAAACTGATGATAAAAAAAAAGGCTGGAATTTTTATTGGCCCCAAAATCAACAAACTAATAGCATGGTGACACATTCAGAACAAAACTCAACCCTCTGGAACATGCAGCTCGGGATGCATTTGTGCTCGTAGTGCAGAACTTCCTTGGGAACAGACGAGCTGCAAACTCTGCTGAATTAGCAGACAACACGCTTACAGCATATGAACAGCTTGGCTGCCGGATGTCATTGAAAGTGCATTTCTTACATTCCCATCTTGACTTTTTTCCAGCCAATTTGGGACACGTAAGTGACGAACATGGAGAGCGGTTCCATAAAGATATTTCTACAATGGAGAACAGGTATCAAGGCCACTGGAATCCCAACATGATGGCGGACTACTGCTGGTTTTTGCAATGGGAAAATATGACCGTTCACAAACACAAAAGCAGATGCCTGAAGCACTTAAAGGGTCCATTCACACATCCGTAGAATGTGTCTGCACCCGTTCCACAATTATCCGGGGTGCGGACCCATTCATTCTCTATGGGGTAGGAATGGATGCGAAACATCGCTGTAATGGTATGCTGCTTGTCAAATAAAGAATAGGATTTTGATAATGGAAGAGTGCTGTGGATCTCTTTAAACTACTATTTCAGTTTAATATATGATTATAAGATATCAATTTCATCATCTTTCTTCATTGTCTTCAAAAAAGTAAGAATTAATCTTATTGTTCTTCAGTGATTTTATATGTAAACAGTCTGTGTGTGTATATACATATTTTGGCTAGAAGGCTGGGATGGGGGCCTTCCGCCAAGGGGAGATCGGAGTGCTGGTAAAACAGCCTGACTCTGACCTCCCGTCGGCCAAGGGCACCTGTAACACCCCAGAGTTGTGTTACTACACGCCTCTACCCCGCTACTATATTCTAAAAGCCTTTACATTGTCATCTGATGTAATTTATATTATGTCTTCACAAATGTGTATCTAAAACCATGTTAAATTCCATTGTTCTTGTAATTTTTCAGGTTTACCAGCAGGTGGCAGCAACACATTGGCCAGGTACAAATCTTAGTTTAGTGTAGCTAGGCTGGAATGGTTTATTCCAGCTTAGCTCCCCCTCTGTGTGGAGAGGTGGGCTGTTCCCACATCCTGCAGCATGGGTGGAGAAGGAAGTCAGAGTCAGTACAGCCCACCCCCTGCTAGGTGTAGGGTGTGTGTGTGTGTGTGTGAGGAGATCCCCTGAATAGGGAAGACAGCAAGGATCTTGTCTCGGCTGAGACCTGATCACATTCCCATACTGAGCACCTGCAGCTCAGCTGGATGAAAAGAAAGCAGAAAACTACAGATAATCTCCAGAGTTCCAGGAAGAAAGCATTCCCTGAGAAACCTTTTGAGAGTTAAGTCCAGAGACATAGGAGAAGCCATTCCTCCTCAGCTAGTCTGTCCCCATACAGCAGAAGTTATAAAAAAGTGCAGAAGATTAATTCCTGCCACAGTTACAGAGCTACCAAGCAGACGTCCTATCCTGCAAGCTCCCCACAGTTTAAAGCAGAAGCATTTATTCCTGCCAATGATTGCCAAAACCTGCTGGGACCAGAGACCAAAGCTGTATACTGCTTGGATACAAGTTATTTTCAGTAAAGAAACGTTTGAACTTCATCTAAAGGTCTGGACATCATTTCTTCTGCAAAACTCCTCTATTACTCCTACTATCACTACACAAATGTATTGCAAGTGAGCCAGGAGTCCAGCCGTATCCAGGTAGGAGACACCGTTGACACAATTATCACCACCCTATAGAGACATTACACCACTCTGGCATTCCTAATCGGGGATGTGCGTTATAACACCTTGGAAGGGCCCTGGGATAGTACCCTGCACACGCTGCAATTGGCGTCACGACAAATACAGACTATTATCCACCCGTATTCTGGCCCACTGCATAAGTGGCGTCAGCGTACCCGTTCTTGGTCACTGCACACCCACCCCCTATCTACAGGATACCAAATAATTTGAGTTCAGCATTGAGGCCATCAGGTAACAGTGAATTAAAATCAAAGATATATCTTGATTCTAGACGTGACATTTTCATAATGTGATTTCCTTCCCTCCCATTTTCCTCCACCTTCTCAAGTGCTGCAAACATTAGGCCCCTTGGATCCTGATTATGGTGCACTTTAGAGTGTTTTGACAGTGAATGTTTCTTGTTTCCATTTCTTATATTTGTGATATGTTCTGATATTCTTTCCTAAAGGGGTTCTGCAGTTTTTTTAAATTGATGATCTATCATCTGCCCAGGCCATTGATACTAGTCATGACGTCACTGGGCCTGCGGTAAACAGCGAGAAGATATATTGTTGCAGTGGTGATGATAGCCGACTGTGTGGGCTCCATTACTTACCAATAGCAGCCTATGTTGCACACACAGGCACCAGCATCGCAGATGCAAAAACTTTTTAGCTACTATTTTTATATACCCATTTTATTTTTGGGGGGGATTTAAGTTGTATCATCATATTCAAGCATGTACTTTTTAACTATTTTCTCTCCGTTTGGTGCCAGATGAAGAGTGCTTGTCTTTACATTGGTTGCTAATTAATCTAAGTTTGACAGGGTGAGTCAAGCATAGAGCACTTTATCTATGGTAACAGACTGGTGAGCCACTATACCACTTTAAATACTATACATTAAAAAAATGCATCAAATTGTGCCAAATTTATCAAATTTTTTAATAGATAGAGGTTATTGAATTTCTTAAAATTTGATTTGTGTCTAAAATTATCTGGCTGGGCTCCTGCATTCTGGGTTTGTGGCACGGCTGCAATCAGTGAGGCATGATGCCGGACCAGTGCCCCTGTGACACGCAGTCCAGGCCACGCCCCTTAATGATATGCCACCTAAGCCGTGCCCCCTGGTGATGCATCACCTAAGCCATGTTACTGGTGGCGTGTCACCTAAGCCGTTCCCCTAGTGATGTGAGCGTGTCTGTAGAAATGGAGCACTTGCTCTGTTCCTCCCCACAGCACTTGCTCTGTTCCTCCCCGCAGCACTTGCTCTGTTCCTCCCCGCAGCACTTGCTCTGTTCCTCCCCGCAGCACTTGCTCACTGGGGGAGATTAATGATTCATAGGTATGGCCTGTGTATGTTTATGATGCAGGCTGAGTGACTGCTCAGCCTGCCTATCTCAGGACTACTTGTATTCTGGTTCAATGGGGCGCTGAGTACCTGACCCTATCAGGTTCTCATCCAGGACTCTGTGCTCAATTTAAATCCCCTGCTGGCAATACAACCTTATTATAGGTTTTCCCTTGCTGTGCACCAGTCGCTCCTGTGCGTGCTTTGTATTAGATTTCGGCTTGCCTTTGATCTCCCTCTGTCTAGGGATTTTGTACCTTGATACCCATCTGGTTTTGACCTTTGGCTTGGCTATTTTTGACTACCCTCCATTCTGCGATTTGGTACCCTAGTGTCCTCCCGGCTTTGACACATTTCTGTACGACCCTTCTCTGTGTGTTTGTTTTGGTTCCGCTCTGTGTGTACAGGTCTCTGTAGTTTTTACCGTGGAAGCTTGGATTTGCTCCATGCACTTAACCAGCATACGGAGGGTCGACCAGTTATGAACTTGCCTCTTAGGGCCTGCACTGCAAATAAGCAGGGACAGCGGGTTGGATTCCAGCTAGGGCTCACCGTGTGTGTGTGTTTCTCTATGTATGGTCTTGACAATTAGGGTCCCATTCTATTGAATCGTCAGACTGGTTCAATTTGGGCACTAATAAACTCAACCTCAACCTCAAGTGTCTCAATCATCTGGAAAACTCTCTCACTCTTTGGTCTCTCTCTCTCTCGGTTAAAATCAGAACTTTTTGAAAAATTTAAATTTCCTAATTTGCTGATCTTAAAGGGTTTCTGTCACCAGAATTAACCCTCTTAAACTGTCTGACATTAGCGATGTGCTAATGTCAGCAGAATCCAACGCTGCTATTTTTCTGTTTATTAATATCCACCTTACAGCACAATTCTTACTTTTGTAATATGCAAATTAGACTCTAGAAGCCGGGGGGGGGGGGCGTGTCACGCTGGGTAGGATACAAGATACAATAGAAACACAGAAAACCATGAAACAAGTGTCTAGGCCAGAAGCTGTGGATAAAGGTCACCTCCTAGCAAATCCCTACCAACTCTCCCTGGACTTCTGTGCCCACGTTCAGACCCTGAAGGTGGGAATAAACGTGCCCCCATGCCTAAGACTGAAGAAACCCTAAGATCCCTAAGATAGTGGAAAAGGGGAAAAGAGACAGCCTGCTTTCTCAAGCAAGGAGGGAGCAGGTGTCTCCCTAACAGCCTAGAAAGAACACAAGAGAGAAACAAAACCAACTTATCTGTAGCTGAGCAGAAACAGGAATTTCTTCCTTCCTTCCACAGAGCAAGATAGAAGCTATAACCCGCACAGGACACTGGGAAAGGGAGTAATTTAAACTCATGCAAACGACCCCACCCAGTGCACCTGGAAGGAGGCGAATACAGCTTAAATCCAAACCCAAAACAAAACAAACTACACATGTGCTGCTAGCCTGGCAGACCTCCGCACATAACCTGAGCAGGGCATGACAGGGTGTTACTCCTGCTCCTAGAGGCTCCGTTCTCCCACCTTATTCCACGCCCTGCCGTCCGTGATTGACAGACCAGATTCTCCTGCCGGCCCTGTGTGCTGGGTAAGTCTCGCGCCTGCGCAGTGCCGTTTAACCAGCACACAGGGCCGGCAGGAGAAGACGAACGCTGGCCTGTCAATCACGGATGGCAGGGCGTGGAATGAGGTGGGAGAACGGAGCCTCTAGGAGCAGGAGCAACGCCCCTCCGCTCCTAGAGGCTAATTAGCATATTACAAAAGTAAGAATTGTGCCGTAAGGTGGATATCAATAAACATAAAAATAGCAGAGTAGGATTCTGCTGACATTAGCACATCGCTAATGTCAGACAGTTTAAAGAGGGAAATTCTGGTGACAGAAACCCTTTAAACAATAAGGCGCAATCACATGCAGGCTATTGCTTGAGAACGTCCAATAATCCAGCACTTTAGGCAGGTTATTAGAATTTTGTTGCATATTTTTGAATGATAAAATAAAACAAGCACATCTGAAGAAAACCAACATATCGAAAACAATTCTGCAAAAATTCTGTAAAACTCATGTAAACATTTATTAATGTGATTGTGCCTAGATCTTTTCATAAAATGCAAAAAAAAGGTTCAGATTTCAAATCCACTGCGTTGGCTTGCAAGGGGTGTGGCTCAGTGGAAGAGGTGTACGACTTGGCTGATAGAGGGACGTGGTCTAAGTGTTGCCAAAATTTCAACTATATTTTAGCACAAAATTCTGTCATAAAGTAGCCACCTAATAGGTGATATAAAGTTAGACAAGTGTCTAGCCATGCACCAAATTTATCATCCAACCTGAGCCACTGTGATCAATTTGGCAATTCGTTCGACTGTCTACATTTTACCCAGGATTAGAAAATCTGCCCCCGGTATCTTGCTGTTTCTTGTACGTCACTGTTCTACCTGACAACTTTGAAAAAAAATCCAAACCTTGTGTAACTCTTCGGAGCGTTAATATATGACGGGTGTTCACGGTATCCACAGAACGCCATTTATTTCTTTACAAGCAATAGGGAAAAGTTAATTTGCGTCTTCCATAACCTAAACGTGATGCATGGCTCCAATTATACCCTGACTTTCCACCTATCATTTTACCTTTTCCGCCTCCACGTTGTTACATAAATTCTAGACTTTTTGCAAGAAGTTTTGTTGAAGATAAAATAAATCTAATATATATTATTCTGCGGCATGAGAAATCTTCCAGTAACATCTGCATTACTGAGTGCAGCTTCAGACTCTGAAGGTGAAGAATGATAGCAAACAAAAGCTGGAAATGAACGTCATAAAAAGCTGCAGAGTTAAAAATCAACGGAACAACTCTGCTATTTCTCTGGCGTAAAAAAGCCACACATTATGGTGCACCATCGTATAAAGTAATGGATTGGTTGTGCACACCTCATATGGAATATCGCATATATATCAGAACTTGTTTGGATAAGTACTCAATATTTATTGTACATAAGTTAAAAAAAATTATATAGATACTTGATAGCTGAACAATGTGTCGACAGAATATCTTTTTATTTAATTAACTATGATAAAAATTCAATTTAATGAGATCTGTAAAATATCTATATAAATATCAAAAAAACAAATGTTATGTAACAAGATGCACAAATGATATATATATAAAATATTGTGAGTGTATGTGATTCACACTATCATTTCAGAAAATGTGTTATAAAAATAAAAAAGTCGAAAATTTAGCAAAAATTGAATGGTGACCTATAAGCAAAGTATCCAATGTGAAATTACACTCATTAAAATATGCAATAAATATAATAAATATAGTAAATAGTGAGAAGAGCTATAAAGTGCACATGTAGTGCCATTTCCATTGTGCCTTTTCTACTACATATGCACTTTATAGCTCTTCTCACTATTTACTATATTTATTATATTTATTGCATATTTTAATGAGTGTAATTTCAGGTTTACTTTCACACTTGCGGCAGAGTTATCCGGCAAGCAGTTCCTTCGCTGGAACTGGATCTTAAAAATGCCTGATCAGTCAAAAAAATGCATTGAAATGCCGGATCCGTCTTTCCGGTGTCATTTATTTTTTTCACCTTTTTTTTCGGTCTGCGCTTTCGGATCTGGCATTCAGGCAAGTCTTCAGTTTTTTTCGCCGGAGATAAAACTGTAGCATGCTGCGGTTTTCTCTTTTGCCTGAACAGTCAAAATGACTGAACTGAAGACATCCTGATGCATCCTGAACGGATTCCTCTCCATTCAGAATGCATGGGGATAAGACTGATCAGTTCTTTTCCGGTATTGAGCCCTTTTGACGGAACTCAGTGCCGGAAAAGAAAAACGCTAGTGTGAAAATACCCTTAGGCCGCAAAAAACGGGAGTCGCCCGTGTTGCCTTCCACAATTTGCGGAACGGAACGGGCGAAGGCAATATAAATGCCTATTCTTGTCCGCAAAGCGCGGGCAAGAATAGGACATGTTATATTTTTTTAACGGGACAGCGGAATGGAGCCACGGATGTGGACAGCACACGGAGTGCTGTCTGCATCTTTTGCGGCCCCATTGAAGTGAATGGGTCCGCATCCGAGCCGCCAAAAAGGCGGCTCGGATGCGGACCCAAACAACGGTCGTATGCATAAGGCCTAAGTCATATCCTTTACTCTTCCTTCTCCTCTTCCATTGTCTTCTCCTCTCCTCTCTCCACTCAGCTTTCCTTGCCTCCTCTTCTCCAACTATCTGTCTCTTATTTCTACTCTTCTCCTCTGCTCTCTATCTTTTTTCTCCGCTTCCCTTGCCTTCTTTTCTCCGCTCTTACTCTCTCTTTTCTCTCTCCTCTTCTCCTCCTCTCTCTTTCTCTTTTCTCTTCTTCCCTTCTCCTCAGTTGTATTCCCCTCTCTCTCTTCTTTTCTTCGTCTCTGTCTCTCCTTCTATCCTGTGACATTCCATATCATGACACTGCCCCTGTCACATATAGCTGTACTCACCATCATTATCACACAAGCAGACAGGTAACCCCACCCCACAATTACAGCACTCACCTTAAAAACTTTGTGCTGCAGGGACAAGTCTCCTTCCAGTATATAACACTCAGTCTATAGCAGTTTAGGGGGGGAAAGTGCATTCTCCATGAAATGACAGTTCTTCACCTAGAACTCATACCCCAACAATCCTCTGGTATTCCTCCTGGAAATGTAGGGATAAACTGAAACTAAATGTCACTGCCCTTTGTGTCTTTACACATTCTATTGGCAAGGACAGCTGTAACACCCAGTCAACAATCTACACATTCCCAGGAGGAATAAAAGATGAACTGCACAATGTAAAGTTCTACCGTAATATGCTCGAGAATTAATCTCATCAATATTTTATGAGTTAAACAGACTATTCAGAAGAGCCAACAGCTCCACTTTAAGTTCCCAGAATGCACTGCGATCACCACGGTTCTGAATGGACCTTTGGATCTAAGAAGAGTAGAAAAGATTATCAAGCCCAACATCAATGCAAGATTAATATAGATATTTGAAAAAATATTGACAATTTAATTTAAGGAGATTTGTTTCCTATGGTTCCTTTATTAAAATGAAATGTTCCGAGACCTGATGGAAAGACATGTATCCGTGTAATGATGGAAAGTTACATGGAGTGATATGTGGTATGTTCTATCTGGTGAGGAGGATCTAACACATAACATACAACAATTTAACATTCTAAAACAATAAAAAAATCACAGTTACACAAATTTAAGGAAGTGATCATCCCCAAATCTCTGCTACACGCATTACATCTAAATTACATGCCAGACGTGGGGGGCTGCCGCGGACGTACCTTATGGTCACAAGGGTCCTGCAGGTAAGGGGGAGGTGCTGCTGTCTTAACAAATAGTAGAGATTCTACTAGATTACATGTAAGGGGCTATGCTCCTTTTTGCAGACCTCAAAATCCATACGGCCGTGTGCATGAGCCCTAACTGGTTGGTTGGTATAGTGGTCTGGGATTTTCTGGGAAGCCATGAATGAGTTGGTCTTTAAGTAGTACCCCACTATCATATACAGCTCTTGCCAACCACTGTAGGGTCTAGGTCACACGTCAGGGTTTGATCAGAGATTTTGATCGGAGATCCTGAGCTGGTGCGGGTCAAACCACAGAACAGGTGCAGATCTTTCCATTACACCTTATCTCTGTGTAGGCACAACACCTGGTTTGGGCTACCGATCACTGATGTAAATCACTGGCCAAATAGAGGTGTGAACTAGGCCTGATATCGCAAGAATGTTTCAGTCATGTAAAATGCTGTGACGTCACAAGTGGGGTTCAGTCAGGTAATCGACTGTGACATCACAAGTGGGGTTCAGTCAGGTAATCCGCTGTGACATCACAAGTGGGGTTCAGTCAGGTAATCCACTGTCACATCACAAGTGGGGTTCAGTCAGGTAATCCACTGTGAAATCACAAGTGGGGTTCAGTCAGGTAATCCACTGTGACATCACAAGTGGGGTTCAGTCAGGTAATCTGCTGTGACATCATAAGTGGGGTTCAGTCAGGTAATCTGCTGTGACATCACAAGTGGGGTTCAGTCAGGTAATCTGCTGTAACATCACAAGTGGGGTTCAGGCAGGTAATCTGCTGTGACATCACATGTGAGGTTCAGTCACGTAATCCACTGTGACATCGCAAGTGGGGTTCAGTTGGGTAATCCACTATGATATCCCAAGTGGGGTTCAGTCAGGTAATCCACTGTGACATCGCAAGTGGGGTTCAGTCAGGTGATCTGTTGTGACATCATAAGCTGGTTTTAGGCAGTTGATCTGCTGTGAAATCACAAGTGAGTTTTAGTCAGATGACCTGCCATGACATCACAAGTGGATTTTAGTCAGGTGATCTTCTGTGACAATGCAAATGGAGTTTTGTCAGGTGATCTGCTATGACATCACAAGCCAGGCTTAGTCAGGTGATCTGCTGTGACATCACAAGCGGGGTTCACTCAAGTGATCTGCTATGACATCACAAGCGGGGTTTAGTCAGGTGATCTGCTATTACATAACAACTGTTTCAGTCAGGTAAGTAACTGTGACATCACAAATCTCTAAGCTGCTTCGACATTCCAATTTAGAATATTATTCTGGAGTTGGGGGCAGAAACAGGGAGTTCCGCACAGGAGGGCACCATACTACCTAAGCCCAGCCCTAAATAATCACATATTATTATTATAATATGTATAATAACCTGGTTATTATACAGAGATCAGTGTTGGCACCGCTTATCTCATCACAGATCATTTCTGTGTCAATGACTGATGACATGAATTACTCCAGTTCTTACTTACTAATGACTTTTCTCACCTCACAGGATGGGATGAACTCTCAATATTGGCTCTTAAGACCCCATACACATGACAGCATTTTTGGCCAACCCTGTAGTTTTCGGTGTGGTCAGCCTAAAATCTAATGTGCATGGGAAGCTCCTGACTCTTCCAGCTATTTACTGTCATTAGGTGGTAGGGGTCAATTCCTGTAGAGCCCAGTGAATTTTAGTGATGCCCCTTGTGTTCCTTTTGAGGTCTTGATCATTTTAGACAAAAAAGGATAGCAGCTGTAATCAAAAGCGAGTGTTCGATTTCCCTGCAGTGCCCCCACAGGAGAAATTATGCATTACACAATTCTCATTGAAATCAATAAGTTTTTGAGCTAATTGAGCTATTGAGTGTGGGGCATTGTGGAACTATTTAGGTCTAGTATTTTTTCAGCTTTAATAAGGAAAGACCAGTGGGGACAAGGGCATACATAGATCTCATAAGGCCCCATAGAAAATTTCCGAGTATGCGTGCAACAATTACTCCCAGGCAACGCAGACTTTAGCACCCCAGATTTCTGACAAAGTTACTTTAAAAAAAAATATATATAATAAAAAAGTCATCCTACACCTCACCCAGTTTATCTGATTTCTATGTTGGAAAAAAATGGAATATGTGCTTCATAAATATTGCTTTTATTTTGAGCACCATATTTCTCAATGTATTTACAGCAGACAAGTCATAAATACACTCAAAAATCTCCTGCGTCCCTTCTATTACATATCTGGCTGCTTGTGGTCATTACTAGAGGGAGCTCAGTGCATAGGAATTTATAGTTACCATTTACTGAAAGCTAAAATAATCTCTTTGCATTGAGCTCCCCCTAGTAGTGGCTGAGTGAAAATGCAGCGTTTTCTTGGGAGAAGGAGGAGTTTAGTTCCAGGCCCCCCCCCCCCCCCTCCACATGGGCCGCGTAGCGGTTGCGTGGCCTGTCTCCATTGAAACTACACCACTGGTAGGGAGATAATCCTGGAAAACCCCTTTAACCGTTTCAGAACCAGGGTAATTTTCTCTTCAGGACCTGACACAGTTTAACGTTACTTCCCAAACATTAGTTTCACGTCTATAACTTTTTTGATTGTTGAGTTGTTGACATGATTTTTCAGTGTGTTATTCATGAATAATAATAGAATATTCATCATATATAATTTTTTTGATTGCGAAAATCGGTAATATTCGCGTAATGCGCTCGCAATACAGGCGTGGGTCACTTTTGCTACATTTTCCCAGCTGCTAAAAGTTTCCTGAGACTGGATAAAATGGTTGGCACACCAGAACATTAAAAATGGCTTTAAAGGCAGTTAGAGTGCTCCAATATATTCACAATTGCACTAATCGGCAATTAATGATGCACACATATTGGCGTAATACGTGAAACTTCAAATTTTAGCAGGTCTTACTACATATTACTGACTGGTGCACTATGTATTGTGACATCACAGCACTGTGTCTGTAGTATGTATGTATGGACAGCAGAGAAACAGTAATCCCTATCACACTACCTAACACCCTGCACTGGAACCTATCAGCTACACTATATCAGGATATAACCTACACTGACTATCTCCCACTATCTGTATTATATACATAAGCTATTTAACTATCTATCTAATGTAATGAGTGGAAAGCACAGAACACAGCAATGTCACTGCTCTCTCTCTCGGAACTCCATAAAACTACAGAAAAATGGCTGCTGGGGAGGTTCTTATAGTAAAGGGTTAGGCAACTTTCCTATTGCTAGGGATGTTGCTAAGCTCAGACAAAGACATTGCAGCCTTCTCATTGGCCCACAAGCAAGAAGTAGGGAGGGATCATGGGCTCAGATGAAAAAAAAATCTAGAATATTCGAAAATACTATTATATATCACTATATTCTAAATATTCATAGTACAAGCAACCACAAGAAACTTTGTAATATGTCTCACCAGACAGAAATGTCTAGTTCTCACGTTATCAGCTCTTGACCTTTTCCTTCTTTTCTTTGCTGATTGCTTGAAATATGTTTTAACAACGACCAGAGGATGGGGGCAGCTCACAGAAGGATCATATTGCACATATCAATACAAGTCTATGAGAGGGGAAGGGAAAGGATTGAGCAGGAGCTGAGTGAGACACACAGAAAGTGAATGATGCAGCTAAATACAAAGCGTATATCTCATCCCAAATGCTTTATTCACAACTAAAGATGAGCCTCAAAAATTTTATCTAAAATTATTTGTGGCGAATCACATTAAAAAACCTGCTATTTCCTGGCTGACTTTATAATTGTTTCACTACTACAGCAGACTCCCTAAGAGTGTTACTGCAAGGCACAGTGCCTTGCAGTAACACGCATAGGGAGTCTGCTGTAGTAGTAAAACAATTCTGTGAGTCAGTATGACATGTAGATGACAGACTGGACACTTCACTTATTTGAAGTGTTACAGGGCCAAAACTGACCAAATAACTCAAGTGTGATCTCAGCCTTACAGGTAAATGTTAGCGCCAGGTATAAAAAACCGTGCAGAAGCTCAAGATCCTACTATAGCGTGAAAGAGAGCACTTCTTTTACCCCAATTCACTGATTCCAAATAGATTTCTACAGAACCTGTTCTACTAAACGCTTATACAAGTAGAGCCCCCGACAGAGTGAAGAGGCTGTCAGCAGTAAGTTTGTGTTGACGTCATTAATATTTTGCCCTTTCTCTAATCCGTCAGAACAATAACCCCCAAAAAACGGATCCTGTCTGTGAAGCATCTGCCTTCACTCGGTCAGCATTTGGTCAGTAATCCGTCAGTATTGCTAAAGCCCCAAAAAAACAACAGTGGATCCAAAACAGAGATGACACGTGAATGGAATATTTGCATGTGTTTTGTACCCACTCCTGCTTTTGGCTACCAAATCATAAGCCAATTCTGATGGGACCATACAGGCCTTACAGCTGCTACACAGACAGGATCCGTTGTGCATCTCATTTTTCCTTCCTTCTGACAGATCAAAAGAAGGGTCAATTAAATGATGATGCCAAAACAGTGACCAATCATGAAGTGGGGAGGGTGGGAACACGAGAAGTCCTCAGAGTGGCCCTATGACATAGTGGTGAGGTGGAATCAGCATGAAAAGACCACAGAGAGGCCAAATAACAGAGTCTGGAGGTGGCAGCAGCATCAGGAGTAGACAACAGAGTGACACAATGACAGTGTGGAGGTGGCAGCAGCATCAGGTGGCCACAGAGTGGCACAATGACAGAGTGTGGAGGTGGCAGCAGCAGGATCATGAGGCCACAGAGTGGCACAATGACAGAGTGCAGAGGTGGCGGCAGCAGAAGCATTAGGAGGCCACAGCATGGAATAATGACAGAGTGAGGAGATGGTGGCAGCAGCATCAGGAGACCTGAGTGGTGAGGTGGCAGCAGCATCAGGAGACCACAGAGTGACCTGTTGACAGAGTGGGGAGGTGGGTGGCAATACCAGTGAGGTGGCAGCAGCATCAGAAGACCACAGAGTGACCCGCTGACAGAGTGGGGAGGTGGGTGGCAATACCAGTACCAGCTAAGGATGGTGTGTGAAAGAAGGAGCACTTGGCATCAGATGTGTGGCATCAGGCGGGAGGCAGCATCAGAACAGTAGCTGAGGCAGGTAGCCAGAAGAAACTGGTCTCTTTTCTCAAAGTGTTGGTGTGGCACCATGGATGATCTAGTCTGATGCATCAGGCATTGGTGGGTGGAAATCCTGGCTGATCCACGCCTGATTCATCTTGACAAAGGTCAGTCTTTCCACATTTTGGGTGGACAGGTGAGTTCTTCTTGGTGTAACTATGGCCCCCGCCGCACTAAACACCCGCTCTGATGCCACAATACTGCCCAGTAGTCCAGCGGATCTTCAATGTGGGGTGGTAGGGTGCTGTTCAAGTATGCCACCACCTGCTGGTTCAGGTCCTGCTCCAGGTCTAGCTGCTGCTGGTGAGTAGTTTCTTCACTAGGCGGGTGAAGAAAGTTGGTCATCAGCGACTCTAGACTCAAGTTGCTGCTGATGGAGCTGGAACTGCTCCTACCCCCCACCCTGCCACAGCAGCCATGGCAGAGGAACGTGAGCACAGAGGGCCCCCCCGGTCAGACCTGCGAGAGGATGGACGATGGTGCAGATAGGCAGCGGCCAACTGACTACATAGGATGTCTCTATAGTAGTTCAGTCCTTCTTCCCTCTCAGCGGGTATAAAAAAAGGCCCCCAGTAGCGAGAGTCCAACAAGGTGTAGAGCCAGAAGTCCTCCCTCTGCCGAATGCTGACAATTCGGCTGTCACTACGCAAGCAAGAGAGCATGCAGTGGGCCATTTGTGCAAGTGACTCGGAGGAACTCCCTGCCTCCATCTCCACTGCATACTTCCACAGTGTGTCTGGGTCCTCTGCCTCATCTTCCTCATCGCCATGTAGCTCCTCTGCCTGCTCCTGCTCCTCCTCTCCTGTCACCTATGTTGAAAAACCACCCATTTCAATACACATTGCTAGTGCTAAGGCGCCATGTCTCCAGTCCCCTGACCAGCCAGATTTACCAGCATCTGTTCCAGGACATGAAGCAGTGGAATGACATTGTTCATCCCGTAGTCCTGGCCACTGACAAATTATGTGGCATCCTCAAAGAGCCTGAGTAAACGGCAGGGGTCATGCATGAGCTGCCACTGGCTGACATCGAAGTTACATAGGGGAGTACTCCTATCCGCTCGCATCATCAAGAAATCGTTTATGGCCTTTCTCTGTTCATATAGTCGGTCTAACATATTAAGGGTGGAATTTCAACTGATAGAAACGTTGCATATCAGCCTATTTTGTGGGATGCCATTCTGCCACAGTGTACGAGTGGCTAAAGTGCATGCAAAGTTTCCTGGCTATTTTTAGGATGTCTTCAGATGGGCGGAAGACTTCAGGAACCGCTTGACAAGCAGATTGAACACATTTTCCATGCAGGGCGCATGACTCATCCTTCCTTGACGCAGTGATGACACCATGTTCTTCCCGTTGTCGGCCACCATGGTTCCGATTTTGAGTTGTCGTGGAGAAAGCCAGGATTCAATTTCTTCATGAAGGACATGGAGCAGTTCCTCCACTATGTGACTCTGTTCGCCCAGGCAAACAAGGTGCAGAACAGCGTGACACCGCTAAGCCCTGCACAAGTGGTATGCTGGAGGGGCACTGTGACTTGTCCCTGCAGTGGAGGCTGAGGACACGGTAGAGGATGAGGAGGCAGAGGCGGACATTGTCACACCGCCAAGACGTAAGAACATGGAGGCAGAAGCGGCGTCACCTGGCCAAGTTGCTGGTGTGGCTGTGCAGGAACCACATTCACCCAGTGGGCCGTAAAGGATTTGTATTGTCCCTGACCATAGCTATAGATCCGCACGTCAGCGCAGCCGTGCAATTTGTCAGACACCAACAGGCTCAAAGACTGGCCCACCTTCTGTTCTACATACGTGTGCAGGGCTGGTACTGCCTTTTTAGCAAAGAAATGACCGCTTGGGACTCCCCACCTCGGCTCAGTACAAGCCATCGGTTATCTGAGTCCACCACTTGGAAAGGGAGGGACTACAGCACCAGCAACTTGGCCAGGAGCACATTCAGCTTTTGCGCGGTTGGATGAGTGCACGCATACTGTTGTCTCTTGGCAATCGCTTCGTGATCGATTGCTGACAGAATGATTGACGAGGAGGAGTAGCAGGAGCATCAGGGCCAGCAGATGATGGGAAGGACAGACAGCTCCCTTCAGCTGATGTGGTGGAGCCTTGACTAGCTGAAATTTGGTGCAGGCCACTGGGTGATGCAGCAGTTGCTGCAGCAGGCTGGACCACCATATCGGAGCCACAGTTCTCCCAGGCCACTTTATGGTGATGCTGCATATGTTGACGCAACATTGGCATCCTGGCCATGCTTCACCTTCTTCCCACAAATTCTACAAATGGCCATGTTCACCTCCTCCAGTGGCTTAACAAAAAACTGCCACACCGCCTATTTTACCACCAACACTCCGCACTGACTGACTGCTACCGCCGCTGCTTCAGTGAACTCCTGCACCACTACTGCCTGGGCAGGTAGGCTCCTGCAAAGCGGGTGGTCTACCCCGGGCATGTTTGGCTCCCGACCCACTGCTGCCACCTCCACCGCTGCCTCATGGGCAAGCTGCCGCCCTCTTCTCCTGATAATGATGAAGCCCCTAATTTACCCGGCTCCCAAGTGTGATCAGCGACATCATCAAGTACTGTCGTCACTAATGTCCTCCTCAACGGTCTCTGGGTCAGCCTGAACACTCGCAACACCAGCTCCCATGTCACTCTCCTCATCACTACTTGCCCACCTAATGGACGAAGTGGTGGATGTCTCCTCCACATCTTGGCTGGCCAGTAGCTGCTGACTGTCCTTGCTGCTAATTCAAGTGCTGCTGGTCTAAGTGCATTGGAGATATTCAGGAGGTAATCTGGAGATATTCAGGAGGTAATCTGGAGGTGAATACAATCTAAACAAGTTGTTTGTTTAAAATCTTTCCCCTCTTTACAATGGCAGACCTGGTTCTGTGCAGGAATTGTTATGCTTTTATTTCAGGTTCCACTCTTCAGAGGTTTGGATACTGTCTGATCTGTAGACAGCTCTCCATAATGCAGCAGGAAATTACCTTTTTGAAATATGAGATTTTTAAATTAACTACTAAACAAACTCAGGCTGAGAACATTGCAATGCCACTGCCACAGAGGCCCCCTAGAAATGGAAGATGGGTTACTGTAGGTTCTGGTAGACTGAGAGTTGTGGATAGAAGGCATGTCCCACAGTCTGTGGCTCTCCATAATTCATTTGCAGCACTTTCAGAGTGCAAAAGCAACATGGAGGATGGCTCAAGCACAGTGGGTGACAAACAATCATCTCCCAAGCCTAAAGTATGCAAGACTGCAGCCAAAGACAAAAAGGAGAAGGTGAGGATTGATAGTAAGCAGCTGTTGGTGGGCGATTCCATCATAAGAGGTGTGAAGTTTGAGGAGAATGGTGTTGTGAGATGTCTCCCTGGTGCTACCGCTATCAGGGATAGACGACGGATCCTAAATATTGTTAAGCAAGCAAAGCAGGAAAGGGAAGTGGATGTTATTCTCCAACTTGGGACAAACGATCTGGCATGCAATGAGGTTTCAAAGGTGAAGGAAGCTTTTCACACACTTGGAAAGGATATACGGGAGGTTGCATCAACTGTTTCATTCTCTGCAGTTTTGCCTGTGCAGAAACTTCAGCATGACAGGAAGATGCGCATTAAGGAATTCAATGTATGGCTTGGTGAATGGTGTCTGAACCAAGGGTTTGGCTTTGTGTCTCATGTTAGCTCTTGTTGGAATGGAAAAGAACTGTACAAGAAAGATGGTTTGCATCTTTCTCTCAAGAGAACGAATGTCCTCGGTGAACAGTTCCAAGTATTTGCTAAGAAGCATTTAAACTAGGAAAGGGGGGCAAAAGAGAGATAATCCAGCAGTCCGACTGCCCCCCGGATCAATGCCAGAAGAGGCCAGTAGCACAAAGGTTAAGAAATGACAAGCTCAGAGGGCCAGACATATCATTAGCTCAAGTCAGAATAATGGAGTGAAAAAGTCGCAAATTTTTGCGCAATCGCTTAAAATGCGCAAAAATTTGCGACTTTTTTCTGCTCTGCACTATGCTCGCCAGTTTTCTGAAAGTGGGCGTGTTTTCTTATGTAAATGAATCTCTAGACAGATTTACTATTGGAACTATTTAAAAAGTCGCAAAAAAGTCGCAAAAAAGTCGCAATTTCACTCCAGTGAGGACCATGCTTATCTTATGAGACTTTTTAATAGAACATGCGACTTTTTCATAAAAACGTGCGACTTTTGTAAAGCTGCTTACTGACGGATAAACTGCTACCATCAAACCACATTTATTACAGTCTTAAAGGGCCGATCATAAATCTGACTTGGCTAAAACTGACTTTAGCCATATGTGAAAGTGGAGTGAGTTGTCAGAGTCATGATAAATCTGGCCAAGAGTCTTGTCTACAAATGCTCGCAGTCTAGGGAATAAGATCAATGAACTTGAGGCTATAATGACATCTGAGAATATAGATGTAGTGGCTGTTACTGAGACGTGGTTCAAGGGGAGTAATGACTGGGATACATCAATACCAGGGTTCTCTCTATACAGGAAAGACAGAGTAGGCAAGAAGGGGGGAGGGGTGGCCCTGTATGTGAAAGATAGCATAAAATCTAATTGGATACAAGTTAGCGAGAACAATTTAGAGTCAGTTTGGGTTACCTTGCAGCTTGATAATCATAAGGTAACTCGTGTAGGTGTGATATATAGACCACCTAGCCAAGTCAAAGAATTAGATGATCTACTAGTTGAGGAAATAGCTAAAATGACATTGAAGGGGGAAGTTATCATTATGGGAGACTTCAATCTTCCAGATGTAAACTGGAAAACCAAAATATCTAGTTTTGCCAGGAGTACAGATATTCTAAATTCCCTACTGGGATTATCTCTACAGCAAGTAGTGGAGGAGCCAACCCGGAAGGAGGCCATTTTAGATTTAGTATTCACAAATGGGAATTTGGTATCTGATATTACTGTAGGGGAAAGCTTGGGATCTAGTGATCACCAGTCAGTGTGGTTTACTATAAGTACAGTGACTGAGTCACACCACACAAAAACAAAAGTTTTAGATTTTAGAAAAACTGACTTTTCTAAAATTAGATTAGTGGTACACGAGTCCCTATCAGACTGGAACAGTTTCATTGGAGTCCAGGAGAAATGGGACTACTTAAAAGTGGCACTATTGAAGGCAACAGAAAATTGCATTAGGCTTGTCAGTAAAAGCAAAAAAAGGGACCACTGTGGTACTCAGCAGAAGTGGCCAAAATCATTAAAAACAAAAAGATAGCATTTAGGAATTATAAAAAAAAAATAAAAATGAGGATGACAGACAAATTTATAAGATTAGGCAGAGAGAGGCCAAACAAGTTCTAAGAGCTTCTAAAGCACAGGCAGAAGAGAAATTAGCTCAGTCAGGGAAAAAAGGCGATAAGGCATTCTTCAGATACGTAAATGAAAAAAGGAAACTAAAACAAGGAATTACCAAATTAAAAACTAAAGAAGGAAGGTATATGGAGGAAGATAAAGAACTAGCTGACTGCCTCAATAAATAAATACTTCTGTTCAGTTTTTACAAAGGAAAATGAAGGAGAAGGACCCCAGTTAGGAAAGAAGACTAATGAATCTTTTGACGCATGTGTCTTTACAGAGGAAGAGGTTCTAAGTCAACTGTCTAAAATTAATACAAATAAGTCACAGGGGCCTGATGGGATACACCCAAAGCTATTAAAAGAGCTCAGCAGTGAACTAGCAAAACCATTAACAGATTTATTTAACCAATCACTGGCAACAGGAGTCGTCCCAGAAGATTGGAAATTAGCAAATGTTGTGCCCATTCACAAGAAAGGTAGTAAGGAGGAATCGGGCAACTTTAGGCCAGTAAGCCTGACATCAATAGTGGGGAAATTAATGGAAACCATACTTAAGGAGAGGATTGTGGACCATCTAAAATCCCATGGATTGAAAGATGAAAAACAGCATGGGTTTACTTCAGGGAGATCATGTCAAACTAATCTTATTGATTTTTTTGATTGGGTGACTAAAATAATAGATGGAGGAGGTGCAGTAGACATCGCTTATCTAGACTTTAGTAAGGCTTTTGATACTGTCCCACATAGAAAGCTTATCAATAAAGTGCAGTCATTGGGCTTGGACTCCCATATTGTTGAATGGATTAGGCAGTGGCTGAGGGACAGACAACAGAGGGTTGTAGTCAATGGAGTATATTCAGACCAAGGTCTTGTTACCAGTGGGGTACCTCAGGGATCTGTTCTGGGACCCATATTGTTTAATATCTTTATCAGCGAAATTGCAGAAGGCCTCAATGGTAAGGTGTGTCTTTTTGCTGATGATACAAAGATTTGTAACAGGGTTGATGTTCCTGGAGGAATACACCAAATGGAAAAGGACTTAGGAAAACTAGAGGAATGGTCAAAAATCAGGCAACTAAAATTTAATGTTGATAAGTGCAAGATAATGCACCTGGGGCATAAAAACCCAAGAGCAGAAAATAAAATCAGTGATACAGTCCTAACCTCCGTATCTGAGGAAAGGGATTTAGGGATCATTATTTCAGAAGACTTAAAGGTAGGCAGACAATGTCACAGAGCAGCAGGAAATGCTAGCAGAATGCTTGGGTGTATAGCAAGAGGAATTACCAGTAGAAAGAGGGAGGTGCTCATGCCGCTCTACAGAGCACTAGTGAGACCTCATTTGGAGTATTGTGCTCAGTACTGGAGACCATATCTCCAGAAGGATATTGATACTTTGGAGAGAGTTCAGAGAAGAGCTACTAAACTGGTGCATGGATTGCAGGATAAAACTTACCAGGAAAGATTAAAGGACCTTAACATGTATAGCTTGGAAGAAAGACGAGACAGAGGGGATATGATAGAAACTTTTAAATACATAAAGGGAATCAACAAGGTAAAAGAGGAAAGAATATTTAAAAAAAGAAAAACTGCTACAAGAAGACATAGTTTTAAATTAGAGGGGCAAAGGTTTAAAAGTAATATCAGGAAGTATTACTTTACTGAGAGAGTAGTGGATGCATGGAATATCCTTCCTGCAGAAGTGGTAGCTGCAAATACAGTGAAGGAGTTTAAGCATGCATGGGATAGGCATAAGGCCATCCTTCATATAAGATAGGGCCAGGGGCTATCCATAGTATTTAGTATATTGGGCAGACTAGATGGGCCAAATGGTTCTTATCTGCCGACACATTCTATGTTTCTATGTTTCTATGTCCTCTAGTAGCTTGTCCTCGCTGTATGGTGGAGCTGAGCCCACAGCGTATAATACTTTTCTGGCTGAGGGAACAGAAAAGGACAGAGGCAGGTTGAGGACAGTTGAGGGCACAGCGCCTGCTCCCGGGCCATGCCAACTAAGGGTTGTGTCTGACGAACAAACTGACTCTTGGCTGGGGGTGTCTGATGTCACTTGGGATGAAGTGGATGACCGAGTCAACCATTCAAGAACCGCTGGGTTGCTGGTCAAGACACTACTGCTAGATCACACTGAGAGCTCAAGCCTCTTGCTGCGACTCCTGCTGCCACGGCCCCTTACTCTGCTGCGATCTGTATCAGCGCCAGAAACATTTAGGCCTCTGCCACTCCCCTGTGCAGGGCCTGGCACTTATCTGTCTTACATACTGTTAGAGCAAATAAATAAATAAAAAGGAAATTAAAACACCCCAAAAAAGTCTGTAATTTACTCACTTCACCACATAACGGCTAATAAGCCTTTTTTCCCATTATTACACGCCAAAGAAGGCTTTAGAACATATAACTGCACCGCTGAACGGGAAATAGGCCCTTTTTTTTTTCCACGTATGTACACTACACAAAAGGCTTTAGAACATATAACTGCACTGCTAAATGGCAAATATATATTTTTGTGCTACTAATACACACCACGAAGGGCTGTAATTTTCTCACTTCACCACACAACGGCTAATAAGACCTTTTCCCCACTGATAAAAGCCCAAAAAAACGCTTAAGAACATATAACTGCACCGCACAAGGGCAAATAAGACATAGAAATATTTCCTTGCAATAAACCCTGTTAATGGCTGTATCACACAGCACTTGCACCCCAATAACAAGAAGTTTGCTGGAATTACAGAGCTGTATAATGGCAATTTGGATCCCCAGTCAGTGCAGCAAGGTGTAATAGGATTGTCCCTATTACCCAGGCTGTAACCTCCCCTACTGAACCCTGTTCTGCTTCAATACTGTGGAATGTTCCTCCTTATCCTTTCCCTGAACTTCTATACAGCAAAATAAAAGTTTTAAAGTCTTTCCTATCACTGTCCCCAGCGCCTGCTGACATCTCACCCTGCACTAAGTACACTTTAAATTGGCAGAATCCAAGATGGCTGAGGGTATTTATAGGGCTGTGACATCTGGAGCTTCTTTTGAATGAGTAATAAAAGGTTAGGAAGGAGATTCTCCTCTCTGTGTAGTGCATGGGAACTAGTCTCCACCAACCAGATCTAGGAGAACTGCAAACTAGACATTTAGCATGCAAAAGGGAAAAGTGCTAAAAAAATGAAAGTGATATAATGGCCAGAACAATTGTTACTCCTCATGTGCACACACTGTACTAGATAAGATACATATTACATTTTATTATTACTTATTTTATTTATTTTTTATTCTATTCATTTGCTTTGTCCCTCAAATCCATTGGAGGACTAATAAATTTAACATTATTATTATTATTTTTTTTTATGATTTTTTGTTTAAGAACTCAACTCAATTGTATTGACAATTGTCACTATGAGGACTGTGTTGGGTCTACTTAGCTTTCTACTACCGTCATCCTGGTGATCGTATGACCCATCACATGACCGCTAGAGAATAGACGCAGTAGCAGCGCATTCTGGGTGTGACAATAGAGAAATGAACTGCAGAAAAAATACTTCTGCCTTCTCTCCGGGCACCCGGCAGTCTTTGACAGCGGATGACCGGATATCCTGCTGCCTGTCCCGGATTTAGAGACCTAGACCTCCCACCGTAAATATTATATGGTGCAACTTCTGCATTATTGTCTGGATGTGAGACTCCTAATCCAGGGGAGCACCAAGCCTTTATGCTGCCTGAGGTGAAAACTAAAACGACGCCCTAAACCCCCAATGCCAATTTCTTAACCTAACCCCAGGACATACTTGGAAAACATTATGTACAGCGCTACAAAACATACGGGGTAATGCAGCGCCAATACTGTGCCCACTGTGCTTCCCAATACTACACTGCAGAAACAGATAATCCCCCTTCCGCTTACCCTCTCTTGCCCCTACCTGGTGCCTCACCTCGCCTCATTGATGGTGCACCCCTGTCCTAATCCTTCGCCTCCCTCGAAACACAATGTGCAGAATTTAAATAACCTAGTAATTACCTAGTAATTTAGGCATACGCTATATGAGGCTCGGCTCTTCTTCTCTGCTCACAATTAAGCACGGCCTGGTTAACAGACAATAATTCAAGAGAAGGAACCTCATTATTGTGTGTAAACGGGAGAGGTTTGCGCCTAGCATCCATCATGGAAACGACTACAGAGCGTGTGCAATAATTATACAGTACAGCCACAGAGCATTCATTTACCGAGCCAACCAGATTATCATTAGTAGCCGCCGAAAACAATAGATCATCAAGTGCATTCAATAGTTACATAAAACAGAAGCTTTAATATTCCTCTGTATCCCTTAGGGGGAGGGGGGGCGCACTTACTAATAAAGACGGGAGCAGGGCATGGGACCTGTTCACATTCCATCTCCTGCATACGAGATTGGAAATTACATACAGTCATTGTGCTGGAGGTTTGTTACAATTAGTGTTGAGCGAAATTCTTGAAAATTTGATTTTTGCTGCTTCACCAAACTTTGCAAAAAAATTCGAATTGTGACGGATTACTTAGTCAAGAAGCGCATTTCTTTGTAAATAGAGGGTGCAATGACAGAGAATGGTGATTGCGCCGCTCCTTGTCATTGTATCCCGCAGATGGCGCGCTCATCGCTGGTCACGGCATCTGACATTTATATTAAGATCTATAATAAAAAATAATAAAAAAATAAGATCAAACTTAACTCCTCCATTGGATCGCGAAGAGCCCATCGCCGTCATCTTGATTGAAGATCCAGCTGCGGCGTGTGATGCACGTTGGCCGGCGTGGTGACGTCACCGTGCGCGAGATCAAGATGGCGGCGGGCTCTTCACGTTCAAACAACTGTGGACGGAGCAGGTTCCGACAGCGACACAGAGTATTTCAGAAGAGGAGCGCGCTGACTTTTTCAGAGGTACTGACTGACCTTTCAGCGAAGACAGAGATATATGACAAGAACAGCATCCTAATGGAAGGTTGGGACACTGATCTTGTGGTCTAAAATCGACGGACGGTTACCTAGTGGAAGGATCAGGTTCCGTCAGTAGCACAGAGTATTTCAGAAGAAGAGGGAACTGATCTTTCAAATTAACATAGACTGTCAGTTACCTAGTGGAAGGAGCAGGTTCCACCAGCAGCACAGAGTATTTCAGAAGAGGAGTGCACTGACTTTTTGAGTGAAGACAGGGATATATGACAAGAACAGCATCCTAACAGAAGGATGGGACAGTGCGCCACAGCAGCACAGAGTATTGCAGGAAGCTGCAATAACCTGGAGGGAGTCATATTTTCCTGCACTGTGACTGACGACTCGTGCGCTGGGTTACTCTTGGTCTACATGTGTTTGCTCCGCTGCCTCCTCGACGTTCTCCGCTGCTTTAAAATGATTCTTTCTCGCGGCCTCCTCGACCTTGTTTGTGACCTTGTAACTTTTCATTCTCCTTTACAATGGACTGAACTTCAATAAGAGCTGGAAGTGTCTTCATCATATTTGTCACAGGTCGCCAATCGCCATCTATCACTTGATGCTTCTTCTCGGAGGCGTCCAGGGCTCCGGTCACTGGAAACATTACTGAAATCATTGTTCGGGAAGAATGGAGCGGAGTCAGTGATCCCGCCGTACATTTACAATGAGATGTCAGGATTTATCTGAACAAGTCCCAGAGTAAGAGGACCATGCCGGGTCTATGCGTGCACTGCCCTACAATCCATGCCTTAACCCTGGCTCAGCATGCCGCCATAGAGAGCTGGAAGCGCGCAAAGGTACAGTATGGACCAGGGATCCGCATCCTGCAGCACTCCAGCTGTGGTGAAACTATAACACCCAGCATGCACAATTGCTTGCTCCTTCTCAGATCTTCCACAGAAGTGAATGGAGAATGCTGGGAGTTGTAGTTTCACAACAGCTGGAGTGCCGAAGGTTGCTGATCCCTGGTATAGAGCAACAGGATTTTATAGGCTCCGTAATTTGCGCCCATACAGTACTGCTTGGTAGCATGACTGTGTGCATGAAACTTAGGCCCCTTTCACATGACCGTATTTTAAGTCCGCATCTGATCCAAATTTTTTGCAGATTGGACGCGGACCTATTCATTTCAATGGATCCGCAAAAATGCAGACCGCACACTGCGTCCTATCCGCATCTGTATGTCCTTTTCGCTGTCTCGCAAAAAAGGTAGAGCATGTCCTATTCCTTTCCGCTTTGCAACAAGAATAGACATTGTGACAATGAATCCACAAAGCAAACAAAAAAAAAAAAGGATGCAACATGAACGAATCACACAAATGTCATCCGTATTTTTTGCGGACTGTTAAATACATATGGCCGTGTGAATACACCCTTAGGGTTCATGCACAAAAAACATATTTTTGGTCCCCGTCCAATCAGCATTCTTCACGGGTCAGATGCGGACCCATTCACTTCAATGGGGCCGCAATGCATGCTGACAGCACACCACATGCTGTCTGCATCCGTATATGTCTGTTCCGCAGGCCCGGAAAAAACTTGATCATGCCCCATTCTTATCCGTTTTATGGACAAAGCTAGGACAGTTCTATAGAGGGCAGAACGTTCCGTTCCACAAAATGCGGAACGCACACAGCCAGTATCTGTGTTTTGCGGATACTCAGTTCGCAGGCCACAAAAAACGGCAATGGCTGAGTGCTTGAGCCCTTAAGCTCAGGAAAAGGCCAAAACTATGCTGTTACAAGAGCACAGATATATCAACTTATTCTATGCCTCGTAATAGGGATTTCATCTTCTGTACACTGTAACAAGGTACCTGGAATCATCGTGGATGGAAGGAATGTGTCACCGAGGTTCCTGGCCTCGGTGAAGTAAGAGCCAGTATTTTATGTGTCAGCAGCAGCTATTGTTAATTGACACCTTGAGATTTAGCATGGCTGTCATAGCTGATCCGGGACGGCTCTTACTGGGAGTAGTCAAAGTGCTGGGTGGGTGACTACTCCCCATGTTCCAGGCCGAGTTTTACCAGGCATAAAAACCAACCAGCACTGCCATGTGTGGTGGATTTACCCTCTGACAGTGGAGCTCAGGAGTCTGTGTGCTGTGAACTGAGGGCTGTGCTGGGATTTGAGGTTTGAGCCGTGCTGGAGGACTCCGTCCCCTCAAAAGGCGAACAGGCCGCCTATGGACTTGATGAGGCTGAACGGCTATCAGGGTGTGAATTAACACCCAGGAGAAAAGGTGACTTTTATTGTTATGGACTTTCTTTGTGTGTGAGCAAACACCAAGCCACCCTCGTTTTGTGATACACCAATGTGTGAATAAACACTGATGTTTGATTAAAAAACGGTGTACTTTGCCTCTATACTGCATCCGCTAGTCCTAACTACCAGAGAAAATCCCCACCACACTTAAAGGGTCTATCCCATAAATCATTTTCATACCAGAAGTCCTGAAATACCACCAACAGCTGTTTTAAAACAGGTTTTAGTGTTCCTAGCCTAGAAAATGCCTTCCTTGTTATTGTTATTGATGCAGGGGTAGGTTCTAGGCTGCATCAGTCTCCTTCCTCCTCTGGCAGCAGACAATATAGTCCTTTGTTTCTTCAACTTTAGGAGGTCTTTTCAGCTATACCACCATGCTACTGCAGTGACTCTGCTCTTCTCATGACAAGCAGGGGAGAAAGTTATTTCTAATGGATGCTCTACAGTGAGCTGAGGGTCACTACGAAGAAATTTAGTTGTGGTGGTAAAAGTGGCTGAGCATGCATGTCCACCAGCATTAAGCTCATTAAGTGGACCTCCACATTGCTATACCATGTGAACACCAAGTGGCACCATACTATGTAATAACTGACCACCAGATGGCACCATACTATGTAAATAAACACTGGATAGTGCCATACTATGTAAATAACTTAACACCAGGTGGAGCAATACAATAAGTGAATGACCACCAGGTGGCATCATACTATGTAAATAAATGACCACCAGGTGGAGCTATACTATGTAAGTAAATGAACACCAGGTGGAGCCATACTACGTAAGTAAATAAACACCAGGTGGAGCCATACTATGTAATTAAATGAACACCAGGTGGAGCCATACTATGTAAGTAAATGAACACTAGGTGGAGCAATACTATGTAAGTTAATGAACACCACGTGGAGCTATACTATGAAAGTAAATGAACACCAGGTGTAGCCATACTATGTAATTAAATGAACACCAGGTGGAGCCATACTATGTAAGTAAATGAACACCAGGTGGAGCCATACTATGTAAGTAACTGAACACCAGGTGGAGCCATACTATGTAATTAAATGAACACCAGGTGGAGCCATACTATGTAAGTAAATGAACACCACGTGGAGCCATACTATGTAATTAAATGAACACCAGGTGGAGCTATACTATGTAAGTAAATGAACACCAGGTGGAGCCATACTATGTAATTAAATGAACACCAGGTGGAGCCATACTATGTAAGTAAATGAACACCACGTGGAGCCATACTATGTAATTAAATGAACACCAGGTGGAGCTATACTATGTAAGTAAATGAACACCAGGTGGAGCCATACTATGTAATTAAATGAACACCAGGTGGAGCCATACTATGTAAGTAAATGAACACCAGGTGGAGCCATACTATGTAATTAAATGAACACCAGGTGGAGCTATACTATGTAAGTAAATGAACACCAGGTGGAGCCATACTATGTAATTAAATGAACACCAGGTGGAGGCATACTATGTAAGTAAATGAACACTAGGTGGAGCCATACTATGTAAGTAAATGAACACCAGGTGTAGCCATACTATGTAATTAAATGTACACCAGGTGGAGCCATACTATGTAAGTAAATGAACACCAGGTGGAGCCATACTATGTAAGTAACTGAACACCAGGTGGATCCATACTATGTAATTAAATGAACACCAGGTGGAGCCATACCATGTAAGTAAATGAACACCAGGTGGAGCCATACTATGTAAGTAACTGAACACCAGGTGGAGCCATACTATGTAATTAAATGAACACCAGGTGGAGCCATACTATGTAAGTAAATGAACACCAGGTGGAGCCATACTATGTAATTAAATGAACACCAGGTGGAGCTATACTATGTAAGTAAATGCACACCAGGTGGAGCCATACTATGTAATTAAATGAACACCAGGTGGAGCCATACTATGTAAGTAAATGAACACTAGGTGGAGCCATACTATGTAAGTAAATGAACACCAGGTGGAGCCATACTATGTAAGTAAATGACCCCCAGGTAGAACCATACTATGTAAGTAAATGACCCGCAGGTGGAACCATACTATGTAAGTAAATGACCCCCAGGTGGAACCATACTATGTAAGTAAATGACCCCTAGGTGGAGCCATACTATGTAAGTAAATGACCCCCAGGTGGGGCCATACTAAGTTAATGGTAAAAACCTGGCTTCTGCAGTCACCTCTAGAGGGAGCTCACTGCATTGAAATGTATCTAGTATCTAAGCTCCCCCTAGTGGTGGTTACAGGTAGACAAAAAATTTCATACAGTGGCTTTCTTGGTTTCATTCATTAAACCCTTTTGTGATTCATGTCAAATATGACATTTTATGTACAGCCATAAATAACGATTTTGATATTTGGCAAATGCACAGAATGTGGCTATATTTCAGCTCTTACATTAATTTATTTTGTCTCTGTTGTTCATTATTTGTTGCATGGTGTCAAAATATTTGAGGTATGTGAGCTGTAAGATTGTAATTAATCTACACGGCGGAGATGTTCACATCATGAGTGATAAAACAGGATTTACTGGAACCGGCATTTATAGCAGTGTGTATTTGATAGCCGTATAATCTAGGATATTTATAGTTTCCTGGCAAGAGGAAAACTCCACAAAGTGGATGAGAAAAGTTTGTAACTGGTTCTTACTTAAAATCTTATTTTCACCAATCAAACAAACAAAAAAAAAGTTTAAAAATAATGTAATGCAAATGCAGAACTGTTCTTTTAGAATATTAAGGACTTTCTATAAGTAGCCATCTATCAGCAGGGTTGTTTCTATGACACCGGCGGACGTGTTGCATGTGCCCTTGACAACTGAAGCCATCTGTTTTGGTCTCATGTTCATATTTTCCTGCATTGCTGAGAAAACTAAAGCTTTAATATATGCAGATGAACCTCAAGGAGCAATGGGGGCGTTGCCGTTACACCTAGAGGCACAGTTCTCTCTGTGACTGCTGCCTCCTCTGCACTCTGATTGGCAGGGTTGCACCTAAAGTCAATCAATGTGCTGAGGGAGCGGCAGTTGCAGAAAAATCAGAGCCTCTAGGAGTAATGGTAACGCCCCCGTTGCTCCTGGAGGCTCATTTGCATATATTAAAACATCACTTTTCTCAGTAATGTAGGCACATATGAACATGGGACCAGCACAGATGCCTTCAGCTGCCAAGTGCACATACAACCGGTCAATCAGTTTCATAGGTACAAATAATGCCCTTTGAAGTTGAATTATGAAGTGTAAACTTGTACATGGCAATGACTTGGGCTGGAGGTAGGCTGTATACACATCACCATTATGACTCCATTGGAGATTACACCATCATTATAGATCCATCTCAACAAATCCTGAAGGAACCTATTGAGGATCCTCCAAGTTTCCTTCAAGATTGTGGTGTTTATTTTAAAATGATGCTATTAATGATGTCAATAACACCGCTACTCGGACAGAATGGAAACTTGCTCCATTGTGAACAGACACTATAGATAGAACATTTTTTTATCAATTAATTCCACCTTGTTGAACCTGTGTCATGAATGGGTAGGGAGCAGAGAAGCCCTGTGCTCTACCCGCACAATTGTCCTTACCTGCATGCACGATCTGTCCTAAGTGACGGTCCACAACTGGACGACAGTCCTTTCTTAGCTAAGTGCAGGGGCCTAAACAAAAAATGGGGTAAAGAGTACCCAGACAGAAAGAGGTGAAAATCTGAATCAGGATCAGATCAGAATCCAAAATCAGATACAAATATACAGCATAGTCAGCAGGCAAAGGTCTAAACAGTGTCAAATAACAAGCAAAGTCAAATACCAGGAGGTCCCATCATCAGAGGCAAAATCTGAAATCAGATCAGAAGCAATGTTAAAGAATCAGGCAAAAGTTCAGTGCTCCAGAGTAAGAAAAACACAAAATTAGCTAGTGAGGCAGGAATACCAATTACAGGCAATCGCGTCCAGCAGCTGCCTGTTTAAATAGCCAGCCCTCAGGAAGCACATGATGCCAGCACAGAGTCTGATTGATCTGGTGTCTTGGCTTCCTGATAGGTCAATCATCCCCAATGTCAACAGGGCTGGTTGCCGTAGCAACAGTGTGCTGCCATAGTGTGCTGCAGGAGCACGGGCAGGTAAGTGTGTGCCTGGCACAAAAACCTTTATTCTGTAATGAGAATGTTCAGGGTAGAAGAGCTTTTAGTGTGAGAATGACCTGGGGAAGTAAAGTCTGAGAATGACCTGGAGCTGTAGAGTCTTCAATTTGAGAATGCCCCGGGGGAGAAGAGTCTTTAATGTGAGAATAGCCGGGTGCAAAAAAGTCTTCAGTGTGTTATTGACCTTTGACAAGTAAGATTGAGGCGGCTCTCTATTGACAAAAGGATGGAGTAGGTGCTCTATCCAAACAAGGCGTACCCAACGCTTGTGGTGAGGAAATATAGGTGAAGGTAGAGGGATGGCACTCAACACCTGAGGTGTATGGAAAAATAATATTTAATAAAGAATAGCTGATGTTAAAAATATATCAAATATAATGGCTGTATATGTACATAATTAGATAAGTAAGTACATGATGGTAATAGAGATTAAAAGATAAAAAACACAAATATAAAAAATACAATAAAAAATATGAGTGAAAAATATGAGGGTGGTTAAATGTCAATTCAATTAAATCCTGCTGGAAAAAAAAAAAAAAAAAAAAAAAAAAAAAGGATGAATCCTGCTGGAAAAAGAAACAGATAATCTGCTGAAAAAAAGTATTTTTCTTATATTGTAATGACCAGTATGGTGGCCAATATTATCCTGGTACAGTGTCAATGATGTGGAATCCTGTTGGGAGAGAAAGATGCTCCTTCCTATAAAAGGTCTAATTCATATATTCCAAGATTTTGGGTTTAAAACTCAATCCAATTCTGGTATTGATTATTTATTCACAGATCCAGTGTTGGTGGGCTGTGGAATAGAGACTGCTTAGTAAGCAGGTACGTTACCCTCCTTGCGGCTGTTGATGCGCTGTCCGGGCGGCGATGTCCACGTGTGCCGTTCCCGCTCGCTGGTATCTCCGGCCGTTGGTTGCTATTAGGTGTCGTCACTTCTCTTTCTCTCCCAACAGGATTCCACATCATTGACACTGTACCAGGATAATATTGGCCACCATACTGGTCATTACAATATAAGAAAAAGACTTTTTTTCAGCAGATTATCTGTTTCTTTTTCCAGCAGGATTCATCCTTTTTTTTTTTTTTTTTTTTCCAGCAGGATTTAATTGAATTGACATTTAACCACCCTCATATTTTTCACTCATATTTTTTATTGTATTTTTTATATTTGTGTTTTTTATCTTTTAATCTCTATTACCATCATGTACTTACTTATCTAATTATGTACATATACAGCCATTATATTTGATATATTTTTAACATCAGCTATTCTTTATTAAATATTATTTTTCCATACACCTCAGGTGTTGAGTGCCATCCCTCTACCTTCACCTGTTATTGACCTTTGACAGTAAAGTCTTCAGTGTGAGAATGACCTGGGGCAGAAGAATCTTCAGTATTAGAATGATCTGGGGCAGAAGAGTATGTAGTATGAGACTGAGCTGGGGCAGTCGAGTCTTCCATGTGAGAATTACCTGGGGAAAAGTCTTTGGTGTCAGACAGTGTGCATGCTCTCCAAGTGGTCCATTCATTTCAGAGAGCTCTGTAGGGTATAAAGTCCTTATTCTTATGATCTAATAGTTATAGGAATAGCTTGTTACAACAAGAATACCCCTTTAAATCCTGGTACAATCTTCAAAAATTCCAATGCATTTTCACGCTCCAGAAAAAAATCTTCATGGTATACTGAATTTCAGACTACCTCGGACTCTAATGGAGCCGTGCTAACGTTAACAACTATGCTGTAATGGAGATGAGCCGAGGTTTAAAGAATGAGAGAAATTCCAAGCACCAGTCTGAGCTTTTCACTATGTCTAAGGATAATTTCAGACTACCGTAAGTTCCAACAGATAATGCAGCTATTCTGGAGTCACTGATCATATAGATGCTCTAATAAAGCAGAGCTGCAGTGTGAAGCAGGAGGAGAACAGATTTCAGACTACTTCGACAGACAGGGCAGACAAGCTGGAATCCCTGCTCATATCTTTGTCATGTCAGAGCTGCAGCCAACCCTGGAGAGGACTCCTTTATTTCTTATCATTTCCCAACTGCGCATCCAATGTAGCGCAATATTCTAATAATCCTTGTCCTTCTTCCTGTTTTCTACGTCCAGTACATATGGCCGTGAATGTCTTGTCATTATACAGATTTCTCGCTTTCTCTACCTCACATTTCTTTGCTTCATAACTCTAAACGCTTTAGGCACCTCTGGCAACAAATAAGAGGAAAATGCGGTTCCCGACGTGCAAACATGTTCTAAAATAAATTGCCTTTTAAATCTCGCTGCTTTAGAGCTTTGCAGCAGTTTTGCATGAAAACAGCAATATTTTGGCCGCAATGTCTGAGTGTTTAACGCAAAGTGAAACATCTGAGCGCCATAAAACATGACAGAAATCCCTGCTCGGAAGGGGAAGAATTGCAGAACAACGCACAATGACAGGGCAGAACAGTCAGCGGCACTAATATTCTTATGATCGTAAATCTCCGGGCCACTAAATAACCACCTCAAGTAGACAAGACCTATGAGCCGGGAGGGGGACCTGGAGTACCGGCCACTTATTCATCGTGTCTTCCTCCTAAATCTCTGCAGGACGGGTGAGAACTGTATTTCAGGAAGGAACGGCCGCTTGGAAAAATGTTTCTTTTTTTGGATCAACTTGCATGGAGTGTAGAATGAATGTTGGGAGATTTGAATATTCAGTAGCTACTGATTCGATCAGTTTTAAAGGGGTTTTACAATATTGATGGTCCACCCTCAGGATAGGTCATACTCCACTCCCGACACTCCTGCTGATCAGGTGTTTGAAGAGGCCATGGTGCGGAAGAGGTCACAGCACTCACCGGATCCAAGCCTCTTCAAACAGATGATCAGTGATGGTGACGTGAGTTGGACCTCCACTAGATATTGATGACCTGTCCTGAGGATAGGCTATCAACAGGGAACTTTTGAAAAACCTCTTTAAAGGGACACCAAACTGATATTGTATTATGCCTGGTGCACGGCCTGAGGGAATGGACTAAGGCTCAGACGTTCTCACTTTAGGGCTCTTTGAAGCTTGCCCTCTTCGTCTCTGTACTAGACATAAAACAGTGCTACAGTTTGGTACAGAGTGCTCCCTTAAAGGGCCCAATGCCCGGGCCCCTCATATAGATTATACTTACCTCGGTCCCCCGGCACCCACATCACTTCCGATCCCCACACATCCGCCACTGCATCTCCCCCGACAGGGGGAGCAGACAATAACAGGCCGCAACGGGGATGAGACTCCCTAGTATCATGGGTGATGCTAGGGAGGCTCCTTCCTGGGCATTGGGGGGGGGGGGCATGAGGGGCTCGGATATTGAGGGCATGTTTTAGACATTGGTTACCCCCAATAAATACAACATTATAGTGTACTGGTAATTCCAACCATTTTACCCTCTTAATGACCACCAATAGGCCTTTAGTAATTCATTCTACAGTAGTCATTCATAGGTCTTAGTTTAAAATGCTGTGTTGTCTCCTGCACAGAAGATCATGAAGCCATAGGTCATGTCCCTGTCAGAGACATCTGGGCACCCAGAAGAAAATGCAAAAGTGGTCATATACCATTTCTGCTTCCCAATAACTCTAAAATAGCCCCAGTATTAGTGTTGTGTATGCAATGGTCCCAGGAGTCAAGTGATAACTGGGTAACAGGTCACATGACCCATGCTGCTAGGTATAGCTAGTCTGAGGACAGCCCTGTAACTGGAGCGCTGATGAAAAAAAAGTATAAAACTGCTCCAAAAAGTTTTTTTATCTAATTTCCCAACCTTTTTGTGGGAAACAGCATAAAAAATTATAACGTAAAAAAGAGTTGCTGCAGAGATAATCCGAGTAGGGAATTTAGAATATCTGTACTCCTGGCAGAACTAGCTATTTTTGGTTTTCCAGTTTACATCAGGAAGATTAAAGTCTCCCATAATAAAAACTTCCCCTTTCAATGTCATTTTAGCTATTTCCTCAACTAGTAGATCATCTAATTCTTTGACGTGGCCTATATATCACACCTACCTGAGTTACCTTATGATTATCAAGATGCAACATAACCAAAACTGACTCTAAATTGGCCTCGCTAACTTGTATTAAATTAGATTTTATGCTATCTTTCACATACAGGGCCACCCCTCCCCCTTTCTTGCCTTCTCTGTCTTTCCTATATAAAGAGAACCATCTATATAGGAAGGCAAATATTACTAAATAAGCAACTACTATGATGCCAAAAAATTACTTTAATAACTTAAAAAAACAAAACTGCTTGACCAGTAGACACAAAAAAAACGGTCTAAAAAAGGTTCTGGTTATTAAAACCCAAATCAGTGTGTGTTTGCAAAAGAGGACCCAAGCCCTCTCCCTCTGTCTGCTTTAGTAAACACTTAGGCCCCTTTCACATAAGCGAGTATTCTGCGCGGGTGCAATGCATGATGCGAACGCATTGGGCATGCACGGAATCTGGACCCATTAATTTCAATGAGTCTGTGTACATGTGCGTTGTTTTTCACGCATCACTTGTGCATTGCGTGAAAATCGCAGCATGTTCTATATTCTGCGATTTTCACGCAACGCTGGCCCTATAAAAATGAATGGAGCTGCGTGAAAATCACTTCGCATCTGCAAGCAAGTAAAAATGCAATGCGTTTTTTCACGGATGGTTGGTAGGAGATGTTGTTTGTATACATTCAGTTTTTTATCACGCACGTGCAAAACGCATCAAAACACATTGCACCCACGTGATAAAAACTGAACATCTGAACGCGATCTGACTTTGCCTGTGAAATCGCGCATTTTTCACTGAATGCATTCACAATGCATCCGGACTAAATCCGGACATGCTCGTCTGCAAGGGGCCTTAGGGGCACATTTATTAAGACCGGCATTTTAGGCGGCGGTCTTAGTAAAGCCCCATAGCTAGCGGTGGATCTTCGAAGTTATGAAGAGGTGTCGGCCTCTCCATAACTTCGGAGCATTCAGTGCTAGTTCTAAATGTAAGACTCCTCCCTAGCTGTCTTACATTTAGACCGTTTTCTATGCCTAAAAAAGCATAGAAAATAGTAAATGAGATGGACCTGTCGGCCCCTCCCCTTCCCCACACAGGCCACGCCCACAATTTTAGACTTGGCGTGAGCCGGGGCGAAATCGCAGATATCAGCGCAACTAACCGTTGCGATGCCATCTGCACCTGAAATATGCCTAATATAGGCGTATTGCAGTATGATAATTGACCCTCTTACTATTTATTCTCCAACATATACAAACTCTGGAGCTTTATGTCTTATAACTCATACATTGTGCTATTTCTCTGTTATTGCTCCTAGAAATGTATCAATAAATTGACAACTGGATGTGACCAGTTGAGGGTGTGTTCTCGCACAGTGTGACACTATACAGTCAGACTATTTAGGGACATGCCCATTTAACAATGGAAATGGTAACACCCAGTTGTCAATTTATTCATAAATATTCAGGAGGAATAACAAAGGAACAGCACAACACAGAGTTTTTCAAAATTATATTTCATGGAAAATATTTACTAAAACAGTCATGTCAGGAGATTATTATTATTATTTATTATTAAAGCGCCATTCATTCCATAGTGCTGTACATATGATAAGCGGTGCACATACATAATAAAGACAATTGCACTAAGCATAAACAAGACGAGTTACAAACTGGTACAGAAGGAGAGAGGGCCCTGCCCGTGAGGGCTTACAATCTACATGGTATGGGAGAAGGACACAGTAGGTGCGGGTGAAGCTGGTCGTGGCGGTATAGAGGCAGCAGGGTCACTGGTTGTAGGCTTGTCTGAAGAGGTGGGTTTTCAGGTTTCTTTTGAAGGATTCCACTGTCGGTGAGAGTCTGATACGTTCGGGTAGCGATTTCCAGAGTGTGGGGGATGCACGGGAGAAATCTTGGAGGCGATTGTGGGAAGAGGTGATAAGAGGAGAGAAGGAGGTCTTGTGAGGATCGGAGAGTGCGTGTGGGGATGTATCGGGAAAGTAGCTCAGAGATGTAAGGAGGGGACAGGTTGTGGACGGCCTTGTATGTATTTGTTAGTATTTTGAACTGAATTTGCTGGGCAATGGGGAGCCAGTGAAGGGATTGGCAGAGGGGAGAGGCAGAGGAATAACAGGGTGAGAGGTGGATTAGTCGGGCAGCAGAGTGGAGGATAGATTGGAGGGGTGCGAGAGTGCTAGATGGAAGGCCACAGAGGAGAATGTTGCAGTAGTCTAGGCGGGAGATGATAAGGGCATGTATAAGCATTTTGGCAGATTCAAAGTTAAGGAATGCGCGGATGCAGGAGATGTTTTTGAGTTGGAGGCGGCAGGTGGTGAAAAAAGCTTGGATGTGCGGTCGGAAGGAAAGGGCAGAATCCAAGGTCACTCCAAGGCAGGGGACTTGGTTGACCTGGGAGAGTGTGCAGCCATTGATCGTGATAGATATGTCTGTTGGGGGGGCGTTGAGCAAGATGGGGGAAAGATGATGAATTCTGTTTTATCCATGTTAAGTTTTAGAAAGCGAGAGGAGAAGAAGGATGATATAGAAGATAGACATTGTGGGATTCTGGATAATAAGGTGGTGATGTCTGCACCAGAGAGGTAGATTTGTGTGTTGTCAGCATAAGAGTGATACTGAAAGCCATGGGACTCTATGAGCTGTCAAATGCCAAAAGTGTAGATAGAGAAGAGCAGGGGTCCTAGGACAGAGCCTTGTGGGACATCAACAGAGAGGGAATGAGACGAGGAGGTGGTGCGGGAGTGGGAGACACTAAACATACGGTCTGTGAGGTATGATGTGATCCAGGAGAGGGCCAGGTCAGTGATGCCAAGAGATGAAAGAGTTTGCAACATAAGAGAGTGGTCGACAATGTCAAAGGCAGAGGACAGGTCAAAGAGAAGGAGGACAGAGTAATGTTTTTTGGTTTTTAGTCTCAGTCGAGTGATGGGGTCGGAAGCCAGATTGTAGCCGGTCAAAGAAAGAGCAGGAGGAGAGGTGAGAGGACAGTTCAGAATGGAGATGTGGTTCAAGTAGCTTTGAGGCATACGGAAGAAGTGATATAGGGCGATAACTGGACAAAGAAGATGGGTCAAGTGAAGGCTTTTTGAGGATGGGTGTAATGGTAGCATGTTTAAAAGCAGAGGGGAAGACACCAGAGGTTAGTGATAGGTTGAAGAGATGAGTTAGGGCTGGGATAAACACTGTGGTGAGCTTAGGGATTCAGTGGGATGGGATTGGGTCAAGTGCACTGGTGGTGAGATGTGATCTGGAAAGTAGAGTGGAGAGTATTTCTTCTGTAATGGTGGAGAAGCGGATTTTGGGAGAAGAGGACCGAGCAGTTGTGTAGAGGGTCTGTGGGGACTGTGCACTGAAGTTTTCTTTAATGTTGACTATCTTTTGTTTGAAGTATGGGGCAAAGTCCTCAGCTGAGATGAGAAGAGAGGGTGGGGGCACTAGGGGACGGAGAAGAGAGTTAAAAGTGTTAAAAAGTTGTTTAGGGCTGTGGGCCAGGTAAGATATGAGAGATGAGAAGTAAGCCTGTTTTGCATCAGCGAGTGAGGATTTGAATATGAGGAGGGATTGCTTGTATGGGGTGAAGTGATCCTTAGAATGGGATTTCTTCCGTTGCCGCTCAGCAGCCCTGGAAGCTTGTCGGAGTTTTTGGAGTCAGGTTGGTGTGCCAGGGTTGTCTGTTGATTTTTCTGATTTTGTTGTGTGTGAGGGGGGCAACAGTGTCCAGAACTGTACTCATTGTGGTGTTATTCAGGCCAACAGATCCTCTTTTTTTGTTACAGTGTATCAGTGAAGGCAACCAACTGCAGCACTTTTGTATCCTGGCCTCCAGTTTAGTTTTTATTACTCAGTGCCCCTCTACGTGGCCTCCGTAGACTTCCAGTACCCTATACTGTGACATTTGAGTCCTGTAGCTCATATAGCACCAACATACTGTGCAGCGCTGTACAGATTGCTTTAGCTCACATTGTTCGCTTCTCCAATGGGGCTCCTAATTTAAAATGGTATGTTCCAGTGGAGTGCCATGGCCTCCTGGCTGTCCATTTCATAGTGGCTGTGCTTGGTATTGCAGGTCAGCCCCATTCCCTTGAATGGGACTGATCTGAACCTAGGTCATGTGACCGATGAACGTGATGTCACTGGCCTGCCAGACCTGGCAGACCCCCATGGATCAGATACTGATGACTTATCCTGAGAATAGGTCATCAATAGTAAACACCAGAAAACCCCTTTAAGCTTCATTAACATAGGACTGGGAAGGCCGTTCAACGCTTTTCAGTATTTAGAGTGAAACCCATTGCATAAATATTTGCACCCCAGCTATTCCAGAACTCATACATTCTTTACAGTCTATGTAGCTGAATGATGTGTTATTTTGTTTCTTTCTTTCAGATATTGTTTTGATGTTTTGTAAATTATCATGTTGTATTTGGAGGAAGAAAAGCACAAAAAAAATAAATCGAAAAAATGCAGATTTTAACACTCTTTTTCAGTACAGAGGGAAAAAAATTGAGGAAGCTCACTGAATTTCTGTCCCCATTCAATCACAGAAAGCGGTCTGCTCATTTCACTGTGTAAGATTGATTTTATAAAGATCGTAAATGAACGCGGAGCACGAAGGAAACAATGGAAGAGTTTATGAAATTTCATGTGCAGGGGGAAAAGAATTTCTCCAATGCAAGAAATCAAATATTTCTTTCATTTTCCGAAGTGATTAACATATTATGCCCGGACCTGATTAATCAGCAGTGTTTGGTTGTTGAATATACAGTATGCGAATTACACGGTTTTATGTATTATGGCATAAAAAAATAATAATAATACTTGGTCCTTGGAAGGGCTTAAAATTAGGTGAATACAAACACAAATAAACCACATGACAAGTTACATTGTATCAATATCTATTTAACAAAAACTATCCCAAAATGCAGAAAATGTGTGGGAAAGTCACGGGCTATGAACACTAGTGATGAGCGAATTTATCAAAAGTCGATTCTTTGCAATTAGCGGGTGCAATGACAGGGAACACCAATTGCGCTGTCCCGCCATCATTGATGCCGCGTTCATCGCTGATCGTAGCCTCTGAGATGTACATTGAGTGCTTTCAGGGGTATATCCGGTGAGGAATTATTTTTTTTAAATACTTACCTTATCTACTTGATCCTGTGAAGGCCTTGATTGAAGACTCCGTGCAAAATCTTACTCGATGACAGGAGGACGTCATTAAGCTTCCCAACATGGTTCATCAACACATTCGACACTTCGCTTTACGGCGGCCTCTTCGCGTGCAAATGGATGTGAGTTTGATTTTTTTAGATTCGTGGTGAATCAGATCTAAGTCCACTTTAGATACTTTGATTTGCTTAACCCTAATGAACACCTCTAGAGAATTATTTTTATGATTGCATTTTACTCATTTTAGTATTTAGTAAAATAGTTTTTTTCATTGGATCTTTATAAAAAATTTCCAAATGTTTTTGTCCTACAGGGTTAAGTTTTGGCCTATCTGCAGACTATCTTACTTTCAGACTCGCACTGGGTCGTCAGTTTCCTGCTCTGACATCTGGATGTATAAACCTTATCTCTGAATGTATGAACCCTGGAAAGGCTGAGGTGCAAATAGCCGCCAAAGGTGTTTATAGCCTGGCACACCCTTAATGCTTCCATAGGAATTAAGAGGGTAAGTAGTGGCAGGGTGATGTTCATCAAATTCCCTTGGTAAAAGGTTTTTTCTGAGACTCTAAAACTGATGGCGTAACCTCTGGATACGTCATTAGTATCTGATCGGTGGGGGTCCAACACTCGGGACCCCCGTTATCAGCGGTTTGAGAAGGTACCGGCGCTCCTGTGAGCACTGCGGCCTTCTCCATGCTCACCAAGCACAGCACCATCCATTGCACCCCCAGCACAGCGCCATCCATTGCACCCCCAGCACAGCGACCATCCATTGCACCCCTAGCACAGCGCCATCCATTGCACCCCCAGAACAGCGCCATCCATTGCACCCACAGCACAGCGCTATCCATTGCACCCCCAGCACAGCGCCATCCATTGCACCCCCAGCACGGCGCCATCCATTGCACCCCCAGCACAGCGCCATCCATTGCACCCCCTGAACAGCGCCATCCATTGCACCCACAGCACAGCGCTATCCATTGCACCCCCAGCACAGCGCCATCCATTGCAACCCCAGCACAGCGCCATCCATTGCACCCCCAGCACAGCGCCATCCATTGCAACCCCAGCACAGCGCCATCCATTGCACCCCCAGCACAGCGCCATCCATTTCAACCCCAGCACAGCGCCATCCATTGCACCCCCAGCACAGCACCATCCATTGCACCCCCAGCATAGTGCCATCCATTGCACCCCCAGTACAGCACCATCCATTGCACCCCCAGTACAGTGCCATACATTGCACCTCCAGCACAGCAGCATCCATTGCACCCCTAGTACAGTGCCATACATTGCACCCCCAGTACAGTGCCATCGATTGCACCTCCAGCATAGTGCCATCCATTGCACTCCCAGTACAGTGCCATCCATTGCACCCCCAGTACAGTGCCATCCATTCTTTATATTCAGTCGATGTAGCTGAATGATGTGTTATTTTGTGCTTTTTTCAGGTATTGGTTTGATGTTTTGTAAATTAACATTTAAATTATGTCATTTGTAAATTGTATTAAATTATAAATTATCACTTGGAGGAAAAAAGAAATATCACATTTTTTTTCAGTACAGAGAGAAAAAAAACTGACAAAGCTCATTGCATTTACGTCCCCATTCAATCATGGAAAGCGATCTGATCATTTCACTGTGTAGGACTTATTTTCTAACCGACTCTAACCGTTTTTATTTTAACTTTTTATTCCTTCTGCCATCACATCCCAAACTGCCTCTTTCTGCTCTTCACATGGACTGGAATAAGAGCTGCAGGGAGATGAGGCTTTAATTTCAACCTGCTCTAGCTCAGACTAGATTACCGATAGAGTCATAATTCCAGTCTGTTTTGAATGAGCGGAAGGGTTGGCTGATTTGGACAATCTCTTAATAGATAAAACAGCTTTTACTTAAAAAAAAAAAAATCTAGAAATATTTTTTTATTTCTATTTTTTGCTTTTTTATCATTTACACTGCATTTTATATTTGTCTTTTGTTCATTTTGAACCACTGAAAACTAAATGTGAATTTCTTTTTCTTTTTTTTTTTTCTGCCATATGGAACCAAGCACCACATAGCACAATATATTACTGCACTAACTTGCTCTAATGAAACCCTGCAGTCATCCTATTAGCATTTTGTATTTTATTCCTATTTTTTTCCTTCCTATTTGGTCATAATATTTCCTCCCACTGGGTTAATAATTAAACCATACGTTCTACAGAATAATGTCACTCTGAAATATTATCCCACTGATAACTGCAGTATTAAGCCATAATTCACCCAGCAGTTTAATTATCCTATCACCAGATATTTTTATTATTTGTAAATATATATTTTTTTACAGCTATTGCTTCATGATACAGAAGATTCATTGGATTTACTGACAAAAGTCATTAAAGGTCATGTACAAAAGAATAGAAAATAATCAAAAACTTTTCGAATGCGGTAAATGCACTTAACACAGTCAACTGTGTCTTACCTGAGGAATTTCTCACTTCATGCAAGTATCAACTTTAAAGAATATTTCTAAATGACAGAGCAAATCACTGTAAAGAGGCAAAAGTACATTTCCTGCTCATCCTAATAACTTGTAAATGTAATATCCTCTAACTATCCTCTAACTCTACGGACAATAATAATGCCTCAAGTACAAGAATATAACTACTATAACACCTCCACCTACAGTATGTACAAGAATATAGCTAGTATAATACTGCTCCAATGTAAGAGAATATGCATACTATAATACTGCTTCCAATAACTACCATAAAACTGCCTCCTACCGTCTATACAAGAATATACCTACTATAATACTGCTTCTATGTACAGGAATATAACTACTATAATACTGCCTCATATGTAAAATAATATAACTACTATAATACTGCCTCCTATGTACAGGAATATAACTACTATAATACTGCTCCTATGCACAAGAATATAACTACTATAATACTGCTCCTATGTACAAGAATATAACTACTATAATACTGCCCCTATGTACAAGAATATAACTACTATAATACTGCTCCTATGTACAAGAATATAACTACTATAATACTGCCTCATATGTACAAGAATATAACTACTATAATACTGTTCCTATGTAGAAGAATATACGGTGCCTTGCAAAAGTATTTACCCCCCTTTTTTTGTATTTTGTTAGATTACAGCCTTGAGTTCAATGTTTTTTTAATCTGAATTTTATTTGATGGATCAGAACACAATAGTCTAAGTTGGTGAAGTGAAATGAGAAAAATATATACATAAAACTATTGTTTAGAAATAGAAAACAGAAAATTGGCATGTGCGTATGTATTCACCCCCTTTGTTAGGAAGACCATAAAAAGCTCTGATGCAAACAATTACCTTCAAAAGTCACATAATTAGTGAAATGATGTCACCTGTGTGCAATCTGAGTGTCACATGATCTGTCGTTACATATACACACCTTTTTAAGGTCCTCAGAGGCTGCAACACCTAAGCAAGAGGCATCACTAACCAAACACTGCCATGAAGACCAAGGAAATCTCCAAACAAGTAAGGGACAATGTTGTTGAGAAGTACAAGTCACTAACTATGGCCCCCGCCGCACTTAACACCTGCTCTGATGTCACACTACTGGCCGGGCAGGACAGCTTTTCCAGTGCAAACTTGGCCAGTTGCGGCCACAAATCCAGTTTGAATGCCCAGTAGTCCAGCGGATCTTCAATGATGGCTGGCAGGGGGCGGTCCAAGTATGCCACAATCTGCTGGTTCAGGTTCTGCTCTATGTCTAGCTGCTGGTGAGTAGTTTCTTCACTAGGCTGGTTAAGAAAGCTGCTTATTAGCGACTCTAGACTGTAGGTCAGCATGGTTCCGATTTTCAGTTGTCGCGGAGAAAGCCAGGATTCGATTTCTTGATGAAGGACCCGGAGCAGTTCTTCCCCTGTGTGACTCCGTTCACCCAGGCAAACGAGGCTTAGAACCACTGGTTGCTGCGGCAGGCTGGACCACCACATCGGAGCGACGGTTCTCCCAGGCTACTTTATGGTGACGTTGAATATGTTGACGCAGGGCCGTAGTTCCACAATTGGCACCCTGGCCATGCTTCACCTTCTGTCCACAGATTCTACATATGGCCATGTTCACCTCTTCCGGCGGCTTAACAAAAAACTGCCACAAAGCTGAGTAGGTGATTTTAGCCCCAACACTATGCACTGACTGCTACCGCCGCTGCCTCCGTGAACCCCTGAACCGCTACTTCCTGGGAAGGTAGGCTTCTGCGAAGTGGGTGGTCTACCCCGGGCACGTCTGGCTACCGACCTCCCACTGCTGCCACCCTGCTGATTTCAGGCCATGCTAGCGACTTGCTAGCTCCCCTGCTGCCTCACGGGCAAGCTGCCGTCTTCTTCCGATGATGATGTTTCCACCACATCTTGGCTTGCCAATAGCTGCTGACTGTCTTCTAGTAGCTCGTCCTCACTGTATAGTGGAGCTGAGCCCACAGCATACAATACTTCTCTGGCTGAGGGAACAGAAAAGGGCAAAGGCAGGTTGAGGACAAGTAAGGGGACAGCGCCTGCTCCCGGGCCATGCCAACTAAGGGTTGTGTCTGAATAACCCACCGACTCTTGGCTGGGGATATCTGATGTCACTTGCAATGAAGTTGAAGATCGAGTCAACCATTCAAGAACTGCCAGGTTGCTGGTCAAGACACGATCGCTAGCTGACACTGGGAGCTTAGTAACCTCTTCTGCCACGGTCCCTTACTCTGCTGTGACCTGTGCCTGCTCCAGAAACATTTAAGCCTCTGCCACTCCCCTGTGCAGGGCCTGTCACTTCTCTGTCTAACATACTGTTAAATCAAATAAATAAATAAAAAGAAAATTAAAACACCCGAAATAAGTCTGTAATTTTCTCACTTCACCACACAACGGCTTATAAGCCCTCCCCCCCCCCCCACTAATACACACAAAAAAGGGCTTTAGAACATATATCTGCACCGCTGAACAGCAAATATATTTTACTTTTGCCACTAATACACAACAAAAAGAGGTTAAGTACATATAACTGCACCGCTGAACGCCAAATAGGTTTTTATTTTGCCACTAATACACAACAAAAAGGGCTTTAGAATAGAGTTGAGCGAACACCTGGATGTTCGGGTTCGAGAAGTTCGGCCGAACATCCCGGAAATGTTCGGGTTCGGGATCCGAACCCGATCCGAACTTCGTCCCGAACCCGAACCCCATTGAAGTCAATGGGGACCCGAACTTTTCGGCACTAAAAAGGCTGTAAAACAGCCCAGGAAAGAGCTAGAGGGCTGCAAAAGGCAGCAACATGTATGTAAATCCCCTGCAAACAAATGTGGATAGGGAAATGAATTAAAATAAAAATTAAATAAATAAAAATTAACCAAAATCAATTGGAGAGAGGTTCCATAGCAGAGAATCTGGCTTCCCGTCACCCACCACTGGAACAGTCCATTCTCAGATATTTAGGCCCCGGCACCCAGGCAGAGGAGAGAGGTCCCGTAACAGAGAATCTGTCTTCATGTCAGCAGAGAATTAGTCTGCATGTCATAGCAGAGAATGAGGCTTCACGTCAGCCACCACTGCAACAGTCCATTGGCATATATTTAGGCCCAGCACCCAGGCAGAGGAGGGAGGTCCCGTAACAGAGAATCTGTCTTCATGTCAGCAGAGAATTAGTCTGCATGTCATAGCAGAGAATGAGGCTTCACGTCAGCCACCACTGCAACAGTCCATTGGCATATATTTAGGCCCAGCACACACACAGGCAGAGGAGAGAGGTCCCGTAACAGAGAATCTGGCTTCATGTCAGCAGAGAATCAGTCTGCATGTCATAGCAGAGAATGAGGCTTCACGTCACCCACCACTGCAACAGTCCATTGGCATATATTTAGGCCCAGAACCCAGGCAGAGGAGGGAGGTCCCGTAACAGAGAATCTGTCTTCATGTCAGCAGAGAATTAGTCTGCATGTCATAGCAGAGAATGAGGCTTCACGTCAGCCACCACTGCAACAGTCCATTGGCATATATTTAGGCCCAGCACCCAGGCAGAGTAGGGAGGTCCCGTAACAGAGAATCTGTCTTCATGTCAGCAGAGAATTAGTCTGCATGTCATAGCAGAGAATGAGGCTTCACGTCAGCCACCACTGCAACAGTCCATTGGCATATATTTAGGCCTAGCACACAGGCAGAGGAGAGAGGTCCCGTAACAGAGAATCTGGCTTCATGTCAGCAGAGAATCAGTCTGCATGTCATAGCAGAGAATGAGGCTTCACGTCAGCCACCACTGCAACAGTCCATTGGCATATATTTAGGCCCAGCACACACACAGGCAGAGGAGAGAGGTCCCGTAACAGAGAATCTGGCTTCATGTCAGCAGAGAATCAGTCTGCATGTCATAGCAGAGAATGAGGCTTCACGTCAGCCACCACTGCAACAGTCCATTGGCATATATTTAGGCCCAGCACCCAGGCAGAGGAGGGAGGTCCCGTAACAGAGAATCTGTCTTCATGTCAGCAGAGAATTAGTCTGCATGTCATAGCAGAGAATGAGGCTTCACGTCAGCCACCACTGCAACAGTCCATTGGCATATATTTAGGCCCAGCACACACACAGGCAGAGGAGAGAGGTCCCGTAACAGAGAATCTGGCTTCATGTCAGCAGAGAATCAGTCTGCATGTCATAGCAGAGAATGAGGCTTCACGTCAGCCACCACTGCAACAGTCCATTGGCATATATTTAGGCCCAGCACACACACAGGCAGAGGAGAGAGGTCCCGTAACAGAGGATCTGGCTTCATGTCAGCAGAGAATCAGTCTGCATGTCATAGCAGAGAATCAGGCTTCACGTCAGCCACCACTGCAACAGTCCATTGTCATAAATTTAGGCCCAGCACCCAGGCAGAGGAGAGAGGTCCCGTAACAGACAATCTGGCTTCATGTCAGCAGAGAATTAGTCTGCATGTCATAGCAGAGAATGAGGCTTCACGTCAGCCACCACTGCAACAGTCCATTGGCATATATTTAGGCCTAGCACACAGGCAGAGGAGAGAGGTCCCGTAACAGACAATCTGGCTTCATGTCAGCAGAGAATCAGTCTGCATGTCATAGCAGAGAATGAGGCTTCACGTCACCCACCACTGCAACAGTCCATTGGCATATATTTAGGCCTAGCACACAGGCAGAGCAGAGAGGTCCCGTAACAGACGATCTGGCTTCATGTCAGCAGAGAATCAGTCTGCATGTCATAGCAGAGAATGAGGCTTCACGTCAGCCACCACTGCAACAGTCAATTGGCATATATTTAGGCCTAGCACACAGGCAGAGGAGAGAGGTCCCGTAACAGACAATCTGGCTTCATGTCAGCAGAGAATCAGTCTGCATGTCATAGCAGAGAATGAGGCTTCACGTCACCCACCACTGCAACAGTCCATTGGCATATATTTAGGCCTAGCACACAGGCAGAGCAGAGAGGTCCCGTAACAGACAATCTGGCTTCATGACAGCAGAGAATCAGTCTGCATGTCATAGCAGAGAATGAGGCTTCACGTCACCCACCACTGCAACAGTCCATTGGCATATATTTAGGCCTAGCACACAGGCAGAGCAGAGAGGTCCCGTAACAGACGATCTGGCTTCATGTCAGCAGAGAATCAGTCTGCATGTCATAGCAGAGAATGAGGCTTCACGTCACCCACCACTGCAACAGTCCATTGGCATATATTTAGGCCCAGCACCCAGGCAGAGGAGGGAGGTCCCGTAACAGAGAATCTGTCTTCATGTCAGCAGAGAATTAGTCTGCATGTCATAGCAGAGAATGAGGCTTCACGTCAGCCACCACTGCAACAGTCCATTGGCATATATTTAGGCCCAGCACCCAGGCAGAGGAGGGAGGTCCCGTAACAGACAATCTGGCTTCATGTCAGCAGAGAATCAGTTTGCATGTCATAGCAGAGAATCAGGCTTCACGTCAGCCACCACTGCAACAGTCCATTGTCATAAATTTAGGCCCAGCACCCAGGCAGAGGAGAGAGGTCCCGTAACAGACAATCTGGCTTCATGTCAGCAGAGAATTAGTCTGCATGTCATAGCAGAGAATGAGGCTTCACGTCAGCCACCACTGCAACAGTCCATTGGCATATATTTAGGCCTAGCACACAGGCAGAGGAGAGAGGTCCCGTAACAGACAATCTGGCTTCATGTCAGCAGAGAATCAGTCTGCATGTCATAGCAGAGAATCAGGCTTCACGTCAGCCACCACTGCAACAGTCCATTGTCATAAATTTAGGCCCAGCACCCAGGCAGAGGAGAGAGGTCCCGTAACAGACAATCTGGCTTCATGTCAGCAGAGAATTAGTCTGCATGTCATAGCAGAGAATGAGGCTTCACGTCAGCCACCACTGCAACAGTCCATTGGCATATATTTAGGCCTAGCACACAGGCAGAGGAGAGAGGTCCCGTAACAGACAATCTGGCTTCATGTCAGCAGAGAATCAGTCTGCATGTCATAGCAGAGAATGAGGCTTCACGTCACCCACCACTGCAACAGTCCATTGGCATATATTTAGGCCTAGCACACAGGCAGAGCAGAGAGGTCCCGTAACAGACGATCTGGCTTCATGTCAGCAGAGAATCAGTCTGCATGTCATAGCAGAGAATGAGGCTTCACGTCAGCCACCACTGCAACAGTCCATTGGCATATATTTAGGCCTAGCACACAGGCAGAGGAGAGAGGTCCCGTAACAGACAATCTGGCTTCATGTCAGCATAGAATCAGTCTGCATGTCATAGCAGAGAATGAGGCTTCACGTCACCCACCACTGCAACAGTCCATTGGCATATATTTAGGCCTAGCACACAGGCAGAGCAGAGAGGTCCCGTAACAGACAATCTGGCTTCATGTCAGCAGAGAATCAGTCTGCATGTCATAGCAGAGAATCAGGCTTCACGTCAGCCACCACTGCAACAGTCCATTGTCATAAATTTAGGCCCAGCACCCAGGCAGAGGAGAGAGGTCCCGTAACAGACAATCTGGCTTCATGTCAGCAGAGAATTAGTCTGCATGTCATAGCAGAGAATCAGGCTTCACGTCAGCCACCACTGCAATAGTCCATTGGCATATATTTAGGCCTAGCACACAGGCAGAGGAGAGGTTCATTCAACTTTGGGTAGCCTCGCAATATAATGGTAAAATGAAAATAAAAATAGGATTGAATGAGGAAGTGCCCTGGAGTCCAATAATATATGGTTATGGGGAGGTAGTTAATGTCTAATCTGGACAAGGGACGGACAGGTCCTGTGGGATCCATGCCTGGTTCATTTTTATGAACGTCAGCTTGTCCACATTGGCTGTAGACAGGCGGCTGCGTTTGTCTGTAATGACGCCCCCTGCCGTGCTGAATACACGTTCAGACAAAACGCTGGCTGCCGGGCAGGCCAGCACCTCCAAGGCATAAAAGGCTAGCTCTGGCCACGTGGACAATTTAGAGACCCAGAAGTTGAATGGGGCCGAACCATCAGTCAGTACGTGGAGGGGTGTGCACACGTACTGTTCCACCATGTTAGTGAAATGTTGCCTCCTGCTAACACGTTGCGTATCAGGTGGTGGTGCAGTTAGCTGTGGCGTGTTGACAAAAGTTTTCCACATCTCTGCCATGCTAACCCTGCCCTCAGAGGAGCTGGCCGTGACACAGCTGCCTTGGCGACCTCTTGCTCCTCCTCTGCCTTGGCCTTGGGCTTCCACTTGTTCCCCTGTGACATTTGGGAATGCTCTCAGTAGCGCGTCTACCAACGTGCGCTTGTACTCGCGCATCTTCCTATCACGCTCCAGTGCAGGAAGTAAGGTGGGCACATTGTCTTTGTAGCGTGGATCCAGCAGGGTGGCAACCCAGTAGTCCGCACAGGTTAAAATGTGGGCAACTCTGCTGTCATTGCGCAGGCACTGCAGCATGTAGTCGCTCATGTGTGCCAGGCTGCCCAGGGGTAAGGACAAGCTGTCCTCTGTGGGAGGCGTATCGTCATCGTCCTGCCTTTCCCCCCAGCCACGCACCAGTGATGGACCCGAGCTGCGTTGGGTGCCACCCCGCTGTGACCATGCTTCATCCTCATCCTCCTCCACCTCCTCCTCATCCTCGTCCTCCTCGTCCTCCAGTAGTGGGCCCTGGCTGGCCACATTTGTACCTGGCCTCTGCTGTTGCCAAAAACCTCCCTCTGAGTCACTTCGAAGAGACTGGCCTGAAAGTGCTAAAAATGACCCCTCTTCCTCCTCCTCCTCCTCCTGGGCCACCTCCTCTTCCATCATCGCCCTAAGTGTTTTCTCAAGGAGACATAGAAGTGGTATTGTAACGCTGATAACGGTGTCATCGCCACTGGCCATGTTGGTGGAGTACTCGAAACAGCGCAACAGGGCACACAGGTCTCGCATGGAGGCCCAGTCATTGGTGGTGAAGTGGTGCTGTTCTGTAGTGCGACTGACCCGTGCGTGCTGCAGCTGAAACTCCACTATGGCCTGCTGCTGCTCGCACAGTCTGTCCAGCATGTGCAAGGTGGAGTTCCACCTGGTGGGCACGTCGCATATGAGGCGGTGAGCGGGAAGGCCGAAGTTACGCTGTAGCGCAGACAGGCGAGCAGCAGCAGGATGTGAACGCCGGAAGTGCGAACAGACGGCCCGCACTTTATGCAGCAGCTCTGACATGTCGGGGTAGTTGTGAATGAACTTCTGCACCACCAAATTCAGCACATGCGCCAAGCAAGGGATGTGCGTCAAATTGGCTAGTCCCAGAGCTGCAACGAGATTTCGCCCATTATCACACACCACCAGGCCGGGCTTGAGGCTCACCGGCAGCAACCACTCGTCGGTCTGTTGTTCAATACCCCGCCACAACTCCTGTGCGGTGTGGGGCCTGTCCCCCAAACATATGAGTTTCAGAATGGCCTGCTGACGTTTACCCCGGGCTGTGCTGAAGGTGAAGGTGTGTGGCTGACTGGATGAGCAGGTGGAAGAAGAGGAGGAGGAAGCCGAGAAGGAGGAGGTGGCAACAGGAGGCAAAGAATGTTGCCCTGCGATCCTTGGCGGCGGAAGGACGTGCGCCAAACAGCTCTCCGCCTGGGGCCCAGCTGCCACTACATTTACCCAGTGTGCAGTTAGGGAGATATAGCGTCCCTGGCCGTGCTTACTGGTCCACGTATCTGTGGTTAGGTGGACCTTGCTACAGATGGCGTTGCGCAGTGCACACTTGATTTTATGGGATACTTGGTTGTGCAGGGAAGGCACGGCTCTCTTGGAGAAGTAGTGCCGGCTGGGAACAACATACTGTGGGACAGCAAGCGACATGAGCTGTTTGAAGCTGTCTGTGTCCACCAGCCTAAATGACAGCATTTCATAGGCCAGTAGTTTAGAAATGCTGGCATTCAGGGCCAGGGATCGAGGGTGGCTAGGTGGGAATTTACGCTTTCTATCAAATGTTTGTGAGATGGAGAGCTGAACGCTGGCGTGTGACATGGTTGAGACGCTTGGTGACGGAGGTGGTGGTGGTGGTGTTGGTGGTACATCCCCTGTTTGCTGGGCGGCAGGTGCCAACGTTCCTCCAGAGGCGGAGGAAGAGGCCGAGGCGGCAGCAGCAGAATAGGCCGAGGCGGCAGCAGCAGAAGAGGTAGCAGGGGGAGCCTGAGTGTCTTCCTTGGTTTTAAGGTGTTTACTCCACTGCAGTTCATGCTTTGCATGCAGGTGCCTGGTCATGCAGGTTGTGCTCAGGTTCAGAACGTTAATGCCTCGCTTCAGGCTCTGATGGCACAGCGTGCAAACCACTCGGGTCTTGTCGTCAGCACATTGTTTGAAGAAGTGCCATGCCAGGGAACTCCTTGAAGCTGCCTTTGGGGTGCTCGGTCCCAGATGGCGGCGGTCAGTAGCAGGCGGAGTCTCTTGGCGGCGGGTGTTCTGCTTTTGCCCACTGCTCCCTCTTTTGCTACGCTGTTGGCTCGGTCTCACCACTGCCTCTTCCTCCGAACTGTGAAAGTCAGTGGCACGACCTTCAGTCCATGTGGGGTCTAGGACCTCATCGTCCCCTGCATCGTCTTCCACCCAGTCTTGATCCCTGACCTCCTGTTCAGTCTGCACACTGCAGAAAGACGCAGCAGTTGGCACCTGTGTTTCGTCATCATCAGAGACATGCTGAGGTGGTATTCCCATGTCCTCATCATCAGGAAACATAAGTGGTTGTGCGTCAGTGCATTCTATGTCTTTCACCGCTGGGGAAGGGCTAGGTGGATGCCCTTGGGAAACCCTGCCAGCGGAGTCTTCAAACAGCATAAGAGACTGCTGCATAACTTGAGGCTGAGACAGTTTCCCTGGTATGCATGGGGGTGATGTGACAGACTGATGGGGTTGGTTTTCAGGCGCCATCTGTGCGCTTTCTGCAGAAGACTGGGTGGGAGATAATGTGAACGTGCTGGATCCACTGTCGGCCACCCAATTGACTAATGCCTGTACCTGCTCAGGCCTTACCATCCTTAGAACGGCATTGGGCCCCACCATATATCGCTGTAAATTCTGGCGGCTACTGGGACCTGAGGTAGTTGGTACACTAGGACGTGTGGATGTGGCAGAACGGCCACGTCCTCTCCCAGCACCAGAGGGTCCACTAACACCACCACGACCATGTCCACGTCCGCGTCCCTTACTAGATGTTTTTCTCATTGTTATGGTTCACCACAACAACAAATATATTATTTGGCCCAATGTATTGTATTCAAATTCAGCGGGATATAAATTTGAGGCCTAGTATTTAGGCGCTGGGTGACCGGTATGGATTTAGTGACAGAATTAGACTTGGAAATGCACAGAAGCGTGTGTGTGTGAAGTTATTCTGAATGACCCAATGTGCACCTTGAATATTATATACCCTTTTAGGGATAGATTTCAAATAGCTCTGATATAGCAGAAACCACTAAATTATGAAATTGCTAAATTGGGAATTGTATTTCAACCCAGAACAAGAAATGTGCTTGAACGGACACTAAATAACTCGCCCAGCTACAGCACTAAGGACAGATTTAGCTGGATATGAATTTGAGGCCTAGTATTTAGGCGCTGGGTGACAGGTATGGGTTTAGTGACAGAATTAGACTTAGAAATACACAGTAGCGGGTGTGTGTGAAGTTATTCTGAATGACCCAATGTGCACCTTGAATATTATATACCCTTTTAGGGATAGATTTCAAATAGCTCTGATATAGCAGAAACCACTAAATTATGAAATTGCTAAATTGGGAATTGTATTTCAACCCAGAACAAAAAATGTGCTTTGACGGACACTAAATAACTTTCCCAGCCACAACAGGACAGCGTTAACGAGAGATTTAGCAGGATATAAATTTGAGGCCTAGTATTTAGGCGCTGGGTGACAGGTATGGGTTTAGTGACAGAATTAGACTTGGAAATACACAGTAGCGGGTGTGTGTGAAGTTATTCTGAATGACCCAATGTGCACCTTGAATATTATATACCCTTTTAGGGATAGATTTCAAATAGCTCTGATATAGCAGAAACCACTAAATTATGAAATTGCTAAATTGGGAATTGTATTTCAACCCAGAACAAGAAATGTGCTTGAACGGACACTAAATAACTCGCCCAGCTACAGCACTAAGGACAGATTTAGCTGGATATAAATTTGAGGCCTAGTATTTAGGCGCTGGGTGACAGGTATGGGTTTAGTGACAGAATTAGACTTGGAAATACACAGTAGCGGGTGTGTGTGAAGTTATTCTGAATGACCCAATGTGCACCTTGAATATTATATACCCTTTTAGGGATAGATTTCAAATAGCTCTGATATAGCAGAAACCACTAAATTATGAAATTGCTAAATTGGGAATTGTATTTCAACCCAGAACAAGAAATGTGCTTGAACGGACACTAAATAACTCGCCCAGCTACAGCACTAAGGACAGATTTAGCTGGATATGAATTTGAGGCCTAGTATTTAGGCGCTGGGTGACAGGTATGGGTTTAGTGACAGAATTAGACTTGGAAATACACAGTAGCGGGTGTGTGTGAAGTTATTCTGAATGACCCTATGTGCACCTTGAATATTATATACCCTTTTAGGGATAGATTTCAAATAGCTCTGATATAGCAGAAACCACTAAATTATGAAATTGTTAAATTGGGAATTGTATTTCAACCCAGAACAAAAAATGTGCTTTGACGGACACTAAATAACTTTCCCAGCCACAACAGGACAGCGGTAACGAGAGATTTAGCGGGATATAAATTTGAGGCCTAGTATTTAGGCGCTGGGTGACCGGTATGGATTTAGTGACAGAATTAGACTGGGATATGGCCAAAAAATAACCACACTATTGCTGGTTAAATGCACTTGGTGATGGGCGCAGCTTGCCCCTGATGTAGTATATGGCCAAAAAATGAACAGACTATTGCTGGTTAAATGCACTTGGTGTCACAGCTTGACCAACCACACTACTGAGGGTTAAATGCACTTGGTGACGGGCGCAGCTTGCCCCTGATTTAGTATATGGCCAAAAAATGAACAGACTATTGCTGGTTAAATGCACTTGGTGTGATAGCTTGACCAACCACACTACTGAGGGTTAAATGCACTTGGTGTGACAGCTTCACCCTGATGTAGGCTTTAGCCAAAAAACAACCACACCATTGAGGGTTAAATGCACTTGGTCGCAGCTTGTGCTGGCGCACCACAAGACACAAAATGGCCGCCGATCACCCCAGAAAAATGTGACTGACAAACGGTCTGGGCAGCCTAAAAACAGTGAGCAATTGAGGATCAGCAGCTCAATGATCCACAGCTGCAGATCGATCAGTTAATCAAGTCCTTTGGAGGAGTTAATCTGCCTAATCTCGCCCTACTGTCGCAGCCGCAACCTCTCCCTACGCTAATCAGAGCAGAGTGACGGGCGGCGCTATGTGACTCCAGCTTAAATAGAGGCTGGGTCACATGGTGCTCTGGCCAATCACAGCCATGCCAATAGTAGGCATGGCTGTGATGGCCTCTTGGGGCAAGTAGTATGACGCTTGTTGATTGGCTGCTTTGCAGCCTTTCAAAAAGCGCCAAGAAAGCGTCACAAAAGCGCGAAGAAAGCGACGAACACCGAACCCGAACCCGGACTTTTACAAAAATGTCCGGGTTCGGGTCCGTGTCACGGACACCCCAAAATTCGGTACGAACCCGAACTATACAGTTCGAGTTCGCTCATCCCTACTTTAGAACATATAACTGCACCGCTGAACTGCAAATATATTTTACTTTTGCCACTAATACACAACAAAAAGGGCTTTAGAACATATAACTACACCTCATAACGGCAAATAGGCCCTTATTTTCTTCCACTTATGCACGCCACAGAAGGCTTTTAGAACATATCACTGCACCACTGAACGGCAATTTTTTTTTACTTTTGCCACTTATACACAGCAAAAAGGGCTTTAGAACATATAACTTCACCGCTGAACTGCAAATATATTTTACTTTTGCCACTAATACACAACAAAAAGAGGTTAAGTACATATAACTGCACCGCTGAACGCCAAATAGGTTTTTATTTTGCCACTAATACACAACAAAAGGGGCTTTAGAACACATAACTACACCGCATAACGGCAAATAGGCCCTTATTTTCTTCCACTTATGCACGCCACAGAAGGCTTTTAGAACATATCACTGCACCACTGAACGGCAATTTTTTTTTACTTTTGCCACTTATACACAGCAAAAAGGGCTTTAGAACATATAACTTCACCGCTGAACTGCAAATATATTTTACTTTTGCCACTAATACACAACAAAAAGGGCTTTAGAACATATAGCTGCAACGCTGAACGGCAAATATATTTTACTTTTGCCACTAATACATGACAAAAAGGGCTATAGAACAGATAACTGCACCGCTGAACGGCAAAAATATTTTTCTTTTGCCACTAACACACAACAAAAAGGGCTGTAATTTTCGCACTTCATCACACAACGGCTAATAAGCCCTTTTTCCCCACTAATACAAGCCAAAAAAATGCTTTAGAACATATACAGTCAGGTCCATAAATATTGGGACATCGACACAATTCAAATATTTTGGGCTTTATACACCACCACAATGGTTTTGAAATGAAACAAACTACATGTGCTGTAACTGCAGACTGTCAGCTTTAATTTGAGGGTTTTTACATCCAAATCAGGTGAACGGTGCAGGAATTACAGCAGTTTGCATATGTGCCTCCCACTTGTTAAGGGACCAAAAGTAATGGGACATAATAATAATCATAAATCAAACTTTCACTTTTTAATATTTGGTTGCAAATCCTTTGCAGTCAATTGCAGCCTGAAGTCTGGAACGCATAGACATCACCAGATGCTGGGTTTCATCCCTGGTGATGCTCTGCCAGGCCTCTACTGCAACTGTCTTCAGTTCCTGCTGAATTTTCCCTTCAGTTTTGTCTTCAGCAAGTGAAATGCTCAATCGGATTCAGGTCCGGTGATTTACTTGGCCATGGAATAACATTCCACTTCTTTCCCTTAAAAAACTCTTTGGTTGCTTTTGCAGTATGCTTTGGATCATTGTCCTTCTGCACTGTGAAGCGCCGTCCAATAAGTTCTGAAGCATTTGGCTGAATATGAGCAGATAATATTGCCCGAAACACTTCAGAATTCATCCTGCTGCTTTTGTCAGCAGTCACATCATCAATAAATATAAGAGAACCAGTTCCATTGGCAGCCACACATGCCCACGCCATGACACTACCACCACCATGCTTCACTGATGAGGTGGTATGCTTAGGATCATGAGCAGTTCCTTTCCTTCTCCATACACTTCTCTTGCCATCACTCTGGTACAAGTAGATCTTGGTCTCATCTGTCCATAGGATGTTGTTCCAGAACTGTGAAGGCTTTTTTAGATGTCGTTTGGCAAACTCTAATCTGGCCTTCCTGTTTTTGAGGCTCACCAATGGTTTACATATTGTGGTGAACCCTCTGTATTCACTCCGGTGAAGTCTTCTCTTGATTGTTGACTCTTACACACAAACACCTACCTCCTGGAGAGTGTTTTTAGCACACTGTTGTGAAGGGTGTTTTCTTCACCAGGGCAAGAATTCTTCGGTCATCCACCACAGATGTTTTCCATTGTCTTCCGGGTCTTTTGGTGTTGCTGAGCTCACTGGTGCGTTCCTTCTTTTTAAGAATGTTCCATACTGCTGTTTAGGTCACACCTAATGTTTTTGCTATCTCTCTCATGGGTTTGTTTTGTTTTTTTACAGCCTATGTACAAGAAGATAACTACTATAATACTGCTCCTATGTACAAGAAGATAACTACTATAATACTGCTCCTATGTACAAGAATATAACTACTATAATACTGCCCCTATGTACAATACTATAACTATTATAATACTGCTCCTATGTACAAGAATATAACTACTATAATACTGCCTCCTATGTACAAGAATATAACTACTATAATACTTCTCCTATGTACAAGACTATAACTATTATAATACTGCTCCTATGTACAAGAATATAACTACCATAATACTGCTACTATGTACAAGAATATAACTACTATAATACTGCTCCTATGTACAAGAATATAACTACTATAATACTGCCCCTATGTACAATACTATAACTATTATAATACTGCTCCTATGTACAAGAATATAACTACTATAATACTGCCTCCTATGTACAAGAATATAACTACTATAATACTTCTCCTATGTACAAGACTATAACTATTATAATACTTCTCCTATGTACAAGAATATAACTACCATAATACTGCTACTATGTACAAGAATATAACTACTATAATACTGCCTCCTATGTACAAGAATATAACTACTATAATACTGCTACTATGTACAAGAATATAACTACCATAATACTGCTACTATGTACAAGAATATAACTACTATAATACTTCTCCTATGTACAAGACTATAACTATTATAATACTGCTCCTATGTACAAGAATATAACTACCATAATACTGCTACTATGTACAAGAATATAACTACTATAATACTGCCTCCTATGTACAAGAATATAACTACTATAATACTGCTCCTATGTACAAGAATATAACTACTATAATACTGCTCCTATGTACAAGAATATAACTACTATAATACTGCTCCTATGTACAAGAATATAACTACTATAATACTGTTCCTATGTACAAGAATATAACTACTATAATACTGTTCCTATGTACAAGAATATACCCCCTGACGAAGGCACGCCGAAACGCGCGTTGGGGTAGCGCCATCCTGGTTTTTCCGTTCACATCTGGTCCCATGTCGGTGAGTGTTTGATCACAGGTTTCCAGCCATGGCTATGTGCTGCCAACGTTGAGCTATTTCGCCTGGTCCATTATTGCTGATTTATTGGTACACTGTCTACACTCAGCATGACCTATGTCTTTTGTACCATATATTATGCACTATAGCCATGGCGGTTTGACCATTTTTTGATCTCCACTCACCCTCTACAATTAATTATTCATCAGGTCTGCACCTATGGGTTGGTCATTGTACCATACATTAGTAGTTGTTTTTCCCATATCTGCAGTAACCTTATTGATAGACCATTATATGTTGTGACCAGTGTGTCCATCCAGGATGGCGCTCGTTTTCTTTTCCCCTGCTCCCTTACCCTATTCTTGGCATTCACTATGTGTGTTTTTATCATGAATTTAATAAAAGCGTATATTTTTCTAACCAATGGTACTCTAAGCTCTTTTCTTCTGTTTTCTGCCGTACAAGAATATAACTACTATAATACTGCTCCTATGTACAAGAATATAACTACTATAATACTGCTCCCTATGTACAGGAATATAACTACTATAATACTGTTCCTATGTACAAGAATATAACTACTATAATACTGCTCCTATGTACAAGAATATAACTACTATAATACTGTTCCTATGTACAAGAATATAACTACTATAATACTGCCTCCTATGTATAAGAATATAACTACTATAATACTGCTCCTATGTACAAGAATATAACTACTATAATACTGCTCCTATGTACAAGAATATAACTACTATAATACTGCTCCTATGTACAAGAATATAACTACTATAATACTGTTCCTATGTACAAGAATATAACTACTATAATACTGTTCCTATGTACAAGAATATAACTACTATAATACTGCTCCTATGTACAAGAATATAACTACTATAATACTGCTCCCTATGTACAGGAATATAACTACTATAATACTGTTCCTATGTACAAGAATATAACTACTATAATACTGCTCCTATGTACAAGAATATAACTACTATAATACTGCTCCTATGTACAAGAATATAACTACTATAATACTGCCTCCTATGTATAAGAATATAACTACTATAATACTGCTCCTATATACAAGAATATACAGCCAGGTCCATAAATATTGGGACATCAACACAATTGTAACATTTTTGGCTCTATACACCACCACAATGGATTTGAAATGAAACAAACAAGATGTGCTTTACCTGCAGACTGTCATCTTTAATTGGAGGGTATTTACATCCAAATCAGGTGAACAGTTTGCATATGTGCCACCCACTTGTTAAGGGACCAAAAGTAATGGGACAATTGGCTTCTCAGCTGTTCCATAGCCGGTGTGTGTTATTTCCTCAATATCCCAATTACAATGAGCAGATAAAAGGTCCAGAGTTCATTTCAAGTCTGCTATTTGCATTTGGAATCTGTTGCTGTCAACTCTCAAGATGAGATCCTTGCTTCACTGATAGTGACAGCTCTTTGGATCTCATCTTGAGAGTTGACAGCAACAGATTCCAAATGCAAATAGCAGACTTGAAATGAACTCTGGACCTTTTATCTGCTCATTGTAATTGGGATATTGAGGAAATAACACACAGCGGCTATGGAACAGCTGAGAAGCCAATTGTCCCATTACTTTTGGTCCCTTAACAAGTGGGTGGCACATATGCAAACTGTTCACCTGATTTGGATGTAAATACCCTCCAATTAACCCCTTAAGGACCGGGCTCATTTTCACCTTAAGGACCAGGCCATTTTTTGCAAATCTGACCAGTGTCACTTTAAGTGCTGATAACTTTAAAACGCTTTGACTTATCCAGGCCATTCTGAGATTGTTTTTTCGTCACATATTGTACTTCATGACACTGGTAAAATAAAGTCAAAAAAATTAATTTTTTTGCATAATAAAATACCTAATTTACCAAAAATTTTGAAAAATTAGCAAATTTCAAAGTTTCAGTTTCTCTACTTCTGTAATACATAGTAATACCCCCAAAAATTGTGATGACTTAACATTCCCCATATGTCTACTTCATGTTTGAATTATTTTGGGAATGATATTTTATTTTTTGGGGATGTTACAAGGCTTAGAAGTTTAGAAGCAAATCTTGAAATTTTTCAGAAATTTACAAAAACCCAATTTTTAGGGACCACTACAGCTCTGAAGTCACTTTGCGAGGCTTACATAATAGAAACCGCCCAAAAATGACCCCATTCTATAAACTACACCCCTCAAGGTATTCAAAACTGATTTTACAAACTCCGTTAACCCTTTAGGTGTTGCACAAGAGTTATTGGCAAATTGGGATGAAATTTGAGAATTTCATTTTTTTGACTAATTTTCCATTTTAACCCATTTTTTCCACTAACAAAGCAAGGGTTAACAGCCAAACAAGACTGTATCTTTATTGCCCTGACTCTGCTGTTTACAGAAACACCCAATATGTGTCCGTAAACTACTGTACGGCCACACAGCGGGGCGTAGAGTGAAAGGTGCGCCGTATGGTTTTTGGAAGCCAGATTTTGCTGGACAGTTTTTTTGACACCATGTCCCATTTGAAGCCCCCTGATGCACCCCTAGAGTAGAAACTCCATAAAGTGACCCCATCTAAGAAACTATACCCCTCAAGGTATTCAAAACTGATTTTACAAACTTCGTTAACCCTTTAGGTGTTGCACAAGAGTTATTGGCAAATTGGGATGAAATTTGAGAATTTCATTTTTTTGCCTAATTTTCCATTTTAACCCATTTTTTCCACTAACAAAGCAAGGGTTAACAGCCAAACAAGACTGTATCTTTATTGCCCTGACTCTGCTGTTTACAGAAACACCCCAAATGTGGCCGTAAACTACTGTACGGCCACACAGCGGGGTGTAGAGTGAAAGGTGCGCCGTATGGTTTTTGGAAGCCAGATTTTGCTGGACAGTTTTTTTGACACCATGTCCCATTTGAAGCCCCCCTGATGCACCCCTAGAGTATAAACTCCAAAAAAGTGACCCCATCTAAGAAACTACACCCCTCAAGGTATTCAAAACTGATTTTACAAACTTTGTCAACCCTTTAGGTGTTGCACAAGATTTAATGGAAAATAGAGATACAATTTCAAAATTTCACTTTTTTGGCAGATTTTCCATTTTAATATTTTTTTTCCAGTTACAAAGCAAGGGTTAACAGCCAAACAAAACTCATTATTTATGGCCCTGATTCTGTAGTTTACAGAAACACCCCATATGTGGTCGTAAATTGCTGTACGGGCACACAGTAGGGCGCAGAAGGAAAGGAATGCCATACGGTTTTTGGAAGGCAGATTTTGCTGGACAGTTTTTTTGACACCATGTCCCATTTGAAGCCCCCCTGATGCACCCCTAGAGTAGAAACTCCAAAAAAGTGACCCCATCTAAGAAACTACACCCCTCAAGGTATTCAAAACTGATTTTACAAACTTTGTCAACCCTTTAGATGTTGCACAAGATTTAATGGAAAATAGAGATACAATTTCAAAATTTCACTTTTTTGGCAGATTTTCCATTTTTATATTTTTTTCCAGTTACAAAGCAAGGGTTAACAGCCAAACAAAACTCATTATTTATGGCCCTGATTCTGTAGTTTACAGAAACACCCCATATGTGGTCGTAAACTGCTGTACGGGCACACGGCAGGGCACAGAAGGAAAGGAATGCCATACGGTTTTTGGAAGGCAGATTTTGCTGGACAGTTTTTTTGACACCATGTCCCATTTGAAGCCCCCCTGATGCACCCCTAGAGTAGAAACTCCAAAAAAGTGACCCCATCTAAGAAACTACACCCCTCAAGGTATTCAAAACTGATTTTACAAACTTTGTCAACCCTTTAGGTGTTGCACAAGATTTAATGGAAAATAGAGATACAATTTCAAAATTTCACTTTTTTGGCAGATTTTCCATTTTAATATTTTTTTTCCAGTTACAAAGCAAGGGTTAACAGCCAAACAAAACTCATTATTTATGGCCCTGATTCTGTAGTTTACAGAAACACCCCATATGTGGTCGTAAACTGCTGTACGGGCACACGGCAGGGCGCAGAAGGAAAGGAATGCCATACGGTTTTTGGAAGGCAGATTTTGCTGGACAGTTTTTTTGACACCATGTCCCATTTGAAGCCCCCCTGATGCACCCCTAGAGTAGAAACTCCAAAAAAGTGACCCCATTTTAGAAAGTACGGAATAGGGTGGCAGTATTGTTGGTACTAGTTTAGGGTACATATGATTTTTGGTTGCTCTATATTACACTTTTTGTGCGGCAAGGTAACAAGAAATAGCTTTTTTGGCACGTTTTTTTTTTTGTTATTTACAACATTCATCTGACAGGTTAGATCATGTGGTAATTTTATAGAGCAGGTTGTCACGGACGCGGCGATACCTAATATGTATACAATTTTTTTTATTTATGTAAGTTTTATACAATAACTTCATTTTTAAAACCAAAAAATTGTTTAGTGTCTCCATAGTCTAAGAGCCATAGTTTTTACAGTTTTTGGGCGATTATCTTGAGTAGGGTCTAATTTTTTGCGGGATGAGATGACGGTTTGATTGGCACTATTTTGGGGTGCATATGACTTTTTGATCGCTTGCTATTACACTTTTTGTGACGTAAGATGGCAAAAAATTGCTTTTTTTACACTTTTTTTTTCTTTTTTTTTTACGGTGCTCACCTGAGGGGTTAGGTCATGTGATAATTTTATAGAGCCGGTCGATACGGACGCGGCGATACCTAATATGTATACTTTATTTTTATTTATAAAAGTTTTACACAATTATTTTATTTTTGAAACAAAAAAAATCATGTTTTAGTGTTTCCATAGTCTAAGAGCCATAGTTTTTTCAGTTTTTGGGCGATTATCTTGAGTAGGGTCTCATTTTTTGCGGGATGAGATGACGGTTTTATTGGTACTATTTTGGCGTACATGCGACTTTTTGGATCACTTTTATTACCTTTTTTGGGAAGTAAGGTGGGCAAAATTTCAATTTTCTCATAGTTTTTTTTTTTTTTTTTTTATGGCGTTCACCGTGCGGGGAAAGTAACATGACCGTTTTATAGATCAGGTCGTTACGGACGCGGCGATACCTAATATGTGTAGTGTATTTTTTTATTTTTATTTTTATTCAGTGATAAATGTTTTTTTATTTTATCTTAACTTTTTTCACTTTTTTAAAAAAAAATTGGACCCAGACCCACTTAGTTCTTGAAGATCCAGTGGGTCTGATGTCTGTAAAATACAGTACAGAAACTATATAGGTTTCTGCACTGTATTTTACTTACACTGAACAGATCTATGCTTTCAGCACAGATCTGTTCAGCACCATGGACAGCAGGACGCCTGAGCAGGCGTCCTGTTGCCATGGGAACCTTCCCCGTCTGTCACAACTTCGCAGACGGGGAAGGGTGAGGACGGGGCTTCGGGGGGCTCTCTGGGGGCTCTCTCCCTCTCCCATCGGGGGGCTGCAAAGGCACAGCAGCCCCCCGATCGGAGAGGGAGGGAGCTCCTTGCGCTGTTAACCTTTTCCATACAGCGGTCCGTACGGACCGCTGCATGGAAAGGGTTAAACGGCTGACATCGCATCACCGATGTCAGCCGTTTATACCAGGGTGCCAGCAATGTGCTGGCACCCTGGTATAACCCACTAGACGCCAACGATTATGCAATGGGAGGCGGGCGGGGGATCGCGATCCCGCCTGCCGCACCGCCCGCCTCCCGCAACGCCCCCACTGCCTGCGACACCCCCCCTGCACCACCCGCCGCCATCAAATCATGCAGGGGTGCAGGGGGGGGTGCGCAATATTGATTTTAGGCACTCTGAAGTTTCTGATCCCCGCGGTCAGGGACCGCGGGGATCAGAAACGGCAAAAAGCGCAGCAAACCGCAGGTCTGAATTGACCTGCGGTTTGCTGCGATCGCCGACACGGGGGGGTCAAATGACCCCCCCCTGCATTGTTACGGGATGCCGGCTGAATGATTTCAGCCGGCGTCCCGTTCCGATTAACCCCCGCGGCGCCGGAATGCAGATTTTAAGTCAGGACGTACCGGTACGTCCTCGGTCCTTAAGGACTCGGGAAATAGGGCGTACCGGTACGTCCTCGGTCCTTAAGGGGTTAAAGATGACAGTCTGCAGGTAAAGCACATCTTGTTTGTTTCATTTCAAATCCATTGTGGTGGTGTAAAGAGCCAAAAATGTTACAATTGTGTCGATGTCCCAATATTTATGGACCTGGCTGTATATTCTTGTATATAGGAGCAGTATTATAGTAGTTATATTCTTATACATAGGAGGCAGTATTATAGTAGTTATATTCTTGTACATAGGAGCAGTATTATAGTAGTTATATTCTTGTACATAGGAACAGTATTATAGTAGTTATATTCCTGTACATAGGGAGCAGTATTATAGTAGTTATATTCTTGTACATAGGAGCAGTATTATAGTAGTTATATTCTTGTACATAGGAGCAGTATTATAGTAGTTATATTCTTGTACATAGGAACAGTATTATAGTAGTTATATTCCTGTACATAGGGAGCAGTATTATAGTAGTTATATTCTTGTACATAGGAGCAGTATTATAGTAGTTATATTCTTGTACATAGGAGCAGTATTATAGTAGTTATATTCTTGTACATAGGAGCAGTATTATAGTAGTTATATGAGCAGTATTATAGCAGTTATATTCTTGTATCGTACATAGGAGCAGTATTATAGTAGTTATAGGAGCAGTATTATAGCAGTTATATTCTTGTACATAAGAGGCAGTATTATAGTAGTTATATTCTTGTACATCGGAGCAGTATTATAGTAGTTATATTCTTGTACATAAGAGGCAGTATTATAGTAGTTATCTTCTTGTACATAGGAGGCAGTATTATAGTAGTTATATTCTTATACATAGGAAGCAGTATTATAGTAGTTATCTTCTTGTACATAGGAGCAGTATTATAGTAGTTATAGGAGCAGTATTATAGCAGTTATATTCTTGTATCGTACATAGGAGCAGTATTATAGTAGTTATAGGAGCAGCATTATAGCAGTTATATTCATGCAGTACATGCAGTTAGAGTTGAGCGAACACCTGGATGTTCGGGTTCGAGAAGTTCGGCCGAACATCCCGGAAATGTTCGGGTTCGGGATCCGAACCCGATCCGAACTTCGTCCCGAACCCGAACCCCATTGAAGTCAATGGGGACCCGAACTTTTCGGCACTAAAAAGGCTGTAAAACAGCCCAGGAAAGAGCTAGAGGGCTGCAAAAGGCAGCAACATGTAGGTAAATCCCCTGCAAACAAATGTGGATAGGGAAATGAATTAAAATAAAAATTAAATAAATAAAAATTAACCAAAATCAATTGGAGAGAGGTCCCATAGCAGAGAATCTGGCTTCACGTCACCCACCACTGGAACAGTCCATTCTCAGATATTTAGGCCCCGGCACCCAGGCAGAGGAGAGAGGTCCCGTAACAGAGAATCTGTCTTCATGTCAGCAGAGAATTAGTCTGCATGTCATAGCAGAGAATGAGGCTTCACGTCAGCCACCACTGCAACAGTCCATTGGCATATATTTAGGCCCAGCACCCAGGCAGAGGAGGGAGGTCCCGTAACAGACAATCTGGCTTCATGTCAGCAGAGAATTAGTCTGCATGTCATAGCAGAGAATGAGGCTTCACGTCAGCCACCACTGCAACAGTCCATTGGCATATATTTAGGCCCAGCACACACACAGGCAGAGGAGAGAGGTCCCGTAACAGAGAATCTGGCTTCATGTCAGCAGAGAATTAGTCTGCATGTCATAGCAGAGAATGAGGCTTCACGTCACCCACCACTGCAACAGTCCATTGGCATATATTTAGGCCCAGCACACACACAGGCAGAGGAGAGAGGTCCCGTAACAGACAATCTGGCTTCATGTCAGCAGAGAATTAGTCTGCATGTCATAGCAGAGAATGAGGCTTCACGTCACCCACCACTGCAACAGTCCATTGGCATATATTTAGGCCCAGCACACACACAGGCAGAGGAGAGAGGTCCCGTAACAGAGAATCTGTCTTCATGTCAGCAGAGAATTAGTCTGCATGTCATAGCAGAGAATCAGGCTTCACGTCACCCACCACTGCAACAGTCCATTGGCATATATTTAGGCCCAGCACCCAGGCAGAGGAGGGAGGTCCCGTAACAGAGAATCTGTCTTCATGTCAGCAGAGAATTAGTCTGCATGTCATAGCAGAGAATGAGGCTTCACGTCAGCCACCACTGCAACAGTCCATTGGCATATATTTAGGCCCAGCACCCAGGCAGAGGAGGGAGGTCCCGTAACAGAGAATCTGTCTTCATGTCAGCAGAGAATCAGTCTGCATGTCATAGCAGAGAATGAGGCTTCACGTCAGCCACCACTGCAACAGTCCATTGGCATATATTTAGGCCCAGCACACACACAGGCAGAGGAGAGAGGTCCCGTAACAGAGGATCTGGCTTCATGTCAGCAGAGAATCAGTCTGCATGTCATAGCAGAGAATCAGGCTTCACGTAAGCCACCACTGCAACAGTCCATTGTCATAAATTTAGGCCCAGCACCCAGGCAGAGGAGAGAGGTCCCGTAACAGAGAATCTGGCTTCATGTCAGCAGAGAATCAGTCTTCATATCATAGCAGAGAATCAGGCTTCACGTCACCCACCACTGTAAGAGTCAATTTTCATAAATTTAGGCCCAGAACCCAGGCAGAGGAGAAAGGTCCCGTAACAGACAATCTGGCTTCATGTCAGCAGAGAATCAGTCTTCATATCATAGCAGAGAATCAGGCTTCACGTCACCCACCACTGTAAGAGTCAATTTTCATAAATTTAGGCCCAGAACCCAGGCAGAGGAGAAAGGTCCCGTAACAGACAATCTGGCTTCATGTCAGCAGAGAATCAGTCTTCATATCATAGCAGAGAATCAGGCTTCACGTCACCCACCACTGCAACAGTCCATTGGCATATATTTAGGCCTAGCACACAGGCAGAGCAGAGAGGTCCCGTAACAGACAATCTGGCTTCATGACAGCAGAGAATCAGTCTGCATGTCATAGCAGAGAATCAGGCTTCACGTCAGCCACCACTGCAACAGTCCATTGGCATATATTTAGGCCTAGCACACAGGCAGAGGAGAGAGGTCCCGTAACAGACAATCTGGCTTCATGTCAGCAGAGAATCAGTCTGCATGTCATAGCAGAGAATCAGGCTTCACGTCACCCACCACTGTAAGAGTCAATTTTCATAAATTTAGGCCCAGAACCCAGGCAGAGGAGAAAGGTCCCGTAACAGACAATCTGGCTTCATGTCAGCAGAGAATCAGTCTTCATATCATAGCAGAGAATCAGGCTTCACGTCACCCACCACTGTAAGAGTCAATTTTCATAAATTTAGGCCCAGAACCCAGGCAGAGGAGAAAGGTCCCGTAACAGACAATCTGGCTTCATGTCAGCAGAGAATCAGTCTTCATATCATAGCAGAGAATCAGGCTTCACGTCACCCACCACTGCAACAGTCCATTGGCATATATTTAGGCCTAGCACACAGGCAGAGCAGAGAGGTCCCGTAACAGACAATCTGGCTTCATGACAGCAGAGAATCAGTCTGCATGTCATAGCAGAGAATCAGGCTTCACGTCAGCCACCACTGCAACAGTCCATTGGCATATATTTAGGCCTAGCACACAGGCAGAGGAGAGAGGTCCCGTAACAGACAATCTGGCTTCATGTCAGCAGAGAATCAGTCTGCATGTCATAGCAGAGAATGAGGCTTCACGTCAGCCACCACTGCAACAGTCCATTGTCATAAATTTAGGCCCAGCACCCAGGCAGAGGAGAGAGGTCCCGTAACAGACAATCTGGCTTCATGTCAGCAGAGAATTAGTCTGCATGTCATAGCAGAGAATCAGGCTTCATGTCAGCCACCACTGCAACAGTCCATTGGCATATATTTAGGCCTAGCACACAGGCAGAGGAGAGGTTCATTCAACTTTGGGTAGCATCGCAATATAATGGTAAAATGAAAATAAAAATAGGATTGAATGAGGAAGTGCCCTGGAGTCCAATAATATATGGTTATGGGGAGGTAGTTAATGTCTAATCTGGACAAGGGACGGACAGGTCCTGTGGGATCCATGCCTGGTTCATTTTTATGAACGTCAGCTTGTCCACATTGGCTGTAGACAGGCGGCTGCGTTTGTCTGTAATGACGCCCCCTGCCGTGCTGAATACACGTTCAGACAAAACGCTGGCTGCCGGGCAGGCCAGCACCTCCAAGGCATAAAAGGCTAGCTCTGGCCACGTGGACAATTTAGAGACCCAGAAGTTGAATGGGGCCGAACCATCAGTCAGTACGTGGAGGGGTGTGCACACGTACTGTTCCACCATGTTAGTGAAATGTTGCCTCCTGCTAACACGTTGCGTATCAGGTGGTGGTGCAGTTAGCTGTGGCGTGTTGACAAAAGTTTTCCACATCTCTGCCATGCTAACCCTGCCCTCAGAGGAGCTGGCCGTGACACAGCTGCCTTGGCGACCTCTTGCTCCTCCTCTGCCTTGGCCTTGGGCTTCCACTTGTTCCCCTGTGACATTTGGGAATGCTCTCAGTAGCGCGTCTACCAACGTGCGCTTGTACTCGCGCATCTTCCTATCACGCTCCAGTGCAGGAAGTAAGGTGGGCACATTGTCTTTGTAGCGTGGATCCAGCAGGGTGGCAACCCAGTAGTCCGCACAGGTTAAAATGTGGGCAACTCTGCTGTCGTTGCGCAGGCACTGCAGCATGTAGTCGCTCATGTGTGCCAGGCTGCCCAGGGATAAGGACAAGCTGTCCTCTGTGGGAGGCGTATCGTCATCGTCCTGCCTTTCCCCCCAGCCACGCACCAGTGATGGACCCGAGCTGCGTTGGGTGCCACCCCGCTGTGACCATGCTTCATCCTCATCCTCCTCCACCTCCTCCTCATCCTCGTCCTCCTCGTCCTCCAGTAGTGGGCCCTGGCTGGCCACATTTGTACCTGGCCTCTGCTGTTGCCAAAAACCTCCCTCTGAGTCACTTCGAAGAGACTGGCCTGAAAGTGCTAAAAATGACCCCTCTTCCTCCTCCTCCTCCTCCTCCTCCTGGGCCACCTCCTCTTCCATCATCGCCCTAAGTGTTTTCTCAAGGAGACATAGAAGTGGTATTGTAACGCTGATAACGGTGTCATCGCCACTGGCCATGTTGGTGGAGTACTCGAAACAGCGCAACAGGGCACACAGGTCTCGCATGGAGGCCCAGTCATTGGTGGTGAAGTGGTGCTGTTCTGTAGTGCGACTGACCCGTGCGTGCTGCAGCTGAAACTCCACTATGGCCTGCTGCTGCTCGCACAGTCTGTCCAGCATGTGCAAGGTGGAGTTCCACCTGGTGGGCACGTCGCATATGAGGCGGTGAGCGGGAAGGCCGAAGTTACGCTGTAGCGCAGACAGGCGAGCAGCAGCAGGATGTGAACGCTGGAAGCGCGAACAGACGGCCCGCACTTTATGCAGCAGCTCTGACATGTCGGGGTAGTTTTGAATGAACTTCTGCACCACCAAATTCAGCACATGCGCCAAGCAAGGGATGTGCGTCAAATTGGCTAGTCCCAGAGCTGCAACGAGATTTCGCCCATTATCACACACCACCAGGCCGGGCTTGAGGCTCACCGGCAGCAACCACTCGTCGGTCTGTTGTTCTATACCCCGCCACAACTCCTGTGCGGTGTGGGGCCTGTCCCCCAAACATATGAGTTTCAGAATGGCCTGCTGACGTTTACCCCGGGCTGTGCTGAAGTTGGTGGTGAAGGTGTGTGGCTGACTGGATGAGCAGGTGGAAGAAGAGGAGGAGGAAGCCGAGAAGGAGGAGGTGGCAACAGGAGGCAAAGAATGTTGCCCTGCGATCCTTGGCGGCGGAAGGACGTGCGCCAAACAGCTCTCCGCCTGGGGCCCAGCTGCCACTACATTTACCCAGTGTGCAGTTAGGGAGATATAGCGTCCCTGGCCGTGCTTACTGGTCCACGTATCTGTGGTTAGGTGGACCTTGCCACAGATGGCGTTGCGCAGTGCACACTTGATTTTATCGGATACTTGGTTGTGCAGGGAAGGCACGGCTCTCTTGGAGAAGTAGTGGCGGCTGGGAACAACATACTGTGGGACAGCAAGCGACATGAGCTGTTTGAAGCTGTCTGTGTCCACCAGCCTAAATGACAGCATTTCATAGGCCAGTAGTTTAGAAATGCTGGCATTCAGGGCCAGGGATCGAGGGTGGCTAGGTGGGAATTTACGCTTTCTATCAAATGTTTGTGAGATGGAGAGCTGAACGCTGGCGTGTGACATGGTTGAGACGCTTGGTGACGGAGGTGGTGGTGGTGGTGTTGGTGGTACATCCCCTGTTTGCTGGGCGGCAGGTGCCAACGTTCCTCCAGAGGCGGAGGAAGAGGCCGAGGCGGCAGCAGCAGAATAGGCCGAGGCGGCAGCAGCAGAAGAGGTAGCAGGGGGAGCCTGAGTGACTTCCTTGGTTTTAAGGTGTTTACTCCACTGCAGTTCATGCTTTGCATGCAGGTGCCTGGTCATGCAGGTTGTGCTCAGGTTCAGAACGTTAATGCCTCGCTTCAGGCTCTGATGGCACAGCGTGCAAACCACTCGGGTCTTGTCGTCAGCACATTGTTTGAAGAAGTGCCATGCCAGGGAACTCCTTGAAGCTGCCTTTGGGGTGCTCGGTCCCAGATGGCGGCGGTCAGTAGCAGGCGGAGTCTCTTGGCGGCGGGTGTTCTGCTTTTGCCCACTGCTCCCTCTTTTGCTACGCTGTTGGCTCGGTCTCACCACTGCCTCTTCCTCCGAACTGTGAAAGTCAGTGGCACGACCTTCATTCCATGTGGGGTCTAGGACCTCATCGTCCCCTGCATCGTCTTCCACCCAGTCTTGATCCCTGACCTCCTGTTCAGTCTGCACACTGCAGAAAGACGCAGCAGTTGGCACCTGTGTTTCGTCATCATCAGAGACATGCTGAGGTGGTATTCCCATGTCCTCATCATCAGGAAACATAAGTGGTTGTGCGTCAGTGCATTCTATGTCTTTCACCGCTGGGGAAGGGCTAGGTGGATGCCCTTGGGAAACCCTGCCAGCGGAGTCTTCAAACAGCATAAGAGACTGCTGCATAACTTGAGGCTGAGACAGTTTCCCTGGTATGCATGGGGGTGATGTGACAGACTGATGGGGTTGGTTTTCAGGCGCCATCTGTGCGCTTTCTGCAGAAGACTGGGTGGGAGATAATGTGAACGTGCTGGATCCACTGTCGGCCACCCAATTGACTAATGCCTGTACCTGCTCAGGCCTTACCATCCTTAGAACGGCATTGGGCCCCACCATATATCGCTGTAAATTCTGGCGGCTACTGGGACCTGAGGTAGTTGGTACACTAGGACGTGTGGATGTGGCAGAACGGCCACGTCCTCTCCCAGCACCAGAGGGTCCACTAACACCACCACGACCATGTCCACGTCCGCGTCCCTTACTAGATGTTTTTCTCATTGTTATGGTTCACCACAACAACAAATATATTATTTGGCCCAATGTATTGTATTCAAATTCAGCGGGATATAAATTTGAGGCCTAGTATTTAGGCGCTGGGTGACCGGTATGGATTTAGTGACAGAATTAGACTTGGAAATGCACAGAAGCGTGTGTGTGAAGTTATTCTGAATGACCCTATGTGCACCTTCAATATGATCTACCCTTTTAGGGATAGATTTCAAATAGCTCTGATATAGCAGAAACGACTAAATTATGAAATTGCTAAATTGGGAATTGTATTTCAACCCAGAACAAAAAATGTGCTTTGACGGACACTAAATAACTTTCCCAGCCACAACAGGACAGCGGTAACGAGAGATTTAGCGGGATATAAATTTGAGGCCTAGTATTTAGGCGCTGGGTGACAGGTATGGGTTTAGTGCCAGAATTAGACTTGGAAATACACAGTAGCGGGTGTGTGTGAAGTTATTCTGAATGACCCAATGTGCACCTTGAATATTATATACCCTTTTAGGGATAGATTTCAAATAGCTCTGATATAGCAGAAACCACTAAATTATGAAATTGCTAAATTGGGAATTGTATTTCAACCCAGAACAAGAAATGTGCTTGAACGGACACTAAATAACTCGCCCAGCTACAGCACTAAGGACAGATTTAGCGGGATATAAATTTGAGGCCTAGTATTTAGGCGCTGGGTGACAGGTATGGGTTTAGTGCCAGAATTAGACTTGGAAATACACAGTAGCGGGTGTGTGTGAAGTTATTCTGAATGACCCAATGTGCACCTTGAATATTATATACCCTTTTAGGGATAGATTTCAAATAGCTCTGATATAGCAGAAACCACTAAATTATGAAATTGCTAAATTGGGAATTGTATTTCAACCCAGAACAAAAAATGTGCTTTGACGGACACTAAATAACTTTCCCAGCCACAACAGGACAGCGGTAACGAGAGATTTAGCGGGATATAAATTTGAGGCCTAGTATTTAGGCGCTGGGTGACAGGTATGGGTTTAGTGACAGAATTAGATTTGGAAATGCACAGTAGCGGGTGTGTGAAGTTATTCTGAATGACCCTATGTGCACCTTGAATATTATATACCCTTTTAGGGATAGATTTCAAATAGCTCTGATATAGCAGAAACCACTAAATTATGAAATTGCTAAATTGGGAATTGTATTTCAACCCAGAACAAGAAATGTGCTTGAACGGACACTAAATAACTCGCCCAGCTACAGCACTAAGGACAGATTTAGCGGGATATAAATTTGAGGCCTAGTATTTAGGCGCTGGGTGACAGGTATGGGTTTAGTGCCAGAATTAGACTTGGAAATACACAGTAGCGGGTGTGTGTGAAGTTATTCTGAATGACCCAATGTGCACCTTGAATATTATATACCCTTTTAGGGATAGATTTCAAATAGCTCTGATATAGCAGAAACCACTAAATTATGAAATTGCAAAATTGGGAATTGTATTTCAACCCAGAACAAGAAATGTGCTTGAACGGACACTAAATAACTCGCCCAGCTACAGCACTAGGGACAGATTTAGCTGGATATAAATTTGAGGCCTAGTATTTAGGCGCTGCGTGACAGGTATGGGTTTAGTGACAGAATTAGACTTGGAAATACACAGTAGCGGGTGTGTGTGAAGTTATTCTGAATGACCCAATGTGCACCTTGAATATTATATACCCTTTTAGGGATAGATTTCAAATAGCTCTGATATAGCAGAAACCACTAAATTATGAAATTGCTAAATTGGGAATTGTATTTCAACCCAGAACAAAAAATGTGCTTTGACGGACACTAAATAACTTTCCCAGCCACAACAGGACAGCGGTAACGAGAGATTTAGCGGGATATAAATTTGAGGCCTAGTATTTAGGCGCTGGGTGACAGGTATGGGTTTAGTGCCAGAATTAGACTTGGAAATACACAGTAGCGGGTGTGTGTGAAGTTATTCTGAATGACCCAATGTGCACCTTGAATATTATATACCCTTTTAGGGATAGATTTCAAATAGCTCTGATATAGCAGAAACCACTAAATTATGAAATTGCTAAATTGGGAATTGTATTTCAACCCAGAACAAGAAATGTGCTTGAACGGACACTAAATAACTCGCCCAGCTACAGCACTAAGGACAGATTTAGCGGGATATAAATTTGAGGCCTAGTATTTAGGCGCTGGGTGACAGGTATGGGTTTAGTGCCAGAATTAGACTTGGAAATACACAGTAGCGGGTGTGTGTGAAGTTATTCTGAATGAAACAATGTGCACCTTGAATATTATATACCCTTTTAGGGATAGATTTCAAATAGCTCTGATATAGCAGAAACCACTAAATTATGAAATTGCAAAATTGGGAATTGTATTTCAACCCAGAACAAGAAATGTGCTTGAACGGACACTAAATAACTCGCCCAGCTACAGCACTAGGGACAGATTTAGCTGGATATAAATTTGAGGCCTAGTATTTAGGCGCTGCGTGACAGGTATGGGTTTAGTGACAGAATTAGACTTGGAAATACACAGTAGCGGGTGTGTGTGAAGTTATTCTGAATGACCCAATGTGCACCTTGAATATTATATACCCTTTTAGGGATAGATTTCAAATAGCTCTGATATAGCAGAAACCACTAAATTATGAAATTGCAAAATTGGGAATTGTATTTCAACCCAGAACAAGAAATGTGCTTGAACGGACACTAAATAACTCGCCCAGCTACAGCACTAGGGACAGATTTAGCTGGATATAAATTTGAGGCCTAGTATTTAGGCGCTGGGTGACAGGTATGGGTTTAGTGACAGAATTAGACTTGGAAATACACAGTAGCGGGTGTGTGTGAAGTTATTCTGAATGACCCAATGTGCACCTTGAATATTATATACCCTTTTAGGGATAGATTTCAAATAGCTCTGATATAGCAGAAACCACTAAATTATGAAATTGCTAAATTGGGAATTGTATTTCAACCCAGAACAAGAAATGTGCTTGAACGGACACTAAATAACTCGCCCAGCTACAGCACTAGGGACAGATTTAGCTGGATATAAATTTGAGGCCTAGTATTTAGGCGCTGGGTGACCGGTATGGATTTAGTGACAGAATTAGACTGGGATATGGCCAAAAAATAAACAGACTATTGCTGGTTAAATGCACTTGGTGTGACAGCTTCACCCTGATGTAGGCTTTAGCCAAAAAACAACCACACCATTGAGGGTTAAATGCACTTGGTGACAGGCGCAGCTTGCCCCTGATTTAGTATATGGCCAAAAAATGAACAGACTATTGCTGGTTAAATGCACTTGGTGTGACAGCTTCACCCTGATGTAGGCTTTAGCCAAAAAACAACCACACCATTGAGGGTTAAATGCACTTGGTGACAGGCGCAGCTTGCCCCTGATTTTGTATATGGCCAAAAAATGAACAGACTATTGCTGGTTAAATGCACTTGGTGTGACAGCTTCACCCTGATGTAGGCTTTAGCCAAAAAACAACCACACCATTGAGGGTTAAATGCACTTGGTCGCAGCTTGTGCTGGCGCACCACAAGACACAAAATGGCCGCCGATCACCCCAGAAAAATGTGACTGACAAACGGTTTGTGCAGCCTAAAAACAGTGAGCAATTGAGGATCAGCAGCTCAATGATCCACAGCTGCAGATCGATCAGTTAATCAAGTCCTTTGGAGGAGTTAATCTGCCTAATCTCGCCCTACTGTCGCAGCCGCAACCTCTCCCTACGCTAATCAGAGCAGAGTGACGGGCGGCGCTATGTGACTCCAGCTTAAATAGAGGCTGGGTCACATGGTGCTCTGGCCAATCACAGCCATGCCAATAGTAGGCATGGCTGTGATGGCCTCTTGGGGCAAGTAGTATGACGCTTGTTGATTGGCTGCTTTGCAGCCTTTCAAAAAGCGCCAAGAAAGCGTCACAAAAGCGCGAAGAAAGCGACGAACACCGAACCCGAACCCGGACTTTTACGAAAATGTCCGGGTTCGGGTCCGTGTCACGGACACCCCAAAATTCGGTACGAACCCGAACTATACAGTTCGAGTTCGCTCATCCCTACATGCAGTGTTATAGTAAACATATTCCTTTACATGAAAGGTTTTATTATTGTAGTAATAGTCATGTACATATAAAGTAATATCAGCAGCTTCTGTTTTATATGGTTCAGTAAATTGTTTAATATTTACAAGACTTTAAGTGCTATAATACTGCCTCCTATGGACTAGTCTATGAATCTAAACAGGTAGAAAAACTTTGGTAATTTAAGAGAGTAATCACTCACATCTTATGATATGGACTGTGCTGATACGGTATTTATTCCAAAGAAGAGAAATTCTATTATGTCTCAGATTATTTGTCTATAAAATATCATTTCTTTTCAGGAGTATTTGAGGACAGAAGTGGAGACTGTTGGGAAAAAAAATAGGGCAGAAATCTGAGTGTTTACAGTAAATAGAAAATGTAAACTTAGGTTAGCAAAAACGTTTCCAGAAAGAAGAGGGAGAAGCAGAGAATTTTCTCGACTCTATTTGCATTTTTATTGCTTGTAAGTTGCTACAAAGTGTTTGACTGTTGGCTCCTATCAGGCATAATATAATGCTCGGTCTATGTAATTTCTGCTCACCCTCTCGAGAAAGTGCACGGTAAATTCAGCTCCTTATTGTCGGCTACCAAACGACTTCTTATTGAAAATTAAACCAAGACTTGTGCTGGGCGAAAATAAAGCAGAGTTTTGAGTCTGTATGCAAAGTTTGGGATTTAAATGCTGATGATAGGGCATATGTCACTGCAAACTAGACTTACTATTCCACTGCAAGTGTGAAATGTTCATAGAGAGGTAAGAAAATCAATTCCCGGCATAATGTTCAGCGTAGAGCGGCATATCAATGTTCCAGCAGACTCTTAGCTGAAAATTTCTTCAGTACATAAATACTGTAATGATCCTTACAGGCAAATTAAAGTGACATGTGACAGTAATAACCATAATAAACTTTGCTCTTTGGGAGAACCTAGGTAAGGGCAGATACGAAAGAAAGAAAGAAAGGAAGTCTCAGGAAATGGAAGGTCATTTGCAGGATGATGACTAGAGGGAGCACTTTGCACAGCAGATATGACCATTATTTGAGTTGCCTGAAAGGGGTTTTTCAAAGGCATGGCTGCTTTCTTCAACAGTGCAGCGCATGTCCACAGGCATACTTATGGCGGGTTTACACGGGTTGATTGCCAGGCAGATTATCGGGTATGAATCTGCCCATATAAAGGTGCAGCCGATCACCCGATGAACAAGCGAAACACTCACTCATCGAGTGGAATGATCTTTCGTGCAAGCAAGTAAATTATTATTTCTGGCAGCAGACCAATGCAGCTCTATGAGGTAGAGAGATTGCAGTAGCGATCACTTATTCTTGTACTGTGCAGGTGATTGCCGCATGTAAACGCAGTGCTTCACCCCCACTGAACGAGCAGCCACTTGTTGGAAAGGGACTCTTCCTTCCCAGTAATCAGCTGCTCCTCTGAGTGAGTAAACCCACCTTTACTCTTCATTGGACTTAAGCTGCAGTACCAGATGCTCGTGGACAAGGGTGGCGCTATTTGTGGAACAAGCAGCCATGTTTTTTTTATTTTTATGCTGTACAAACTCACAGGCTTACTAGCTTTATATTAATCCAATGCATTTGAAAGTAAAAAGTGAAGGAAGTGAATGGAGAGAGAGCATCTGGTAACAAATGGGTGTTTCTCAACAATATATATGCATTGTCTAAGGGGTTTTTCATTATGGAAAGCCCCTAGTATGCTAGCATGTGTGTGCAGTATTATAGGCCAGGCGATGCCCCTAGTATGCTGAGTACATGTGTACAGTGTTGTAAGCCATGTGATACCCCTCTGGATTCCTGGAAATATTTCAAGTTAGCTTTCCTAAACCTATTTCATGCCAGCAGATGTTAGCCATGATAATTTGCATATATTTTACCCAGAAATCCAGAGGAACATTATCTAGCCTACAATAGTCATCATGAATATCAACTGGTCTCCATAATAGAAATAGACCCACCCAAATGTTACCCCTAAAGCCTTGCAACTAGAAAAAATTTTCTTATCTGCTTTTCTTTGATAAAGAGTTTTTGTCCTGAAAGAATTAGTTGCAGATGTGAGGCTGGCTTAGCTATTTTTCTAGCTTTACTACACAAGCATGTTTAAACGTCAGGAAGGTGTCTCTGCTAATATGCTGTGTGAGAATGATGCAAAGCTCATATTGCTGCTGAAATTTTCTTACTGTTTACCTACTTGCTATGCAGATATAATTATATATTCTGCTGTCTCACCCTATAATGGGACATCTTCTTCCTATTCACCTGAGAATACATCATCAGCATAGCCAAGACATACAACACCTCCAGCAACCTTATTTCATGATTTTGGATCAACTTCAGATGAACCAGAGACACCTCAAAGTAACCTTCAACTGAAAATGAGAAAAGAGAATTACAACATCACACAAAACTTACACCTCTCTCAATAAAACATGAAAGCAATTTTTCTTTTTAGAAGGACAGAAGAACCAGAATGTCTCAAGAAAGACTTGTCTTACTTGGTTAAAGTGCCTTGTGGGGTATTTTTTGGGTTGCTCTTTATCATTAGGGAGACCAAAAATATTAGGCATCAGTATTGTATGTCAGGTGACATTACTCTTGGTTTCTAGGAAGAGTATATGCAAATCTTATATCTTAATTTGACTGGCATGAGAAAAATTTTGCATTCTTTTCTGTTTTGGAAGAAAAGCTAATTTGAATATCTTTCCCAGAAACCCTATGGTATGCAAATTAGCTTGCCTGACAAAAAAGAGGGGATATTCTATCTAATGCTAGAAGAATTAAGATATGCAATTTGCATATACTATTCCTAGAAGCCAAGAGTAGTGTCACCTGGCATGCAATACTCATGCATATTTTTCGACAAACACACATTTCTATACTAGTTTCTCTCTGTCGTTTGCCCAAAACGAATTACAAAATTTGTCTTAATCTGAACTTTTTCAGAAGTTCTGACCAAATCACGAACTGGTGAATCAGTTCACTCATCTTTAATGTAGACCTAATGATCTTCATGGTAGCAGACTATGAACGCTAGGTAGTCTGACTCTGCAGTTAAGGCTATAGCATGCATGCATACTGTATGTAAGTGATCTAAATGAATTGATCATTGTAGATTTATGCTTGGGCTCCCAAAGTTAAAGCTTGCAAAATTTTTAGAAAAGCAATACTGTCTTAAACTGGATTGCTGTGCCAATATCTACAGTAACCTGATAAGATAACTACATCACTGCGAGAAGCTGCTGGTTTTGAAGTATATTTTTATATCTCTCTTACCATCGGGAAGACCAACCTTGAGGAGAAGAACCAGGAGTACTAATAGATTCACTCTCAGAGGTTGAGATGTCTTTGATTCAATGTATAGGAGAAAGGAAACATGTTACTTAGGATAAGTCCTGGAATATGAAGATAATCATTTATAGGTTTCTTCCCCATGGAGATCTTAAAATGTCTGTTATGGATTTTGTATAATAAAGAGGGACTTTGTCGATGGCGCGTTAATCCGGCACAGGAGATTTATCCAGGCTCCTCATGAAAAGATGCATTAATAAGCGTTATCTCACAAGGGACAGGTCTGATGTCTCCACTGTGATAACGAGGCTTAAAGGTTCATTGTCAACTAAACAGATAAATAATGATTTACTTTTAGTAGGAAGTTTCTATCTTGTGTTGACTTCATAGTGTTACAGACCTCAACAACCTCAACCTCCATAATGAACTTTCCTGATCACATTTCCCAGGTTGTGGTTCCTAAGGTAGTCAGCAACTGCCAGCAAATGACAATAATGAGGGTAAACAGGTCAGGGTAGTCAATAGCCAATACCTAGGAGGTGGTTAGAGTGAAGTAGAAGTATCAGAGAAAATTGAGGTAGAAGTTGGAACTCACATCACCATCTTAGAGGCCAACAATCAGGGTGGTTCAGTGGTTAATACTGTTTTCTTCAAATGCTGGTTTCCTGGGGGCAATGAGGGGCAACATCTGCATGGAGTTTGTTTGGGTCTCCTCCTGGCACTCACCCCACACTCCAAAAACATTTTGATAGGTTATCATACAGTTGAATAGTGTGGTGGGGCACATAACCAATGATTCCCGGCCCTACTATTTACTCTAATAGGCCACAGGTACTAAGCCTTAAGCCCATGAAGCAACTCAGGTGGTAATGAAGCCTTTCTGTGCCAGGACAGGGACAACTGAAGCTGCAGGCCAGAAAAGGCTTATGGCCTGCTTTTCATACTGAAGCATGGAGAGGGCATTATTATACTGGGGCACTTTAGGGGTCCTTATTACTACTGAGGCTATACTAATAGGGCATTATTCCTACCTGTGCACTATGGGGCATTATTCCTACCTGTGATACTATTAATGGGCACAACATCAAGAGTACTACTACTAAAAACTGCGCTTTCAGGGAGCATCAGAGGGCTTTGGGAGAGAATAACTATTGGTGGGACTTTTGGGAGCACTATTAGTACGTTGAAGACTATATATGCAGCACTTTTATTTCTTCAGTATAGTATTTGTGGGCATTGGAGAGCACAGTATTGGGGATAGAAACAAAATGTCTGTGAGGAATCTAAGATTTCTGTCTGACCAACCCTGCAGAGACAAGACAAGGCTTTTCCTCAACCAAATTCAGAGAAGTCCACAGCCAACATACATGTGTTGCCTTCCCTGACATTTTTGTCCATGCACTGTCGCTTTAAAATGGCCGTCAACCTTCTGTAAAGTTCAATGCTTCTTCCTTTCAGAGGCTGTCTTGTCTTAAAGTCACTGGATATGTGCAAGAACTAGCATTTGAAGGCTATGTACACCTTCAGGGACATTTTTTTTTTTAACAATTGCATTTTACCCATTTTGGGCTTAAAATATTTTTTTTCAATTGGTCTTTATAAAAAAAAAGTATTCTGCAGCTTTGTCATAAAGGGTTAACCTCTCCCTAGCTTTGAAAATCATACTTTTACTTTGTGCCATCTTATAACCCTTATCTCTAAATTACTAATAGCTCAAAAACACTTATTTAAGCCACATTCTTATTAGGCCTCTTTCACACTACAGTATGTCCATTTCAGTGTTTTGCGGTCCGTTTTTCACGGATCCGTTGTTCAGTTTTTTTGCTTCCGTTGTGGTTCCGTTTCCGTTCCGTTGTTCCGTTCCGTTTTTCCGTATGGCATATACAGTATACAGTAATTACATAGAAAAAATTGGGCTGGGCATAACATTTTCAATAGATGGTTCCGAAAAAATGGAACGGAAACGGAAGACATACGGATGCATTTCCGTATGTGTTCCGTTTTTTTTGCGGACCCATTGACTTGAATGGAGCCACGGACCGTGATTTGCGGGCAATAATAGGACATGTTCTATCTTTCAACGGAACGGAAAAACGGAAATACGGAAACGGAATGCATACGGAACACATTCAGTTTTTTTTTGCGGAACCATTGAAATGAATGGTTCCGTATACGGACCGTATACGGAACTCAAAAAACGGACCGCAAAACGGAAAAAAAAAGCGGTAGTGTAAAAGAGGCCTTAGTAAGATAAGAAATTATCTATAATGAATGTTTATAGGTCAGAGATAAGGAGCCGTCAGCTGAATTCTCTGATGGAATACGATAAATACACAGAGCATGCTAATAGAGAATCTCAAGACTGTACAGAGAAAGGGGCTCAACATTTTTAATAAAGACCAATTGAATGATTTTTAGCTCAAAATTAGTACAATGCAAACATTGCCCCTAAAGGTGTCCATAGCCTTTAACCCATTTGGCAGCGAACCACCAAGTCAGAGCACTACGGCCTCCACTATTGTCTGAGGAGCATCCTGTGCTCTTCTATATTAGATGGGAATGAGGATGTCAAATATGCCCTGGCTTGTCCTATCTAAAGATGGTTAGAAGAGGTATATTCTTGTGACCTAAACCATTAGGTGGCTTTTCTTCCTTTTTATCTTCTTCTTGTTTGTCATAAGAGCACCTGGGAAGTTATCCAGGCTAATATCTACAACTACTGAATATAATGAAGACAAGGATGGTCTGTCATTTGAATTTGGATGTAGGCAATCAATTACACTGGATAACAAAGACAGAAAATGATTGATCAGATGACAAGATGAAAAAATTCCTCTGCAACTTCCACCATCGAGGCGTGTCACAAAAGTTACAAGATTTCCATCACTTTGCTACCTAAAGGCTCTTTGCTGCCAACTTTAAAGTTCTTAATGTTCATTCTGCTTTACATAACCCCCCCAGCACCCATATACAGGTTTGGTATCTAGGACGGTGTAGTGTAAATAAATCAGGGATATTGCAATATTATGCTGATGTGATTAATGTGATATATGATCAATGTCTATAATTTCATGGGCTATAGTTGTGCCTCGGGACAAGAGAAGGAACGCCGCGTAGGCTCTATAAAATGCATCAGAGGGAATGTAAATGTAAATTATGGAACAACTTTAGTTATATCTACTGTACAAGGTATACAAGTGTGTGGTGAGATAGTCAAAGTCAGTCCCAGAAGTCAGAGGAGGTGATGCTACTGTGAGAACATTTACCCCCAAAAAATAATTTTGGAGAACGGCTTTCCATGGTAAAGTATGAAAATTAGCTGTCTTGTAACTGTGAATGCAGAGAGAACAAATCGGATTAGACCTGAATTTTTAAAATTCAAGTTGCATCCAAATCCGAACTTTTGGTGATTTGATTTGGGTGAATTTTGTTGAGAAAGTAATAGAGAGAATCACATTTTTAACGATTTGTTTATCTCTAACGGCGGCATTTGGAGTGCCTACAGGTCCATAGTCTGGAGCCAGAAGGACTCCAATATGGCCACCACCAACTGCATTATGAACGATGCAGCTGCTTGGAAGTCATGGTGGAAATAGTGCATACTCATTGCACTGTGGCAATGTTTCATCCCAGGCCCAGCATTTTATCTTTAAAATGGGGCAATGACAATCCCCACCATAATTATTGTATCTTTATAGGCACAATGGTACAGAATATACATAAAAATAACATTCTTATTGACTGTTGTGGGAGAAGACTCTCTGTTACGATAGGGCTGGTGGTGGCACGTAATGGACTGCAGACAAAGGAGAGGTAAATGTATCATTTATGTGTAGCTCTTGGATTGAGTTAACGGTAGGTGGTTCACCTATAATCCTTTATATAACTACCATCAGATTTCAAGCTCAAACTTGGCTTTGCTTTTACCTTTGTCTAGGTCATTGCTAAATGCGAAAACTAATCCTTCAGTATAATGTGGATGTTCAAAGAGCTCGGACATCCTTCAGGTTATTGAAATGGGCAAGTGGATTGCCACAACCAAACACCAATATATATGGGAACACAGGATTTGGCTTTAGCTCCCTCTTGTTTTGAGGCTTGAAGACAAATGTCATCTGTTGATGACCATTGCTCATCTTTACATTTGTTGCTGTTGACACATACACATTGCATCCAACAGGTCTTTAGTAGTGTTGGTCGAGCTCCAAAGTGCTCGTGTGCTCGAGTAGAACACTTCCCGATGCTTGGATGCTCTACAGAGCACCCAAGCACAATGGAAGTCAATGGGAGAACCCAAGTATCAAACCAGGCATCCCCTGCTCTGAAGAGGGGATGGTTGTCTGGACTCTAGTTTGGCTTAGGGGTCCCTGCTCTGACTCCATATATAGCTATGTCCATATATGGAGTCAGTGCTTGGGGACACCCAGTGTATTTAAATCTAATTTAGCCTCTATTTCTGAAAAGTTTCTGACAGGATTCAAACTCACAACCTTCTACATTACAGCCAAGAATCTTAACCACTACACTATAGAGCTGCATGGCCAGTTACTTTAATAAATAAATAAATAAATAAATACAATAAAAAAATTATATAAAAAAATAAAAAAGAGACTTCTGCTGTATAGGAATACTTACTAGTACTAAGTATTCCTATACAGCAGAAGTTATATATATATATTTTTTTTTTTAAGTAACTGGCCATGCAGCTCTATAGTGTATTGGTTAACATTCTGGGCTGTAATGTAGAAGGTTGTAAAAAGTTGTAAGTTCAAATCCTGGAAGAAACTTCAGAAATAGAGGCTAAATTAAATTTAAAGGGAGTCTTTCATCTATACTGACCGTTATAGAACATTAACACCATTATCAGCTGTGCTGTTCCAGCCTTTATGCTTCTATTTTACTAATTGCTGTGTTCGCATTATCTTATCATTTACTATGTTGTGTAACGCTGCCACCCTGTGGTTATTCTTATAATATCTTTTATAGTGTGTTATGTAAATTTCCATTGCATTGCTCTCCTCCCTCTTTTGTGACATCACATCCTCTGCAAGGTCCTTCGTACTTCCTCTTTGTTGCAGACTTCAAGATGGTGAGAGCAATTCTTTTTGACCTCTAATATCTCTAATATCCTCTAGTATACCTGATTCTCTGCATTTGTTTCCAAGCAAGGCAAATCAATAAATTATCAAAGCTTCACCATTGTATTCTCCTCACTGGATTATCACATGCAACTGGTGCCTATATCTGGAGATATTAGTGAGTTCAGCTATCTACCATTGCTTGTACAGAGGCTATCACTCACAACCCATCAGGGGATTTTCTCTAACGTACATCTGTGGCAGAATATCAGCATTATAGCCCCCATATGTGAATGCTACTTACTTTTTAGCTGTCCGTCGCTTATTTTCTTCAAAAAACACTTTTATTCAATATGCAAAATAGGTCTGAAGGTGCCCAGGGGCGCCGGCTAGATCGGGAAGTTGGGGCCGGCACATGCGCAGGCATTTCACACTGAAGGGAGGAGGTAATCAGAAGAACCTAGGGCGGGCCAGAGTAGTGAAAGGGGAGGGGTTTCTTCAGACCTATTTTGCATATTGAATAAAAGTGATTTTTGAAGAAAATAAGCGACGGACAGCTAAACAGTAAGTAGCATTCACATATGGGGACTATAATGCTGATAATGCTGTTAATGTTCTATAATGGTCAGTATAGATGAAAGACTCCCTTTAAAAATCTATATTTCTTAAGTTTTTAGCCATAATATTATTACATATATTATTATATATTTAGAATATATAGTATATTATAATATATGTAAATATATTATGGCTAAAACATCAGTAGTAGTTTCCCACATATAATGCATTCATACCGGTATATATCAGAAGTATGATTTTATATATATATATATATATATATATATTTTTTATTTTTTTGTAATTACACATTTTTTACAATTACAAAAAAAAAAAAAAATTAGCCTCTATTTCTGACAGGATTTGAACTCACAACCTTCTACATTACAGCCCAGAATTTTAACCACTACACTATAGAGCTGTATTGGAATACTTACTACTGCCACACACAGCGCCCACCTGACGCTGCCACACACAGCGCCCACCTGACGCTGCCACACACAGCGCCCACCTGACGCTGCCACACACAGCGCCCACCTGACGCTGCCACACACAGCGCCCACCTGACGCTGCCACACACAGCGCCCACCTGACGCTGCCACACACAGCGCCCACCCCACCTGAGGCTGCCATACACAGCGCCCACCTGATGCTGCCATATACAGGGCCCACCTGACACTGCCATACACTGCGCCCACCTGACGCTGCCATATATAGCGCCCACCTGACGCTGCCACATCCAGCACCCACCTGACGCTGCCATACACAGGTCCCACCTGACGCTGCCATACACAGGGCCCACCCAACGCTGTCTTAAATAGGGCTCACCTGATGCTGCCATACACAGGGCCCACCTGATGCTGCCATACACAGGGCCCACCTGACGCTGCCATACACTGCGCCCACCTGACAATGCGATACACTGCGCCTACCTGACGCTGCCATACACTGCACCCACCTGACACTGCCATGCACAGTTCCCACCTGACTCTGCCATACACTGTGCCCACCTGACGCTGCCATACACAGCGCCCACCTGACGCTGCCATACACAGGGCCCACCTGATGCTGCCATACACTGCGCTCACCTGACGCTGCCATACACAGGGCCCTTCTGACGCTGCCGTACACAGCGCCCACCTGATGCTGCCGTACACAGCGCCCACCTGATGCTGCCATACACAGGGCCCACCTGATGCTGCCATACACTGTGTCTACCTGATGCTGCCATACACAGCACCCACCTAACACTACTATAAACATATTACATACACAGCTCTACCACATGCCCCAATACACAGATAGTTTACTATATACACATTACACACACAGCTCTGCTACATGTCCATTACACAGATAAAACTACTGTGTGCACATTATGAGGGTATTACCTGAACCCTAAATGGACTATTAACTGTTTCTGTATTGGATATTAAAAAGAGCACAATATAACTGACCACTAAATAGAGTACATCGTATGGGTATTGATTGTGCATGGTGTGGCAGTATTAGCTGAATGCCGAACAGAGTGTTCATTGTACCGAGTATTACCTACGCACAGTATGGCGGTATTACTGAAGCACTAAATAGGGTATTAACTCTATTGGGTATTAATTGTGCACAGTACGGCAGTATTAACTGAACATTGCATGAGATATTACTTACGCACCGCTTATCTATTTTACTCACTTATATAGCGCTGACATATTCCACAGCACCATACAGACATCATCATCCCTCGCTGTCCGCAATGGAGCTCACAATCTAAGATCCCTATCAGTATGTGGGAGGAAACTTGAGTACCAGGAGGATCTCCACATGAACACGGGGAGAACATACAAACTCCATGCAGATGCTGTCCAGGACCCTTGTGCTGCAAGGCGCCAGTGCTAACCACTGAGCCACCCTGCTGCTTATAGCATTGTGGGGTCATTGCGCTGTGTTATGGTGGCAGTGAAAATGTTTTGCTCAGAATTTTGACAGTCCGGTTGGTGGTAATTGTTCGCATTCCTTTTGCTGGTTCTTACAAGGTGGACTATGATTTTAGAAGTATTGCTAGAGTCAGTGTACTGGTTTCATCCCCCTCGCCGCTGTCTCTGATGTCAGCAGGACCTCTATTAACTGCACTGACTCGGTGCACAGGAGGGGGAATCCATATTGGATTTATGTCTGATTTCCTGCGTCGCCTTCAGCAGTTGATTAACAATAGCCGCTGTCCGCCTTCAGCAGCCGCCCGGCCCGGACTGAACCAAAGGGTAAAGATTTTGCTGTCAGAATGTCTTCCCCGTCCATCAGTCCCCATTAAACGCATCAAACAACCTTTAAACAGAGGCGCGCGGTCAGCGTCTTTTGTTCTGGAGGAAAAGAAACTTCTAGAGGATGTGATAGCTTGTCTTCTCTCCTTTGTCCTTAAAGGGGTTGTCTGGGCTTTTTCTATTGATAGGTCATCAATATCAGATCGGCGGGGGTCCAACACCCGGCACCCCCACCGATCAGCTGTATGAGGAGACGGCTTTGCTGCTTTGCCATAGACAGCAGCGGTGCGCGCCGTCTCCTCATACAGCTGATCGGCGGGAGGTGCCGGGTGTCGGACCCCGCCGATCTGATATTGATGACCTATCCTGAGGATAGGCAATCAATAGAAAAAGCCCTGAGAACCCCTTTAATATTAGACTAAATATCGATAGGAAGTAAGTGCAAAAAATATAGCTTCAGTAAAAAAAAAAAATGCAGGGCGTGTAGACTTTTGCAGCTATTTTATTGCTCTAATGCTTAAAAAAAGAAAATAAAATCAGCTTATCAAAAAGTCTTGTTAAAAAGTCATTGCCTTTTTGTGTATACAGCTCCTATGCAGACTTATAGACGATAATGTCTGACCCTGCGGTCATGTTTTACTTTGTTCCCTCTGCTCCCATTTCCTTCTCTATAAGGCCGAGTATTCCACGCGGATGCGATGCGTGAGGGGAACGCATTGCACCCGCACTGAATCCATACCCATTTATTTCTATGGGGCTGTGCACATGAGCAGTGATTTTCACGCATCACTTGTGCGTTGTGTGAAAATCGCAGCATGCTCCTCTTTGTGCGTTTTCCACGCAACGCAGGCCCCATAGAAGTGAATGGGGCTGCGTGAAAATCGCAAGCATCCGCAAGTAAGTGCAGATGCGGTGCGATTTTCACGCATGGTTGCTAGGAGACGATCGGGATGGAGACCCGATTATAATTATTTTCCCTTATAACATGGTAATAAGGGAAAATAATAGCATTCTTAATACAGAACGCATAGTACAATAGCGCTTGAGGGGTTAAAAAAAAATAAAAGATAATTTAACTCCCCTCAATCCGGCTTCTCTTCTTTCTTCTTATTTGCTGTGCAGGAGGAAAAGGACCTGTGGTGACGTCACTGCGCTCATCACATGGTCCGTCACATGATCCATCACCATGGTGATGGATCATGTGATGGACCATGTGATGAGCGCAGTGATGTCATCAAAGGTCCTTTACCCAGATCCTGAAGACAGACGAGATGCCGGCTGCGCGAACAAGTGGTATAAGGTGAGTTAAATTTTTTATTTTATTTTTTTAACCCCTCCAGCCCTATTGTACTAAGCAATCTGTATTAAGAATGCTATTATTTTCCCTTATAACCATGTTATAAGGGGAAATAATACAATCTACTCAACACCTAACCCAAACCCGAACTTCTGTGAAGAAGTTCGGGTTTGGGTACCAAACATGCCGATTTTTCTCACGCGCGTGCAAAACGCATTAAAATGTTTTGCACTTGCGAGGAAAAATCGTTCAATTTCCCGCTACGCACCCACATCTTATCCGGCCCAAATCCATGACGCCTGTGTGAAAGAGGCCTAAGTATTGGATCCCAACCTAGAGAGAAAAAGAGCATGATGTAGCAGTGCTGACTTTGTTGCGTGTTAGTTATAACTACAGTATTCCTATGGAACAGCACAGACATCACCCTTTACTTTATCTGTGATATCATGAGCTGTGCAGCTGATGTTAAATGCTTTTTAAGCCCAACTTATTTAGTAAAAGGCAACCGGATGGTACCTAGCACCAGTCTGCTCACCCATAGAAGACATGCTCACAGCATTTGTAAAGTCCGTTTGCTTGTGGAAATCCACAGACAACAAGAAGTGTGCCAGATAACAAACATGGCACGACTCAGCGATCCACACCGTCCACTAGCCCCATGGAATGTGATTCTGCTGTTCTTTTCACTTTGACAGACATGACCCCTAAAAAGTGAGAACGTTTTGGATTAACTCCTCGTCTCCATCTAATTCAGGTTCAGTTACATTGTCTTGCCTTTTCCTTTAAGGAATTGCTCAGAGATAGAAAAACATGGCTGCTTCCTTCTAGGAAACATCCCACTTATTTGTTGACCTTGGCTCGGGCCTTATTTGGCATCTCTACAGACCTTGCAAACCGCCAAGATTGTCGAGCCACTATCTCGGAATAAATGACCAACAAGAAAAGGAAATCCGCCCACACGAGCAATGAATCCAATTTGACATCCAGTATGACTTCCTTTGAACGTCGGACCCCCAAATCGTTCCCCCCAGAGAGTACCAACAAGATATCCTATGCCTGATCCAGAGAGGCATAAAAACGGAAATCGTGAAGCACCCGACCCCAGAAAAGACCCCGCAGGCCAATCCAAATCAGAACCTGCAAAACACTGGCCTCAAACCAGCTCACAAGGCCCCCAAGTACACATAGGAGTGACCAGAAATCCAGGCCAAACACGAGGAGGACCCTGAAACAAAACAATAACACAACATCAATAATCATGCAAAGGACTCCCCTCCTTCTGGCCCCGCCTACCCTGACACAACCGATCTTCAGCAAGTGAGGGCGAATGTAGGATTGAAAACAGGAAGACTCCCATCAGCCAATGCGCTTGATCGCTTCATCACCCAATCCCCACTGAGCCTTCTCCATGGCCGCCCCTAACTGAAAAGAATGAGACACAAATTCTCCTGCCTGCAAATCCACCGCCAACAAACACTTTCGGAAAACCTCCATGAACTGAAAATGGTACAAAGCGGAACCATCCCGATGGACCAACAAAGGCACAGCCAACCGCAGGGGGACATTTTTTTCCATGCACCGAATTGGACAAACAACCAATTCTGGCAGTGACCGCAACAAAATCCAAACCCCTCTCCCCTCCAGATCCACCTTCGACTTCCACACCAAACACTACTCACCACCAACTCCGACACCCAGAAGGCAGCAAAAAACGCCAACGAGAAAGCCACCCGGAACAAACAAACTTCATACCATGACACACAGATGTTTGCCTAACTCCACAACCTCGCAGCACCTAAAAAGAAACTGGGCGACGGGTGTCTCTCCTCTGCTTACTGCATCAGTAGCCCTTCAATACCTGACGTACCATAAAACACCTCCACATAATCCACCCCCCACAAACATAACCAGAAATCCACTGCAACAACTCGCTTAGACGCAGCCAAATAAGAGAAACCTGAGCTAAATACTAACTCCACAAAATACACTAACAGCATCTGAAAATCATCCACTCACACAAAACTCCCAATCTGATCCACAAACCGCTCCCACTAACGCTGGGTTCACACCTGAGCGTTTTACAGCGCGTTCCTACGCGCTGTAAAACGCACAACAGGCAAGAACCAATGATTCCCTATGGGAATGGTTCTCACCTGGGCGTTTTACAGCGCGTACGATCGCGCTGTAAAACGCCCGACGCTCAAACAAGTGCTTGAGCTTTTTTTTGGACGTTTGTCGCGCGGTCCCGCACATAGATATTCGGGAACGCGCGACAATGTGTGCACCCCTGTCTCTGTATGCGCGATTGTAAACGCCCGTACAATCGCGCATACAGAGCGCTCGTTTCAGAACGCTCAGGTCTGAACCCAGCGTAAGACCACACGGATGCATAAGCCAACCACATACTGGTACTCATGGACCGCTTAATCAAAGCTGAGGAGACCCTAAGTCCAAGTTCCAGAGCCACTGAGGACAAGGCCGTCCCCACTGTCCTCTCCCGGTACCCAACTGCAAAATCGGTCCCACTGAAAACAACAGAGCATCAGCCACTGAATTCTCCACACCTGGAACATTTACAGCCACAAAGCAACACAAAAATCCAAAGGACCAAATGGCGCAGCAAGTGTAGCACCGGAAGTGACCTAGCTGATGTGGATCTTCTGTGTCAGCTGATAGAGGACTGGTAATTAGCCCAATATTGCTGACTGCTGACTCTCAGAGTCAGGACCCTGGTGTCGGCACCAGTCACCCAAAATGCAGCTACAAGCAGTAGTGTGAACAGAGTCCAACAAAGGCGGAGTAAAGGAACAGATGGTCTTTACTGGCAGACAGTATTGAAAAGTTACTTGACAGATACAGGCAAAACAAAGTTCAGAGCAATACAGCATGCAGATATAAGCAGTCTCGTTGTCAGGCAGTGCAGGGTCAGGATCCGGGCAGACTTACAGGAGGCGATGGGCAGATGCGTAGTCAGACAGTGCAGAGGTCTATAATCCAGGTGATCCAATAAACAGACGGCAGGCAGATAGTCAAATGTAGTCAAATGAAGCAGAGGTCAGAATCCAGGAAATCCAATAAACAGACACAGTAGGACGCTTCAGCTGGAGTCAAGAGGTACAACAACCATGCTTGGGCACTTCATGATGAGTGAAGCTGCCTTAAATACAAATAGTCCCGCCTCCAGGTGGGGACGGTAATCAGGAACCAGCTGCCTACTCCTATAAGAAAGGGAGAGGTGCATCAGATGACACCTAGCAATGAGGACGGATATGCTGGCGGGCACCAAGCGCCTGCGCCTGCACTTCTTAATATGTTTACCCCTCTCCAATCAACTTTTTAATCAAGGTACGATGTTCTTCTGAACAATGTCTGGAACGACACATTTTACTCAGAATTTCAGAGAGAAATGCACTGTAACCAGCATGTACAACATTTGCTGCCTTCCTTTCTTAAATAAGGGCAATAATTGCCACCTGTTTTTCAAAGAATGACCTCACTCATTGAGCTCCACACTGCTATTATTTTGAACATGCCCCTTTCAATAAGTGATTGAATTACAGAGACTCAGCAGCATGCATGTCATGTTGGGTCTGTTGGGTTTCTATTACTCTACTAAACCTGCTAGTAAATAATTTGCCATGTAAGAAATATAATTTCTACCAAAAACAGTGATTGATTAGGTTAGTAATGTCTGACTGCTATTATTTTTAACACAACTGTAGCTGACCCCTCCGTCTTCCCCGGAGCTAAGGAAACCCCAAAAAATGTCACAATGGTGTGCAACAACACCAAACACACCTTAGACCCTGCCGGCCCCAAGAACAGAAAATCATCCAAGTAATGAAGCACGGAATTCCAGCCAGCCTCCTGCTTCAGCAGCCAGTCCAAAAATTAACTGAATGACTGGATGTATTGGCAATAAACAGAACACCGCCTCGATATCCGTCTTAGCTAAAAGAGCCCCCCACCAAACATAATGGACCCCCACTGACCACAGCGTCAAACTATGTGTATGAAATGGAGCATAAATCCTGGTTGTTCACCGAGCTCCCTGCTTGGTACGAAAGATGATGAATGAGCCAAAACTTATTCAGCTCCTTCCTCGGCATCGACCCCAGTGGCGAAACCTGCAAATCTGGCAAAGGTGGCTCCGGAAAAAGGGTTGGCCACACGACCAGCCTGCAACACCTTGTAAATTTTTTACCTTACCACCTCCTGCCAAACGAACACTATCATCAAATTGCCATCTCCCTATTTGGATATCTCCTTTCAAACTGAAACATCTCATCCAAATTCACCAGCATCAGCCCTCTTCTGAGCAGCCTTGTGTCTCTTACCCTGCTTGAAGCTACGGGACAGGCTATGGGAGCCCTCAGCTCTCACGCTTGTAACAGCAGTTGGAAAGGAATTTACAGTACCCTTCATTGTACTTCCAAAAACACCGCTTTTGCACGGCATCCACTGCAAGCCTGCATCTGCCGCATCCCTGCTATTTGTAGCCAACATGCTCGCAACTCTGCTAAATGCCAGAGGGGCCCAAACCACCCCTGGGAAAGCCCCAATGCCAGACTCCACCCAAGCAAGCTGGGGCAAGAGTTCCTACACTAATATCTGCGCCACCCCGTCCACACCAGTAACCCCTGACGGTAACAACATAGTCCCCACACTCCCATCCCTCGTCCAACCATGATGTGCTCTCATCTGGCTGTCCCTGAGGAAAGCTCCCAGCAGCCGCTAACTAAAGTGGTGCCCCGTCCTGAGGGATCCTTGGGGGCCTGCGTGCCACATCCGGAAGGCCAAGGGCCACAGACAGCTCCTCCAGGTGTTCCAAGGTTCCATTAGAATCCCGGGTCCATTCTCCTTCCTCCACCAACCAGACCGTGGGAGACCTGCCCCTTGACCCAGAACGGGAGGAGTCAGTGTCCTCTGACACTCCAGGTGTGAGATGGGAAAACAGCTCTCATTGTGTGAATACTGTGTTTGTGTAAATTAAGTTAAATGATCTGGACTGACATTCTACTGTTTGGCCACAAGATGCCGCTGTTTCCTAAGCACCAGCAACAGACTGCATTTTATGTGACATTAGAAGCTTTCATGGGTGGAGTTAAACAAAAGCCTAGAGGGGGAAATGTTCCAGCGGCCATTTTAGATTGAGGCTGAGAGAGACTCTGGGGACCTGTGTGAGGAGAGGACCCTTCGACATCCAGGTGTGGGAGCACCCTTCAGTGACCAGAGCTGCAGCCAAGTGAAGCTGACCATGTCCAAGACCCTGATCCTATCCAAAGGAAGGAGGATTGCTGCCAGGAATGCTGATGAAAGCTGAGGAGCAAAGTAACATACACTGCGGTACCACATGATAGTGGGAGAAGCCTTTGTTCGATTTACAGTCACCAGCGGATGCAGAGCAGACCCTGGTCAGTAAGACTGATCGTGCACCAACCTCATTAAGTGTTGGCGCCTAGAATCATAGAGACGGAGACCAGGCCTGTAGGTAGTCAGTAAGGATTTCTGTTTGTGTCAGGCCACAAGGATTGTTAACTGTTCATTACAAAATATTACAGTTCACACCGGAGAGCTGATAAGCTGCACCACAAACTCAAGCCAGGCTGGTGTTTACTCAGAAGAAACACTAAGGCACGTGGTACAAGACCAGTTATTGGAGGGGGAACACTATAGAGTAGAGTTGAGCGAACACCTGGATGTTCGGGTTCGAGAAGTTCGGCCGAACATCCCGGAAATGTTCGGGTTCGGGATCCGAACCCGATCCGAACTTCGTCCCGAACCCGAACCCCATTGAAGTCAATGGGGACCCGAACTTTTCGGCACTAAAAAGGCTGTAAAACAGCCCAGGAAAGAGCTAGAGGGCTGCAAAAGGCAGCAACATGTAGGTAAATCCCCTGCAAACAAATGTGGATAGGGAAATGAATTAAAATAAAAATTAAATAAATAAAAATTAACCAAAATCAATTGGAGAGAGGTTCCATAGCAGAGAATCTGGCTTCCCGTCACCCACCACTGGAACAGTCCATTCTCAGATATTTAGGCCCCGGCACCCAGGCAGAGGAGAGAGGTCCCGTAACAGAGAATCTGTCTTCATGTCAGCAGAGAATTAGTCTGCATGTCATAGCAGAGAATGAGGCTTCACGTCAGCCACCACTGCAACAGTCCATTGGCATATATTTAGGCCCAGCACCCAGGCAGAGGAGGGAGGTCCCGTAACAGAGAATCTGTCTTCATGTCAGCAGAGAATTAGTCTGCATGTCATAGCAGAGAATGAGGCTTCACGTCAGCCACCACTGCAACAGTCCATTGGCATATATTTAGGCCCAGCACACACACAGGCAGAGGAGAGAGGTCCCGTAACAGAGGATCTGGCTTCATGTCAGCAGAGAATCAGTCTGCATGTCATAGCAGAGAATCAGGCTTCACGTCAGCCACCACTGCAACAGTCCATTGTCATAAATTTAGGCCCAGCACCCAGGCAGAGGAGAGAGGTCCCGTAACAGACAATCTGGCTTCATGTCAGCAGAGAATTAGTCTGCATGTCATAGCAGAGAATGAGGCTTCACGTCAGCCACCACTGCAACAGTCCATTGGCATATATTTAGGCCCAGCACCCAGGCAGAGGAGGGAGGTCCCGTAACAGAGAATCTGTCTTCATGTCAGCAGAGAATTAGTCTGCATGTCATAGCAGAGAATGAGGCTTCACGTCAGCCACCACTGCAACAGTCCATTGGCATATATTTAGGCCCAGCACCCAGGCAGAGGAGGGAGGTCCCGTAACAGAGAATCTGGCTTCATGTCAGCAGAGAATCAGTCTTCATATCATAGCAGAGAATCAGGCTTCACGTCACCCACCACTGTAAGAGTCAATTTTCATAAATTTAGGCCCAGAACCCAGGCAGAGGAGAAAGGTCCCGTAACAGACAATCTGGCTTCATGTCAGCAGAGAATCAGTCTTCATATCATAGCAGAGAATCAGGCTTCACGTCACCCACCACTGCAACAGTCCATTGGCATATATTTAGGCCTAGCACACAGGCAGAGCAGAGAGGTCCCGTAACAGACAATCTGGCTTCATGACAGCAGAGAATCAGTCTGCATGTCATAGCAGAGAATGAGGCTTCACGTCAGCCACCACTGCAACAGTCCATTGGCATATATTTAGGCCCAGCACCCAGGCAGAGGAGGGAGGTCCCGTAACAGAGAATCTGTCTTCATGTCAGCAGAGAATTAGTCTGCATGTCATAGCAGAGAATGAGGCTTCACGTCAGCCACCACTGCAACAGTCCATTGGCATATATTTAGGCCCAGCACCCAGGCAGAGGAGGGAGGTCCCGTAACAGAGAATCTGTCTTCATGTCAGCAGAGAATTAGTCTGCATGTCATAGCAGAGAATGAGGCTTCACGTCAGCCACCACTGCAACAGTCCATTGGCATATATTTAGGCCCAGCACCCAGGCAGAGGAGGGAGGTCCCGTAACAGAGAATCTGGCTTCATGTCAGCAGAGAATCAGTCTTCATATCATAGCAGAGAATCAGGCTTCACGTCACCCACCACTGTAAGAGTCAATTTTCATAAATTTAGGCCCAGAACCCAGGCAGAGGAGAAAGGTCCCGTAACAGACAATCTGGCTTCATGTCAGCAGAGAATCAGTCTTCATATCATAGCAGAGAATCAGGCTTCACGTCACCCACCACTGCAACAGTCCATTGGCATATATTTAGGCCTAGCACACAGGCAGAGCAGAGAGGTCCCGTAACAGACAATCTGGCTTCATGACAGCAGAGAATCAGTCTGCATGTCATAGCAGAGAATGAGGCTTCACGTCAGCCACCACTGCAACAGTCCATTGGCATATATTTAGGCCCAGCACCCAGGCAGAGGAGGGAGGTCCCGTAACAGAGAATCTGTCTTCATGTCAGCAGAGAATTAGTCTGCATGTCATAGCAGAGAATGAGGCTTCACGTCAGCCACCACTGCAACAGTCCATTGGCATATATTTAGGCCCAGCACCCAGGCAGAGGAGGGAGGTCCCGTAACAGAGAATCTGTCTTCATGTCAGCAGAGAATTAGTCTGCATGTCATAGCAGAGAATGAGGCTTCACGTCAGCCACCACTGCAACAGTCCATTGGCATATATTTAGGCCCAGCACCCAGGCAGAGGAGGGAGGTCCCGTAACAGAGAATCTGGCTTCATGTCAGCAGAGAATCAGTCTTCATATCATAGCAGAGAATCAGGCTTCACGTCACCCACCACTGTAAGAGTCAATTTTCATAAATTTAGGCCCAGAACCCAGGCAGAGGAGAAAGGTCCCGTAACAGACAATCTGGCTTCATGTCAGCAGAGAATCAGTCTTCATATCATAGCAGAGAATCAGGCTTCACGTCACCCACCACTGTAAGAGTCAATTTTCAAAAATTTAGGCCCAGAACCCAGGCAGAGGAGAAAGGTCCCGTAACAGACAATCTGGCTTCATGTCAGCAGAGAATCAGTCTTCATATCATAGCAGAGAATCAGGCTTCACGTCACCCACCACTGTAAGAGTCAATTTTCATAAATTTAGGCCCAGAACCCAGGCAGAGGAGAAAGGTCCCGTAACAGACAATCTGGCTTCATGTCAGCAGAGAATCAGTCTTCATATCATAGCAGAGAATGAGGCTTCACGTCAGCCACCACTGCAACAGTCCATTGGCATATATTTAGGCCCAGCACCCAGGCAGAGGAGGGAGGTCCCGTAACAGAGAATCTGTCTTCATGTCAGCAGAGAATTAGTCTGCATGTCATAGCAGAGAATGAGGCTTCACGTCAGCCACCACTGCAACAGTCCATTGGCATATATTTAGGCCCAGCACCCAGGCAGAGGAGGGAGGTCCCGTAACAGACAATCTGGCTTCATGTCAGCAGAGAATCAGTCTTCATATCATAGCAGAGAATCAGGCTTCACGTCACCCACCACTGCAACAGTCCATTGGCATATATTTAGGCCTAGCACACAGGCAGAGCAGAGAGGTCCCGTAACAGACAATCTGGCTTCATGACAGCAGAGAATCAGTCTTCATATCATAGCAGAGAATCAGGCTTCACGTCACCCACCACTGTAAGAGTCAATTTTCATAAATTTAGGCCCAGAACCCAGGCAGAGGAGAAAGGTCCCGTAACAGACAATCTGGCTTCATGTCAGCAGAGAATTAGTCTGCATGTCATAGCAGAGAATCAGGCTTCATGTCAGCCACCACTGCAACAGTCCATTGGCATATATTTAGGCCTAGCACACAGGCAGAGGAGAGGTTCATTCAACTTTGGGTAGCATCGCAATATAATGGTAAAATGAAAATAAAAATAGGATTGAATGAGGAAGTGCCCTGGAGTCCAATAATATATGGTTATGGGGAGGTAGTTAATGTCTAATCTGGACAAGGGACGGACAGGTCCTGTGGGATCCATGCCTGGTTCATTTTTATGAACGTCAGCTTGTCCACATTGGCTGTAGACAGGCGGCTGCGTTTGTCTGTAATGACGCCCCCTGCCGTGCTGAATACACGTTCAGACAAAACGCTGGCTGCCGGGCAGGCCAGCACCTCCAAGGCATAAAAGGCTAGCTCTGGCCACGTGGACAATTTAGAGACCCAGAAGTTGAATGGGGCCGAACCATCAGTCAGTACGTGGAGGGGTGTGCACACGTACTGTTCCACCATGTTAGTGAAATGTTGCCTCCTGCTAACACGTTGCGTATCAGGTGGTGGTGCAGTTAGCTGTGGCGTGTTGACAAAAGTTTTCCACATCTCTGCCATGCTAACCCTGCCCTCAGAGGAGCTGGCCGTGACACAGCTGCCTTGGCGACCTCTTGCTCCTCCTCTGCCTTGGCCTTGGGCTTCCACTTGTTCCCCTGTGACATTTGGGAATGCTCTCAGTAGCGCGTCTACCAACGTGCGCTTGTACTCGCGCATCTTCCTATCACGCTCCAGTGCAGGAAGTAAGGTGGGCACATTGTCTTTGTAGCGTGGATCCAGCAGGGTGGCAACCCAGTAGTCCGCACAGGTTAAAATGTGGGCAACTCTGCTGTCGTTGCGCAGGCACTGCAGCATGTAGTCGCTCATGTGTGCCAGGCTGCCCAGGGATAAGGACAAGCTGTCCTCTGTGGGAGGCGTATCGTCATCGTCCTGCCTTTCCCCCCAGCCACGCACCAGTGATGGACCCGAGCTGCGTTGGGTGCCACCCCGCTGTGACCATGCTTCATCCTCATCCTCCTCCACCTCCTCCTCATCCTCGTCCTCCTCGTCCTCCAGTAGTGGGCCCTGGCTGGCCACATTTGTACCTGGCCTCTGCTGTTGCAAAAAACCTCCCTCTGAGTCACTTCGAAGAGACTGGCCTGAAAGTGCTAAAAATGACCCCTCTTCCTCATCCTCCTCCTCCTCCTCCTGGGCCACCTCCTGTTCCATCATCGCCCTAAGTGTTTTCTCAAGGAGACATAGAAGTGGTATTGTAACGCTGATAACGGTGTCATCGCCACTGGCCATGTTGGTGGAGTACTCGAAACAGCGCAACAGGGCACACAGGTCTCGCATGGAGGCCCAGTCATTGGTGGTGAAGTGGTGCTGTTCTGTAGTGCGACTGACCCGTGCGTGCTGCAGCTGAAACTCCACTATGGCCTGCTGCTGCTCGCACAGTCTGTCCAGCATGTGCAAGGTGGAGTTCCACCTGGTGGGCACGTCGCATATGAGGCGGTGAGCGGGAAGGCCGAAGTTACGCTGTAGCGCAGACAGGCGAGCAGCGGCAGGATGTGAACGCCGGAAGCGCGAACAGACGGCCCGCACTTTATGCAGCAGCTCTGACATGTCGGGGTAGTTGTGAATGAACTTCTGCACCACCAAATTCAGCACATGCGCCAAGCAAGGGATGTGCGTCAAACCGGCTAGTCCCAGAGCTGCAACGAGATTTCGCCCATTATCACACACCACCAGGCCGGGCTTGAGGCTCACCGGCAGCAACCACTCGTCGGTCTGTTGTTCAATACCCCGCCACAACTCCTGTGCGGTGTGGGGCCTGTCCCCCAAACATATGAGTTTCAGAATGGCCTGCTGACGTTTACCCCGGGCTGTGCTGAAGTTGGTGGTGAAGGTGTGTGGCTGACTGGATGAGCAGGTGGAAGAAGAGGAGGAGGAAGCCGAGAAGGAGGAGGTGGCAACAGGAGGCAAAGAATGTTGCCCTGCGATCCTTGGCGGCGGCAGCACGTGCGCCAAACAGCTCTCCGCCTGGGGCCCAGCTGCCACTACATTTACCCAGTGTGCAGTTAGGGAGATATAGCGTCCCTGGCCGTGCTTACTGGTCCACGTATCTGTGGTTAGGTGGACCTTGCTACAGATGGCGTTGCGCAGTGCACACTTGATTTTATGGGATACTTGGTTGTGCAGGGAAGGCACGGCTCTCTTGGAGAAGTAGTGGCGGCTGGGAACAACATACTGTGGGACAGCAAGCGACATGAGCTGTTTGAAGCTGTCTGTGTCCACCAGCCTAAATGACAGCATTTCATAGGCCAGTAGTTTAGAAATGCTGGCATTCAGGGCCAGGGATCGAGGGTGGCTAGGTGGGAATTTACGCTTTCTATCAAATGTTTGTGAGATGGAGAGCTGAACGCTGGCGTGTGACATGGTTGAGACGCTTGGTGACGGAGGTGGTGGTGGTGGTGTTGGTGGTACATCCCCTGTTTGCTGGGCGGCAGGTGCCAACGTTCCTCCGGAGGCGGAGGAAGAGGCCGAGGCGGCAGCAGCAGAATAGGCCGAGGCGGCAGCAGCAGAAGAGGTAGCAGGGGGAGCCTGAGTGACTTCCTTGGTTTTAAGGTGTTTCCTCCACTGCAGTTCATGCTTTGCATGCAGGTGCCTGGTCATGCAGGTTGTGCTCAGGTTCAGAACGTTAATGCCTCGCTTCAGGCTCTGATGGCACAGCGTGCAAACCACTCGGGTCTTGTCGTCAGCACATTGTTTGAAGAAGTGCCATGCCAGGGAACTCCTTGAAGCTGCCTTTGGGGTGCTCGGTCCCAGATGGCGGCGGTCAGTAGCAGGCGGAGTCTCTTGGCGGCGGGTGTTCTGCTTTTGCCCACTGCTCCCTCTTTTGCTACGCTGTTGGCTCGGTCTCACCACTGCCTCTTCCTCCGAACTGTGAAAGTCAGTGGCACGACCTTCATTCCATGTGGGGTCTAGGACCTCATCGTCCCCTGCATCGTCTTCCACCCAGTCTTGATCCCTGACCTCCTGTTCAGTCTGCACACTGCAGAAAGACGCAGCAGTTGGCACCTGTGTTTCGTCATCATCAGAGACATGCTGAGGTGGTATTCCCATGTCCTCATCATCAGGAAACATAAGTGGTTGTGCGTCAGTGCATTCTATGTCTTTCACCGCTGGGGAAGGGCTAGGTGGATGCCCTTGGGAAACCCTGCCAGCGGAGTCTTCAAACAGCATAAGAGACTGCTGCATAACTTGAGGCTGAGACAGTTTCCCTGGTATGCATGGGGGTGATGTGACAGACTGATGGGGTTGGTTTTCAGGCGCCATCTGTGCGCTTTCTGCAGAAGACTGGGTGGGAGATAATGTGAACGTGCTGGATCCACTGTCGGCCACCCAATTGACTAATGCCTGTACCTGCTCAGGCCTTACCATCCTTAGAACGGCATTGGGCCCCACCATATATCGCTGTAAATTCTGGCGGCTACTGGGACCTGAGGTAGTTGGTACACTAGGACGTGTGGATGTGGCAGAACGGCCACGTCCTCTCCCAGCACCAGAGGGTCCACTAACACCACCACGACCATGTCCACGTCCGCGTCCCTTACTAGATGTTTTTCTCATTGTTATGGTTCACCACAACAACAAATATATTATTTGGCCCAATGTATTGTATTCAAATTCAGCGGGATATAAATTTGAGGCCTAGTATTTAGGCGCTGGGTGACCGGTATGGATTTAGTGACAGAATTAGACTTGGAAATTCACAGAAGCGTGTGTGTGTGAAGTTATTCTGAATGACCCAATGTGCACCTTGAATATTATATACCCTTTTAGGGATAGATTTCAAATAGCTCTGATATAGCAGAAACCACTAAATTATGAAATTGCTAAATTGGGAATTGTATTTCAACCCAGAACAAGAAATGTGCTTGAACGGACACTAAATAACTCGCCCAGCTACAGCACTAGGACAGATTTAGCGGGATATAAATTTGAGGCCTAGTATTTAGGCGCTGGGTGACAGGTATGGGTTTAGTGACAGAATTAGACTTGGAAATACACAGTAGCGGGTGTGTGTGAAGTTATTCTGAATGACCCAATGTGCACCTTGAATATTATATACCCTTTTAGGGATAGATTTCAAATAGCTCTGATATAGCAGAAACCACTAAATTATGAAATTGCTAAATTGGGAATTGTACTTCAACCCAGAACAAAAAATGTGCTTTGACGGGCACTAAATAACTTTCCCAGCTACAACAGGACAACGGTAACGAGAGATTTAGAGGGATTTAAATTTGAGGCCTAGTATTTAGGCGCTGGGTGACAGGTATGGGTTTAGTGACAGAATTAGACTTGGAAATACACAGTAGCGGGTGTGTGTGAAGTTATTCTGAATGACCCAATGTGCACCTTCAATATTATATACCCTTTTTGGGATAGATTTCAAATAGCTCTGATATAGCAGGAACCACTAAATTATGAAATTGCTAAATTGGGAATTGTACTTCAACCCAGAACAAAAAATGTGCTTTGACGGACACTAAATAACTTTCCCAGCTACAACAGGACAACGGTAACGAGAGATTTAGAGGGATTTAAATTTGAGGCCTAGTATTTAGGCGCTGGGTGACAGGTATGGGTTTAGTGACAGAATTAGACTTGGAAATACACAGTAGCGGGTGTGTGTGAAGTTATTCTGAATGACCCTATGTGCACCTTGAATATTATATACCCTTTTAGGGATAGATTTCAAATAGCTCTGATATAGCAGAAACCACTAAATTATGAAATTGCTAAATTGGGAATTGTACTTCAACCCAGAACAAAAAATGTGCTTTGACGGACACTAAATATCTTGCCCAGCAACAACAGTACAGCGGTGGGTAACGAGAGATTTAGAGGGAATTAAATTTGAGGCCTAGTATTTAGGCGCTGGGTCACCGGTATGGATTTAGTGACAGAATTAGACTTGGAAATACACAGTAGCGGGTGTGTGTGAAGTTATTCTGAATGACCCTATGTGCACCTTCAATATTATATACCCTTTTTGGGATAGATTTCAAATAGCTCTGATATAGCAGGAACCACTAAATTATGAAATTGCTAAATTGGGAATTGTACTTCAACCCAGAACAAAAAATGTGCTTTGACGGGCACTAAATAACTTTCCCAGCTACAACAGGACAACGGTAACGAGAGATTTAGAGGGATTTAAATTTGAGGCCTAGTATTTAGGCGCTGGGTGACAGGTATGGGTTTAGTGACAGAATTAGACTTGGAAATACACAGTAGCGGGTGTGTGTGAAGTTATTCTGAATGACCCTATGTGCACCTTCAATATTATATACCCTTTTAGGGATAGATTTCAAATAGCTCTGATATAGCAGGAACCACTAAATTATGAAATTGCTAAATTGGGAATTGTACTTCAACCCAGAACAAAAAATGTGCTTTGACGGGCACTAAATAACTTTCCCAGCTACAACAGGACAACGGTAACGAGAGATTTAGAGGGATTTAAATTTGAGGCCTAGTATTTAGGCGCTGGGTGACAGGTATGGGTTTAGTGACAGAATTAGACTTGGAAATACACAGTAGCGGGTGTGTGTGAAGTTATTCTGAATGACCCTATGTGCACCTTCAATATTATATACCCTTTTTGGGATAGATTTCAAATAGCTCTGATATAGCAGGAACCACTAAATTATGAAATTGCTAAATTGGGAATTGTACTTCAACCCAGAACAAAAAATGTGCTTTGACGGGCACTAAATAACTTTCCCAGCTACAACAGGACAACGGTAACGAGAGATTTAGAGGGATTTAAATTTGAGGCCTAGTATTTAGGCGCTGGGTGACAGGTATGGGTTTAGTGACAGAATTAGACTTGGAAATACACAGTAGCGGGTGTGTGTGAAGTTATTCTGAATGACCCTATGTGCACCTTCAATATTATATACCCTTTTTGGGATAGATTTCAAATAGCTCTGATATAGCAGGAACCACTAAATTATGAAATTGCTAAATTGGGAATTGTACTTCAACCCAGAACAAAAAATGTGCTTTGACGGGCACTAAATAACTTTCCCAGCTACAACAGGACAACGGTAACGAGAGATTTAGAGGGATTTAAATTTGAGGCCTAGTATTTAGGCGCTGGGTGACAGGTATGGGTTTAGTGACAGAATTAGACTTGGAAATACACAGTAGCGGGTGTGTGTGAAGTTATTCTGAATGACCCTATGTGCACCTTCAATATTATATACCCTTTTAGGGATAGATTTCAAATAGCTCTGATATAGCAGGAACCACTAAATTATGAAATTGCTAAATTGGGAATTGTACTTCAACCCAGAACAAAAAATGTGCTTTGACGGGCACTAAATAACTTTCCCAGCTACAACAGGACAACGGTAACGAGAGATTTAGAGGGATTTAAATTTGAGGCCTAGTATTTAGGCGCTGGGTGACAGGTATGGGTTTAGTGACAGAATTAGACTTGGAAATACACAGTAGCGGGGGTGTGTGAAGTTATTCTGAATGACCCTATGTGCACCTTCAATATTATATACCCTTTTTGGGATAGATTTCAAATAGCTCTGATATAGCAGGAACCACTAAATTATGAAATTGCTAAATTGGGAATTGTACTTCAACCCAGAACAAAAAATGTGCTTTGACGGGCACTAAATAACTTTCCCAGCTACAACAGGACAACGGTAACGAGAGATTTAGAGGGATTTAAATTTGAGGCCTAGTATTTAGGCGCTGGGTGACAGGTATGGGTTTAGTGACAGAATTAGACTTGGAAATACACAGTAGCGGGTGTGTGTGAAGTTATTCTGAATGACCCTATGTGCACCTTCAATATTATATACCCTTTTTGGGATAGATTTCAAATAGCTCTGATATAGCAGGAACCACTAAATTATGAAATTGCTAAATTGGGAATTGTACTTCAACCCAGAACAAAAAATGTGCTTTGACGGGCACTAAATAACTTTCCCAGCTACAACAGGACAACGGTAACGAGAGATTTAGAGGGATTTAAATTTGAGGCCTAGTATTTAGGCGCTGGGTGACAGGTATGGGTTTAGTGACAGAATTAGACTTGGAAATACACAGTAGCGGGTGTGTGTGAAGTTATTCTGAATGACCCTATGTGCACCTTCAATATTATATACCCTTTTAGGGATAGATTTCAAATAGCTCTGATATAGCAGGAACCACTAAATTATGAAATTGCTAAATTGGGAATTGTACTTCAACCCAGAACAAAAAATGTGCTTTGACGGGCACTAAATAACTTTCCCAGCTACAACAGGACAACGGTAACGAGAGATTTAGAGGGATTTAAATTTGAGGCCTAGTATTTAGGCGCTGGGTGACAGGTATGGGTTTAGTGACAGAATTAGACTTGGAAATACACAGTAGCGGGTGTGTGTGAAGTTATTCTGAATGACCCTATGTGCACCTTCAATATTATATACCCTTTTTGGGATAGATTTCAAATAGCTCTGATATAGCAGGAACCACTAAATTATGAAATTGCTAAATTGGGAATTGTACTTCAACCCAGAACAAAAAATGTGCTTTGACGGGCACTAAATAACTTTCCCAGCTACAACAGGACAACGGTAACGAGAGATTTAGAGGGATTTAAATTTGAGGCCTAGTATTTAGGCGCTGGGTGACAGGTATGGGTTTAGTGACAGAATTAGACTTGGAAATACACAGTAGCGGGTGTGTGTGAAGTTATTCTGAATGACCCTATGTGCACCTTCAATATTATATACCCTTTTTGGGATAGATTTCAAATAGCTCTGATATAGCAGGAACCACTAAATTATGAAATTGCTAAATTGGGAATTGTATTTCAACCCAGAACAAGAAATGTGCTTGAACGGACACTAAATAACTCGCCCAGCTACAGCACTAGGGACAGATTTAGCTGGATATAAATTTGAGGCCTAGTATTTAGGCGCTGGGTGACCGGTATGGATTTAGTGACAGAATTAGACTGGGATATGGCCAAAAAATGAACAGACTATTGCTGGTTAAATGCACTTGGTGTGACAGCTTCACCCTGATGTAGGCTTTAGCCAAAAAACAACCACACCATTGAGGGTTAAATGCACTTGGTGACAGGCGCAGCTTGCCCCTGATTTTGTATATGGCCAAAAAATGAACAGACTATTGCTGGTTAAATGCACTTGGTGTGACAGCTTCACCCTGATGTAGGCTTTAGCCAAAAAACAACCACACCATTGAGGGTTAAATGCACTTGGTGACAGGCGCAGCTTGCCCCTGATTTTGTATATGGCCAAAAAATGAACAGACTATTGCTGGTTAAATGCACTTGGTGTGACAGCTTCACCCTGATGTAGGCTTTAGCCAAAAAACAACCACACCATTGAGGGTTAAATGCACTTGGTCGCAGCTTGTGCTGGCGCACCACAAGACACAAAATGGCCGCCGATCACCCCAGAAAAATGAGACTGACAAACGGTCTGTGCAGCCTAAAAACAGTGAGCAATTGAGTATCAGCAGCTCAATGGTCCACAGCTGCAGATCGATCAGTTAATCAAGTCCTTTGGAGGAGTTAATCTGCCTAATCTCGCCCTACTGTCGCAGCCGCAACCTCTCCCTACGCTAATCAGAGCAGAGTGACGGGCGGCGCTATGTGACTCCAGCTTAAATAGAGGCTGGGTCACATGGTGCTCTGGCCAATCACAGCCATGCCAATAGTAGGCATGGCTGTGATGGCCTCTTGGGGCAAGTAGTATGACGCTTGTTGATTGGCTGCTTTGCAGCCTTTCAAAAAGCGCCAAGAAAGCGTCACAAAAGCGCGAAGAAAGCGACGAACACCGAACCCGAACCCGGACTTTTACGAAAATGTCCGGGTTCGGGTCCGTGTCACGGACACCCCAAAATTCGGTACGAACCCGAACTATACAGTTCGAGTTCGCTCATCCCTACTATAGAGTATAATAAGATTGTAAGCTGTTGTGCTGTGCCGCAGGCTAGCCCACACCACGCACCCCAAACAGTTGTTCCTGATTTTTAGGGTATTAATAACAGGTAAGGCGTGGCTGTTTTAGTTGAGCCTGCCAGTAGGTAAATTACTGCTCTTACCTCCAGCATCCATCGGAGGGAGCCATGCTGTGCAGCACAAGGGTCTCAGCCTTCGGGCTGGGTGTATGTAAATTTATTGTATGTTCCCACCATCTGTGGTTGTGCTCATTACCATGTGCAAGTAAAATACTCTTTTGGCAAAAGTTGGTGTTGAAGTTGCTTTCCTCGTTCGTGACTTCCCTGTATCTAGGGGCAGCCCAGCCCGATGCATGGCTTACACGCTCACAACTCCTGTTTTTCATTAATCCCGTACTCCAGTCACATCCAGAACTGCAGTCTCAGGCTTGAACTGATCTTGTGATTATATGGAGTTACATAATACTCCACTCACATCCAGAGGTGTACTTGCAGATCACGATTTTATATTGAATATTGAAATCCATGATGTCTTGTGCTCTAGTCATCTAGAGCTGCATTCACAATTCTACTGGCTTTCATTATCGTTTTGTCTTAAGGTGAATATACACAGTCATCATTATTTAGCCGAACTGATGTTTCGACACTCTAATCTGTGTAGGGAGCTCCCAACTCTTTCCCAACATAGTATGTCGGGAGAGACAAGGGTCGGGCAAAACAAATATTTTTGCTCAATTCTTTTGTTCTCCATGGGGATAAGCTCTCAACAGAAGTAGAATACACACACACTTTCGGCCGAGCTGCACATACAGTATATGTGTATGGGGAAGACCGGTGGGAGTCAGAAGAGATAGCTATCGGCTTTACACTCTAGACACACCCAAAGCTGCATTCACAATTCTGTTTTTCTTGTGTTACTATTAACTACCCCTAGTAGTGGCTTTAAGTAGCCAGGATGACCTATTCATAGGTATCAAATAAGTTCCCTAATGTTCGGTATGAAAGAGCCATAGGAAGCTGTGTGCTAAGGTATGGGGCCTCCGTAATACAGCACACGTACAGTATGGAAGTTGGCAGCACAATATTGGAGCAGATCTTCTAATGTTTCAGCTCCTCAAAGAACTTCGCCTCTTTTTGCACAAGTGTCTCCAGTCATTAGTGGATTTTATCACGTTATATTTGCCTCTGGCGCAGTGGAAATTGGGGAATTGAAAATCAAACATCACCTGTTATCAGATCCAACCATATGGCAGCTATCAGTAATGAAGGACATGGAAATGTTCAGCGCTTTAAATAAGCGACTGATCTGCTCCATATAATGGAGGCATCTCCTTGATTCATCGGGACTCTTCTGGAGAACGCGATGCACGGACTGACGGGACATGGCTTCCTCTTCGTCGTTATAGCTCATTAGGGGCAGCCGGCAAACTGCTGATTATCCATCGAGTCATCAACTTTTCTAGGGCCTGAATCAAAAGACAGGAAAGATTTCAATATTGTGTTACTAAAAAGACAGGATATTGTCCCCGGGAAGAAGATCCTCCAATTAAATGGATATGGAGCTGTAATTACTTAGGCCTCTAACAACTTTACCAGAGGATGGAAATCAGGGAAGGAGAATGCAGGAGAAATTATCAAGAAAACTTAAAGGGGTTCTGCACTTTCATTTAACTGATGATCTATCCTAAATCTGTTTCCCTTTATTTCTGTGTTCACAAACACATTTCTAATCTTTTTTTTTTTTTTTTTTTTTTTTTTGGGGGGGGGGGGGGGGGAAGGGAGGATTGTTGATTATATTCAAACCAGCAGCATATATACAAGATTAATACACTAGTCTACTACACAGGGTAGCACATAAAAGCATCTGGGAGGCCCAAAAATGTCTTAGCTACAGAAGGGTTCCAAATGAAAGACCCAGAGCCAGAATGTGGGTAGTAGCAGCACCAAGTAGTAGTTGTAGTAGTAGGACTCAGTTGTCCCTGCTGGATTCGGAAAGGTGCAACATTATCGTTGATGAGAAAGAGGATGAGATTGTGAATTAGATGGCTCACTCCTCTCAGTCGCAGCAGGATGACGTGGATACTGTGGCATGGAGCCAAAGGTCACAGCATTCCTCCTGTTCCTAATCCTTGCAGCCCTGAAGAAGGCTTTCAGTGGAGTCCTCACAGTCTTCACTGCCCATTCCTAGAGGAGCGTCTTCCTTTTTCCTTAGAAGTGGCAAGAAAACCCCACCACGTCATATTTGACGACTTGTGTGAGAGCAGTCAAGGTTTGTACTGCCCTGAGGAGGAGATTGGTGAAGAGTCTGGTGACCCATGCATACCTCTGTTGATGGCGGTGGTAATAGTGGCACCTGTAGCCACAGCATTGGTGTTGGGGGCAGCAACAGTGGCAGTCAGGGAAAACGCAGAGCAGGGAAGGGGGGCCAAGGAGCCCATCATGATATCTCACAGTCTGATAAAACCGACAGGGAGGGTAAAGACCTGGGCTGGGAGCTGGATTGAGGTGCTGACCAGGGGGCAACATCAGTGGAGAAGGGTGGTGGTGACAGCAATAAAGAGCAGATGCCACGTACCTCCCAAAGAACAGCCAGGGCCACGTCTGCGCCTGTAGCGCTATGCATGCAACTCCTGTATGGAGTTTTCTCTCTATAAAGGAGGGCACACAAAACCACAGAGGTGTGCAAGATCTGCAGTATTAAAATAAGCTGTGGCCATTCAAACACAATTATAGGCACCAGAGGTCTATTGCAGCACATGAGGCGGCATCACCAGATCTTTTGGAAAATACACCTGGCCAGCATTCCCAATCAGAACAAGTCTGTTCTCCTTCTCCTGGTCCTCTTTGTAGCAGCCAATCCGCATCCCCAAGCAATATGGAATCTTTGTCATCGTCATTGCTAGAGATGAGCATTCGATTTGGCAGCTTTGCCGAAATTAATTTGTTACGAATCACTATAAATCTGGTATACCCAGCCCAATCTGACTAATCATATCCTTCCCACTTGGTGGCCCAATCTCAGTGTGAAGGCTTGGAAGTTAAACTACAGGGATAGTGTAGCAGACTGCTGAACTACAGACTCTGCTACAATTTATCGCCGTGTACATAACAGTGCAGTGCACCAATATTTAAGTAGTGGCCCCATGACAGAGTGGGTGGGTGGTAGCAGCAGCAGTGGCAGTAACAGTGACAATAGCAGCCCCATGAAAAAGTGGGGAGGGTGGCAGCAGTGGCAGTAACAGTGACAATAATAGCCCCATGAAAGAGTGCGGAGGGTGGAAGCAGTAGCAGTGGCAGTAACAGTGACAGTAATCACCCCATTACAGAGTGAAAAGGATGGCAGTATCAGTAAGAGTGGCAATAGTGGCCCCATGACAGAGTGGGAAGGGTGGCAGCAGAAGTGGCATACAGCACAAGATGGTGGCAGATCACAGTAGTGGCAGAGCCCAACAACAGCAGTGTGATAGCACAGGCTAGGGGTATGCATATCCTTGTAAAAATTTAACATGTACATATCAGTAGGCCAAGAAGCCCCTTTGTACAAATGGCAGTAGAGAAAGCAGGCAGGTGGCAGCATCAGAATGGTGGCAGCAGCACGTGGCCAGAAGGAACGGCCCATTTTGAAAATTTTCCAGTGTGCTGGCACACTATCGTATGGTCATTAGTAGCAGAATGATCTATTCTGTAGCATCAGGCACCAATGTCTGGAAATCCTGGTTGATACACACCTGATTTATCTTCATGAAGGTTAGTCTCTCAACATTTTGGAAGGAAAGACGAGTTCTTATAGGGGTAACTATGCCCCCCTCAGCACTGAACTCCTGCTCTGATGCCACACTACTGGCCGGGTGGGTATGCTTGCCCATGACAAACTCAGCCAGTTGTGACTACACTTCCGGTTTGCATGCCCATGGGATCTTGGATCATGGGTGACAGGGTGCAGTCCAAGTATGCCACTGGTTGATATTCTGCTTCATGTCCCACCGCTGCTGCTGCTGCTGGGTGGTTTCTTCAGAGGGCAGCTGAAGAAAATTGCTCATCAGAAACTCCAGAATTAAGTTGCTGCTTATAGAGCTGGTGCTACAAACGACCATGGAAGCAGTGGAGCGTTAGCACAGAAGGTCCGCTCAGTCAGACTTTCATGAGGACAGACGATGGCACTTCGTCAACTGAATACACAGAATGTCTCCATAGTTTTCCATTTTTGCATCACTCTCAGAAGGTCTAAAAATGCCCCCATTTTTGATCAGTAGAGAGGACCTAACAATGTGGATAGCCAGTAGTCATCTGTCCGCCAAATCCTGACAATGCAGCTGTCACTACACCATTTGGCCATTTGCACAAGGGCCTCGCTGCCTCTGTCTCTACTGGATACTGCCACGGTTTGTCAGGGTCATCTACGTCATCGCCAACCTAGCTCCTCATGATACTCCTGCTCCTCTACTGTTGCATGGGCAGATAAACCACCTAGTAATCTATAACATTTCCATCTCCTTCTTTGCCTCTTCATCCTCCTTAGGGCTCAGATGTCCATGAGATATAGGCGCCACGTCTTCTGTCCCCTCGACAATCATATTTCTCAACATTCCCTACAGTATGTGAAGGAGTGGAATAACATTCATCCCATAGTTCTGCCGAAAGACTCCTCGGGGGCCCGAGCAAATGGCAATGAGCTGCCACTGGCTAACGTGAAAGTTACACCGGGAAGTAGACCTGTCCGTCTGCAGCATTAAGAAATCGTTGACCGCCTTCCTCTGTTCGTACAGGCAGTCTAACATATAGAGCATGGAGTTTCCATGGGTGGAGTCTTCACATATCAGGAGATGTTGGGGAAAAGAATTTTGACTTTGCAGCGCAAGGAGAGCGTTTTTTGCATGGTAAGAGTTGCTGAAGTGCATGCACAGTTTCCTGGACATTTTTAACAGCTCTTGCAGTTCAGTAGAAGACTTGAGGAACTGGGTGACAATGAGATTTAAGACATGTGCCATGCATAGCACATGGGTCAGCCTTCCCTGACACAGAGAAGACAAAATCTTCTTCCTGTTATCAGTAATCATAGTTCTTATCTCCAGTTGGCAAGGAGACAGCCAGTGGTTGATTTCTTTATTGAGGACACCGAGCAGTTTCCCTTTGTTGTGGCTCCATTCGGCCAGGCTGACGAGGTGCATAACCATGTGATAATACCTAGCTTTGCATAGGTTATATGCTAGAGGAACACTGTGATCTGTGTCTAGAGGGCAGGGTGAGGACAAGGTGGAGGACGTGGAGGACATTGCCGCAGAAATCCCAGCATTTCAACATGGAGGCGACATTGCCATCACCCGTCCAAGTTCCTAGTGTGCCTGGTCCGGAACAATATTTACCCAGTGGGCTGTGAACAATATATATTGTCCTTGACCATAGTTACAACTCCATACGTCAGCGCTGGCATGAACTCTACCAGACACTGAGAGGCCAAAGGACTGGCCCAGGTTCTGCTCAACATACGTGTGAAGGGCTGGTACAGCTTTTTTGGAAAAATAATGTCGGCTTGGCTGGGCACAAGCCATCACTTCTCTGGAATGTGCAGAGTTAACTACATGGGAATGGAGGGACTGCAGCACCAGCGACTTGGACAGGAGCACATTTAGCTTCTGAACCGTTGGATGAGTGCACGCATACTGCTGTCTTTTTGCAATTGCCTTGGTGATTGATTGCTGTCAAAACAAATAACGAGGAGGAGGAGCAAAATGAGCAATAGACGACATTGAAGTCTGCCGACATTGACAGGCCCTAACTGCTTGAGAGTGGGTGCGGGCTGGTGGGGGATGCAGCAGTTGCTATATCAGGCTGTAAAATTAAATGAGTGGCACAGTTTACCTATGCATGACGCTTCATGTGTTGACGCAGGGCCATCGTGCCAACATTAGCATCCTGGCCGTGCTTCACCTTCTGCCCACACAAGCTGCTCTGTCTAGTACATGACCTGAGGCGAGGAGTGTGACTTAGGGGCTCTCTCCTTCTTTCAGTGCTATACCTTGTCCCCCAATGTATTAGTTTTGCTTCTTTAAAGCAAACGTCCACCTTCTAAATCTTTTTTATTTATAGGTCGAAGATTCTGTGTTGAATCATTTCATAATCTTATATTCATTTATCTGTACAAGGTTTGGAGGCTGAGCTATAAATCCCTTACTTTAGACAGCCATAGAGCTTAGATGATAAAAGTCTCTCTGCCTACAGCCACCACTAGGGGGAGCTCAGGAGAGTGCTGCATACAGACCAATTATTGAGTTCAATGTACAAACCTGTATGCCCTAAATGCCCTGCCTTCAAATATAATGTTATCTTTTAAAGGGGTTGTACAGAATTAAAAAAAAAAGGCTAAATATTTTATATAGGAAAATGACTAGTGAATTACGAGACATAAGGACGGTGCTCTATGATAAGCTGTTGGAGAGCAACGGGGCCATATAGTGTTTTTACACAGGGGGCATCTATTGTTTTTTTCCATACCTGAATGGGAATATGAGGCCATCCTATCTCCTGTGTACTGCTCTAAGCTGTGACTGCCCAGGGCAGCACATTGTAATGCACTTTCAATAGGCAAGGGAGACAAGTGGCTGCCTCTCCTGCCTCAACCCGAGGACCTCACTTTACATAACTCATAAGCAATGCTTTTTTTTTCTTTTTTCTTCATTATAATCTTTCAAAAAATTATTTTACAAAGTAAATCTGTGAACAACACTAAAATAGGTGATGGAAGGAATTTTTTTTTTTTTATGTACCAGCTTTAAATATCCTAAGTTATAATGTGTCCCAGCAGTGGTTTATTTTAACCCAGAGATTTTCATCATAAAGCTGATCAAAAGCAGACATTTTGCGAGCTAATAAACTCCTCACAGTGTGCAGCGTCTTATTAAACCGCCATAGTCTAAAATTAGAAGGCAATTCTAGAAGCTGCACCTCTCGTCCCGGCTTTGTGTGATTAAATGATAAAGGCCTCAGAGTTAATGGAAAATATAAATCGTTGCAATCTCAATAACAGAACTTTGTCTCCCAAATCATTTCAGTTTTATTACAGATTTCCTTATAACAATTAAAGCTGGAATAAATGGGCCGGGGTTGTGTTGTTTTCTTTCTGCTATCGCCTATCACTACTGGATATACATGGAGAGAATAGATCCACGGCTGGTGCAGTGCAAAGACGAGTCATGAATCTACTCTAATGAAGCCGTATACAAAGCAGATGCTGCTGGTAAAAGTAATCAGCTCTAGTGTGGATACACCTATGATGTTCATTGCCTCAATGCAAATGAGCGTAATGTGGCCCCCAATATAGACCGGCCAGGAGGTGCACAGGGCTATATTCTATCCTAGGCACTAGAGGTTTATAGCCTAGGGTGACGCTCTGTATGCGAAAGGGGTCTTGTAAAAATAGAATTTCCATTTTAGTCCAATATCAGCTCCGTCTCTCCATATGCCTTTTAAGCAGTCTTTCTCCCTAGTGGGCCCTCGAAGCAAGATGGAACCATTCTCATGTATTATTCACTTAGGGATCCGGTCTTGGGTCTGGTTCATTCACTGGGTCTGGTCTCGTGGCTAATTAATTTATAAGAAAAAGAAAATGGCCGGCTCAGTCGATTTGCGCACACTTTACTAGATCAATTCATACACATTTAGTATAAAAAACCTATAAAAACAATATCCCTATACGTAAACTTATTAAAAATACATTCCTGGTCCCTGTAAATGCGAAGCTCTCCCATAAAACCTTTGATTAATATAAAATATGGCCTTGTGAACCTTATAGTTCTTTGAATCAATATAGCTAACGTGCACTTAATTGTAACTTTACTGGAATCTACAATGTTCGATAGTCTAGCGCCCCAGCGCTTATACCAGTCCTTCTATGTCACGGATGGTGTTACAGAAAACTAGAAGACACAAATGAAGATCCAACTGACTTGATCCAAAGCTAAGGAACAAAAGGGTAAGCCCTGTAACAGCCCTAGCTCTCTCCCTTACTGCTCAGCCTATGCAAAAATCCCAATGGTAGAACATTGCATACCCTCGTTCCTCGACTGTATGACACCTGAACACTCTATAATAGTGAGGGGACACGACCACCGGCTCCCTACACTTAATACGGAGGGAGTCAGGGTCACCTAGGATCAAGCCCACAGGCAAACAGAAATAAAGAAACAGACTTATCTTGTGGATGCAGCAGTAACAGCTTCTAGCATCAGCACACTCCAGGAAGTTGTATAAACCGCAAGGTGAGGCAGTATGGGGAGGAGATATATAGGGAGGCAATCACTGCTAATAGATGACAGCTGGGAGAGGGAGGAGAGATGTCAAAACGAAAGCAAAACAAAAGAAGATCATGCAGAAGGTACTGAACAGAACTTCTCAAAGATCTGGTGGTGACATTCTAGTGCTATTGAATTATAAACAAAATGTCCTGCTATAAATAAATTATAAGTCACCACTGAGGAAGGAACGGTTTTGTTCCGAAACGCGTTTGAAACATTGGTACATACTGCCTGTGAAAAATACAAGTCGCACAGTAACAGTCTGATCCACATGAGGAGTTTCAAGGAGGCTTCGGCCTCTCTGTAACTCAAAGGCGCATGCGCAAGAAGTTCGTCCAAGCCGGCATACAGAGGAGCGTACAGCCGACACGAGACAGCAATACGCCGCAGGTTCTGTGAGTAAATTAACCACTACTAATACAAACAAACTAATATACAATATATCCAAACATAGTGGACAAAGTGGGACATAGCGGGACATTTCATGCATAGATCGTTAGTATTACAAGTCCCAGTTCCAGCGCAGGAGCGCTGCATTACTGAACATCTATCAACAGTGGGACATTGCACCTATAATCTGATAGCACTATAAGTCCCAGCATAAGCGCAGGAGCGCTAAGATTATTGAACATTTATTTATGCGCTTTGAGTCCTACGGGAGAAAAGCGCTGTACAAATGTTTTGTTGTTGTTGTATTTATAGCAGGACATTTTATTTATAATTCAATACCACTATAAGGACTGGTATAAGCGCTGGAGACTATCGAACATTGTGGATATTTATATAAGTAAAGTTACAATCAAGTGCGCGTTAGCTATATTGATTCAAAGAACTATAAGGTTCACAAGGCCATATTTTATATCAATCAAAGGTTTTGTGCGAAAGCTCCGCATTTAAAGGGACCAGGAATGTATTTTTAATAAGTTTATGTATGGGGATATTGTTTTTTATAGTTTTTTACACTAAATGTGTATGAATTGATCTAGTAAAGTGTACGCAAATTGACTGTGAGCCGGCCATTTTCTTTTTTTTTTCATTTTATATATTTTGGCATCAATTGGTAGTTGGTGGGCTGTGCTCCAGTCCGTGGACTGGTGAGCATCTCAGATACATTGTACACTCTATACTAAGTCATTTATGAGCCTGATGTGGGATTCATTTAAGGATGTGGTCTGGGATCTCATTCATTTAAGGGTCTGGTCTGGGATCTCCTTCATTTAAGGGTCTGGTCTGGGATCTCATTCATTTAAGGGTCTCGTATATGATTAGTTTACAGAGGATTCCAGGAGGAACACAGAAGTAACTTGAACAAGCTTTTACTGGACTCACATGGAGCAAAAAGTAAAATGGTTAGAAGAGGCAACAGAATAAGTGGACAACGGAGAACAAGATGAAACAACCGACTTTGAAATTCTCGTAAGCATGCTATTACGAGAGTCACTCAGAAGGTGCACAGTCTCAATCACCATCAGTCTCTTTAAGAGGCAACATTCTCACTCGCACTTGGCATGCGTTGCACCAAACTTCCCTTGGTGTCCAGTCGAAATTCTAGATGGAGTCTTCTTCAGATGGAGTCTTTCTTTTGCCAATAAAGATGGATGTTCAGGCCACATCACTCTCTCCACGTGGTGCCCTATTGCACTCTCTGTACAGGCGTTATCTCCTTGCTGCAACACACTATGCATACTCTGCACTGGCATCTACAGGCCACGGTATCTTGCTCCTCAATTCACTCATAAGATGCATACAGTTCCTTTCTCTCTGCTGCAGGTATTCTTAGTGGCAAGATGGCTGCCTTATCAATCACAGACCTGACTCTTCCAAACTCCCCTTTCCACATTCACTGTGCAGTGCAAAGCAGCTACCACTTTTATGGCCATCCTACTAGGCTGCTCTTTGTCCTATCTAGGCCTAGAGGTGGTGCACCAATTGGCAAATGGCACACACCTCAACTAGATAGCGATCTCCCTCACAGGTTCAGCTGAAGCTGCATCCTCAGATTTGCTCTGTGCCGCCATCCTATGACTGCAGTCTATCCCCAAGGCTCTGCAGACACTCCTGTTAATACATTAAGGAGACCATGCAACCAGACATGAGAATGCCTCCAGCGTCACCCTGGCACTGAACTCTGACTCAGATCAGCACTTGCTGCATAACAGACTTTTATCTTGCTGTAGTATTTCAGTGGAGTGGCATAATGTAAGTCAGTGGCATGTGGCTTATCACGTGGCACAACATACATGTTGCAGTTACATGGCACTCTTAGCTGAGGGGTACTCTCAGCACTAAAGAGATGTGATCATGGAAGGAGGAGATGACTACTATAGTCAATTTGTGCAGCCCGTCATGGGTGACACTAGGAAGCAGTTTAGGCTACTTTCACACTCGCGTTTTGGGCAGATCCATCATGGATCTGCAAAAACAGATCCGTTACAATAATACAACCGCATGCATCCGCCATAAACGGATCCGTTTGTATTATCTGTATCATAGCCAAGACGGATCCGTCATGAACTCCAATGAAAGTCAATAGGAGATAGATCCGTTTTCTATTGTGCCAGAGAAAATGGATCCGTCTCTATTGACTTACATTGTGTGCCGGGACATACATTTAAAACCTAGTATAAAATGTTCCTCTAAATCATAATGGTCGAGAGCTTCTTTAAAAAAAAAGGTCATAGATCAGAAAGATGTAGAAAACTTTAAATTTAGTATCTGAGTTTAACAGATGTTAATTGTTTCGCCGTAAAGTCTATTGTAACCAATTATCTGGATATAATCCGAGAACATTAGTCCTGTCAATTACGTGTGACACGCATTATTCGAATATTGGATAAGAAATATGAGGCTTTTTAGTTGTTCTGTAATTCAGCATTATAGTGCTTTCGCCTCTTATTTAAGGAAAAAGAAAAAAGAACGACAAATGACTATAATAATAGTTCTGCTCTGTGCAATTACTCTCTAAATATGCACTGTAAAAATTAATGGTGTAGGTCTTTGTGATCAGGTGACAGATGCCACTTTCAGGTAGAAAATGAAGCCATTTAGCCTGTCAGTTATAGATTATATGTAAAAAGCGCCTTTATGCCCTAATTAATGCATCACTGCTGCACAAAAAAAGAAAAACATCCGTCCACCCAAAAATACAAACTGCACCTGTTTGTGTTTACAACAAATGTGAAATCGACCTCCAAACACAAACAAATTTAGATTTTAACCCTTTCTACCCCGGGCCAGTTTTCACCTTCCTGCCCAGGCCATTTTTTTTGCAAATCCGACATGTGTCACTTTATGTGATAATAGCTTTGCAACACTTATTTATCCAAGCCATTCTCAGATTGTTTTCTCGTGACACATTGTACTTCATGATAGTCATAAATGTGAGTCAATATATTTCACCTTTATTTATGAAAAAATCCCAAATTTACCCAAATTTTAAAAAAATTAGCAATTTTCTAAATTTTAATTTCTCTGGTTTTAAAACAGAAATTGATACCTCAGAAAATATTTATTACTTTACATTCCCCCTATGTCTACTTTATGTTGGCATCATTTTGTAAACGTCATTTTATTTTTTTAGGACGTTAGAAGGCTTAGAAGTTTAGAAGCAATTCCTAAAATTTTTAAGAAAATATACAAAACCCTCTTTTTAACCCCTTAAAGGACTTGGCCATTTTTTGCTAATCTGACCAGTGTCACTTTAAGTGCTGATAACTTTAAAACACTTTTACTTACCCAGGCCGTTCTGAGATTGTTTTTTCATCACATATTGTACTTCATGACACTGTGAAAATTGGGTCAAAAAAGTTAATTTTTTTGCATAAAAAATACCAAATTTACCAAAAATTTGGAAAAATTAGCAAATTTCTAAGTTTCAGTTTCTCTACTTCTGCAATACATAGTAATACCCCCAAAAATTGTGATGACTTTACATTCCCCATATGTCTACTTCATGTTTGTATCATTTTGGGAATGATATTTTATTTTTTGGGGATGTTACATAGCTTAGAAGTTTAGAAGCAAATTTCGAAATTTTCCAAATCCCATTTTTTATGGACCAGTTCAGGTCTGAAGTCACTTTGTAAGGCTTATGTAATAGAAAGCATCTATTTTAGAAACTACACCCTCAAGGTATTCAAAACTGATTTTACAAACTTTGTTAACCCTTTAGTTCTTCCACAAGACTTCATGTCAAATGGACATAAAATTTAAGAATTTCGATTTTTGGGGGGAAAATTTTCCAATATAATCAATTTTTTCCAGGAAAAAAGCAAGGGTTAACTGGCAAACAAAACTCAATATGGTTGCCCTGATTCTGTAGTTTGCAGAAACACACCATATGTGGTCGTAAACTACTGTTTGGCCAAACGGGAGGACATAGAAGGAGGGGAACGCCATATGGTTTTTGCAAGGCAGATTTTGCAGGACTGGTTTTGTTTATACCATGTCCCATTTCAAGCCCCCTGTTGCCCCCCTAGAATATAAATTCCAAAATAGTGACTCCATCTAAGAAAGTACACCCCTCAAGGTATTCAAAACTGGGTTTACAAACTTTGTTAACCCTTTAGGTGTTCCACAAGAGTTAATGGCAGATGGAGAAACAATTTTGGAATTTCTATTTTTGGGAAAATTTTCCATTTTAACCCATTTTTTCCAGTAATAAAGTAAGGGTTAACTGCCAAACAAAACTCAATATGGGTTGCCCTGATTCTGTAGTTTGCTAAAACACCCCATATGTGGTCGTAAACTACTGTGTGGCCAAACGGGAGGACATAGAAGGAGGGGAACACCATATGGGTTTTGGAAGGCAGATTTTGCAGGACTAGTTTTGTTTATACCATGTCCCATTTCAAGCCCCCCGTTGCACCCCTAGAATAGAAACTCCAAAAAAGTGACTCCATCTAAGAAAGTACACCCCTTCAAAACTGGGTTTACAAATTTTGTTAACCCTTTAGGTGTTCCACAAGAGTTAAAGGCAGATGGAAAAACAATTTTGTAATTTCTATTTTTTGGAAAATTTTCCATTTTAACCCTTACTTTATTAGTGGAAAAAATAGGTTAACAGTTAAGCAAAACTCAATATGGGTTGCCCTGATTCTGTAGTTTGCAGAAACACCCCATATGTGGTCGTAAACTACTATTTGGCTAAACGACTGGACATTGAAGAAGGGGAGCGCCATATGGTTTTTGAAAGGCAGATTTTGATGGACTGGTTTATTTACACCATGTACCCTTTCAAGCCGCCTGATGCCCCCCTAGAGTAGAAACTCCATAAAAGTGACCCCATCTAGGAAACTACGGGATAAGGTGGTTGTTGTTTTGGGACTATATTAGGGTAAATATGATTTTTGGTTGCTCAATATTACACTTTTTTGAGGCAAGGTAACAAAAAATGTAAATTCTAAAATTGTTTCTACATTCGCTATTTCGTTTTGTGGAACACCTAAACGGTTAACAAAGTTTGCAACTTTTGAATACCTTGAGGGGTGTAGTTTCTTAGATGGGTTCACTTTTTTGGAGTTTCTAGTCTAGGCTACATCAGGGGGGGCTTCTAATGGGACATGGTGTAAATAAACCAGTCCCTCAAAATCTGCCGTCCAGAAACCATATGGAGTTCCCTTCGTTCTATGCCCTGCCGTGTGGCCATATTGCCATTTACGACCAGATATGGGGTGTTTCTGCAAACTAAAGAATCAGGACAATAAATATTTAGTTTTGTTTGGCTGTTAACCCTTGCTTTATTACCGGAAAAAAAGGATTCAAATGGAAATTTTGCCCCAAAAATGGTGTTTTGGCACCGTTTTTATGTTATATTTTTAACGCTGTTCATCCGAGGGGTTTGGTAAAATGTTTTTTTTATAGGGCAGATTCTTATGGACGCGGCGATACCTAATATGTCTACATTCGCTCGCTATTACACTTTTTGTGATGTTAGGTGACAAAAAATGGCTTTTTTTTTTTTTAACTCTGTTCATCCGGGGGAAGGGGGGGGAGGGGTTACATGTTATTTTTATAGAGAAGATTTTTACGGATGCGGCGATGCCCAATATGTATGGCTCTCATACTTTGGAGACACTAAGGAGGCATCCTCAAACTGCGGCCTTCCAGAAAAACAAAACTACAATTCCCACCATGCCCTGCTGATGGCTGTAGGTTGTCTGGGCATGCTGGGAGTTATAGTTTTACAACATCTGGAGGGCCGCAGTTTGAGGATGCCTGCCCTAAAACTAATAGTTTTGGGGGGAAAAAATGGTTCAGTGTCTCCAAAGTCTAAGAACCATAGTTTTTTATGTTCTCTAGGGGACTGTTGGGGATTATAAAAATTTAGTACTCCATGGAAGTGTGATACTCCCTGAAGCAATCGATAACGCAGAGGCCCGGATGATCGGAGCAAGTGTCACATTGAGTGGTGGTGTCCTTCCGTATCCCCCTCTTGTGACACACTCTGCATCTTTTTTGGGTTCGTCCCTTCATTCCAGTATGGGGGACCACCGGGCGCCTCCAATTTCCCAGGTACTCCGGCCTGCTCTTTCCCGGTCTGAAAAAATCAGGTCCTTGAGGACTGCCTCATAGAACTGGAGGAATGTCCCTGTGCTGCCAGCGCTTCGGGATAGTAGAATAGAGTTGTACATGGCAACCTGTACCAAGTAGACCGCAACCTTTTTGTACCATGCCTGGGTTTTGCGCATGGCATTATATAGCTGGAGGACTTGATCAGAGAGATCAACTCCTCACATATACCGATTGTAGACGACGATACAATCGGGCTTGAGGACCGTTGCTGCGGTGCTGTTACTGTGGATTGTGGACAGTACAAGGACATCCCTCTTGTCCTTATACCTGACCAGCAACAGGTTTCCCCTGGTAAGGGCACGGGTCTCACCCCTGGGGATAGGTACCTGGAGGGGGTGGGCAGGGAGGCCGCGCTGATTTTTCCGCACGGTCCCACAAGCGAACGTGGATCTGGCGGCAAGGGACCTGAACAAGGGATACTGGTATAAAAGTTATCCACGTACAAGTAGTAACCCTTATCTAGCAGTGGGTACATAAGGTCCCACACGAGTTTCCCGCAAACACCCAGAGTGGGGGGACATTCTGGGGGTTGAATACGGGAATCTCGCCCCTCGTACACACAAAATTTGTAAGTGTAGCCTGAGGTACTCTCACAAATTTTGTACAGCTTCACGCCATACCACGCCCGCTTAGTAGGAATGTATTGGCGGAAACTGAGTCTCCCCTCAGAGGGGTTGGTGGTGGGGAGGGGCTGGGGGGGGCAAGTGGCATGGGTGGGTCTAGGCTCTCACAGCTAAGTGCTGTGGACCCCAACCACCAGAGACAATAAATCAGATAAAGTGTTTTTTTTTTGTTTTTTTCCCTAACTAACTTTTCCCTTCTATCCCTGCCTAATCGTGCCTCTCCCTCACTGACCCTAACCTACCTGGAGGGTGATGGGTGAAGGAGGGTGATTGGTGCCGACGGGGGGTTCGCAGGAGCTGGTGCTGGACAGTGCTGGATGGTGCAGGTGCAGCAGCAGGAAGAAGAGGGGAGAGAGGAGCACCAGGAGTTTAAATTTCCCTCCTCTCTCTAGCACCAATCAGCACCAAGGACAGCACCAATCAGCACCACAGCCTGCACCGCTTCCCCCAAATGCTCGGATTGTGATTGGTGGTGTGTAATCACACCACCGATCACCGTCCTTTTCCAGTTAATGGGGTCACCGGAGACCCGAATGGACCGAAAACGCAGCAAAACGCAGGTCTGAATTGACCTGCGGTTTTCTGCGATCGCCGATGCGGGGGGGTCACATGACCCCCTCCCCGGCATTGTGACAGGATGACCGCTGAATGATTTCCCGATTAACCCCCGCCGCGCCACAATCGCGTTTTAAAGTTAGGACGTAAATTGGATTAAAAACATGGATAACGAAATCCCCCCTCTTGAAAAAAAAACTAATGATAATAGCTGAAAGTCGATAACACATGGTCGTCACAGGGGTTGAAATTCTCTGTGGTCCCAAACATTAGGCACTCACTGGACAGAAAAGGCCTTTAATGCTGCTATATTTACATAAGATAGGGACCATTATTTGTTCTGTGTGGTGGCGGATATGTGTGGGCTGGCATGATGAAATTCAATGAAACGTGGTCATCACAGGTATTGAAGTCGTGAGCTAGGCGAGTGCGCTTATCGGTCACGATCCCCCCCTACTGCGCTGAACGTCCTTTCGGACAGGATACTCAAAGAGGGGCAAGCCAAGAGTTCCATGGCAAATTCTGCCAGCTCTGGCAACAGGTCAAGCCTGCACACCCAGTAGTAAAGGGGTTCTTCGCTTCTCAGAGCGTCCACATCGGCCGTTAACCTGAGGTAGTCAGGCACCTGTCGGTCTAGGCGTTCCCTGAGGCTGGATCTGGAGGGCGGCTGTCGATGGGTCCGAAGTGACCAACACATCTTCAAACTGCCCTCTTCTTGCATCCGCACCACCGTCTGACGGGCAGGTGGTGTCGCCGCTAAACATCAGCAAGGCGAGCCATGGCCGTGAAAGATCTCTAAAATGGCCAGAGATTTTCCTGGCCTGCCGCAAGAAAGGGTATTTGGCAACAAATTCCTGCACGACTAAGTAACGTGTGCCATGCACAGCACAAGTGTCATTTTGCCCTGTTTCAGCGCGCTCAGCAGATTGGCACTGTTGTCGTACACCACCTTACCAACTTTCAATTTGAGCGGGGTTAGCCACTGAACAGCCTGCAACCGCAGAGCTGAAAGAAGTGAAGGATCGGTGCGGCTCTTGGCTTCCAGGCACAACAGCCGCAGCACAGCATGGCAACGTCTCACCTGGCACGTCAAATAGGTTCTGGGGGGGTTGCAGGGAAAGAGGTGGTAGCAGTGGAAAACGAGGAGTCAGCCGAGGAGAAGACGGAGGATAAAGTAAGAGGAGGAGAAGAAGAGGCAGGCCTGCATGCAATCCGTGGTGGTAACACCAAATCCACATGGGTGCCACGGGTTGCATGCTGTCAGAAGGTTCACCCAGTGGGCAGTAAAAGTTATGTACCTTCCCTGCCCGTTTTTACTAGACCACGTGTCTGTGGTCAGATGTATCTTGGCACCAGAACTGTGTGCCAGAGATACATTCACTTGCCGCTGAACATGGCCATATAGCTCTGTGATGCCCTTCTGGGAGAAATATTTCCTTCCGGCCATTGCAGTGTGCCAAATGCCACAAATTTTCTAATGGCCTCTGAGTCCACCAGTTTATATGTCAGTAGTTTTCAGGCTAGCAGTTCCGACTAGCCGGCGGTCAGACGATGGGCAAGAGGGTTATCCAGCATCATCAATTTTTTACCTTCGAACATTTGGGCCATGGAAGCCCGCCTTTTGCCAGATGAATGCGACGATGGCATGGTGGAAGGTGGAGTGGAGGACAAATGGGAGGAGAGAGGAGGAGAAGAGGCAGCATGTGGAGCGTCGGAAGTGTGGCTTTGTGGGTTCTGACAGTGTTGCTCCCACTGGGCTCGGTGATGGGAGGCCAGGTGCCTTCTTAAGGCGGTCATACCTAGGTGAGTGTTGGGTTTACCATGACTTATGTGTTGACAGCACAGGCTGCAAATGACAACACTATTGTCAGCAGCTGACACGTTAAAAAAGCCCACACTGTGGAGCCATGAGCCGGCGTCCTGAGAGTACCACATGTGACCGTGCATAGTGGATGGCTCGCTCCAGATACATTTGCAGTCTGCTTTTTGCCTCCTGTGCACTGCGAGTTCTGCCTCCTTCTCCCTATCTGCTGCTCCGTCTCTCCCTCTGAACTCCCCTTCTCTTCCTCTATTGTGGGCACCCACATGACGTCCATCGACACGTCAACATCATCAACTTCACCTCCACTGACATTAGAGATCTCAGAGTAGACAGCAACAGCGGGAACCACCCTCCTTGGGCTGATCTGATTACTGTCATTAGACCACTGGTTGTCGGCCTTTGCTACCTCCTCTTCCTCATCTGATGCCAAGAATGGCTGCGCATCGGTAAGGTCTCAGAATGGATGGGAAAATAATTCCTCTGACTCGGATGGAGGGGCTATAGTGGTGGTAGTGGTGTCTTTGGGGGTGCACACAGCAGAGAGTAAGGAGGGTGCTGATACAGAGGATGAAAATGGTGCAGAAGCGGAAGGCTGAGTGAACCATTCAACCAACTCTGGTGCGTCCTTTGACGTAATCGCACGCACCTTCTCTAACTTCCCACTTAGGCTTTGGTCTGGTGCATCTGCCCGACCCTTACCACCCCTGCGGAATGGCCTGCCTCTTCCTCTGTCTGTCCTTTTTAAAATGACCCTGTGACAAAGTCCCTATAGAAGAGCCGGTTTTGTGGAAGCAGGTATATCGCAGGCCTCAATCAATATTTGGTGGTAGCCGGTATATCAATTTCCTGTATCAGTAGTTTGTGGAAACAAGTATATAGAACCCAATAATGAGTATTTGCTGGAAGCCGGCAAATCAAACCCTTTAATCAATATTTGGTAGAAGCTGGTGTATCGCAGGCCTGAATCAATATTTGGTGGAAACAGGTATATAGAACACAATATAGAATATTTGCTGGAAGGCAGCAAATCAAACCCCTTAATCGATATTTGGTGGAAGCCGGTGTATTACACCCCTCAATCAATATTTTGTGGAAGCAGGTATATCGCACCCCTTAATCAGTTTTTTGGGGGGGCAACAGGTATATCACACCAGTTGCAATTAGTTATTCGAATAGCATTTGTCACGCTATATAGCTGTGGTATCTCAGCAGAACCGCACACAACTGCTGCACAATACAAATGCACTATAATATACTTTCGAGGTTAGAAGGTATATTATAGGTATATCACACCCCGGGCTCTTAATACGTTTTTTTTTGGGGGGGGGGCAACAGGTATATCACACCAGTTGCAATTAGTTATTCCAATGGCATTTGTCCCTCTATATAGCTGCACACAACTGCTGCACAATACAAATGCACTGTAATATACTTTCTATGTTCGAAAGAATATTATAAGTATATCACACCCCTCTGTATGTCACACCTATCAATAGCACACCTATACCTGTCCTTAAAAAGTCTGTCCCTGCTCCACACAGCAACCTCTCCCTACACTGACAAAAAATAGAATGTAAAATGGCTGCCATATTGGGTTTATTTATAGGGTAGGGGGGTTTCCATGTGCTGAAACATCTCAATTGGCTGTCCTGTCCCACCTGATGGATGTGTCATCGGTCAAAGTTCTTCACAATGTAAAAAAAAAATGGCGGTTGCGAATATCTCCATATGTTAGCATGTTCGGCGAATCGCGAACAAGCAACGTTCGCCGCGAAACGACCGCCGGGCAAACCACAAGGCCATCTCTACACAAGAATATAACTACTATAATACTGCTCTTATGTACAAGAATATAACTACTACAATACTGCCTCCTATATACAAGACTATAACTACTATAATACTGCCTCCTATGTACAAGAATATAACTACTATAATACTGCTCCTATGTACAAGAATATAACTACTATAATACTGCTCCTATGTGCAGGAATATAACTACTATAATACTGCCTCCCATGTGCAAGGATGTAACTACTATAATACTGCTCCTATGTACAAGACTATAACTACTATAATACTGCCTCCTATGTACAAGACTATAACTACTATAATACTGCTCCTATGTACAAGACTATAACTACCATAATACTGCCTCCTATGTACAAGACTATAACTACCATAATACTACCCATAAGGAAATGTATTCAGATTTTTCTTATACCACAAGTTACTTATTCCTTACTTCTTTATGTAGTAGGTTATATCTCTAGTACTATCTGGCAGTTTATATTACACTTTCAAGACCAACCGCTCAGTAACTGTTGAGACTTCTCTAAAACCATGATGTGGTCCACGGCAGGTATCGGTAATTAGAGACACTTTCCGGGCCTGAGCTTGCTGCATTAAAACAGACATCTTTACCACCTCAGGAGGCCCAATGAACCCTCAAGTAGAAGGTTAGATTAACCGAAACTGTAATTAAAGTTCAGTTTGTGTAATCAAAAGTCTATATATGCAATAACACGAAAAGTCACATGTAGTGAAGTCAACCACCCATGGTGGAGCTGCTGTGTACTGCAGAGCTGAGAATGTCAAAAACTATGTAATGTAACAGCTTAATCCTTATAATGTATAAAGAGCAGGTAATACCATCAAACAATAAAGAATTGGATCATACTGCTATAACCCTGGTATCCTCTGGTATATTATTATATACTGTATGTACAGCTGGTATAAGGTATACATCTTCTTATATACAGTGATATGGACCATGCTGGTATAACCTGGGCATCTCCTGTATATTATTATATATGTACAGCTGGTATAAGTTATACATCTTCCTGTATATAGTGATATGGACCATGCTGGTATAACCTGGGTATCCCCTGTATATAATTATATATGTACAGCTGGTATAAGTTATACATCCTCTTATATACAGTGATATGGACCATGCTGGTATAACCTGGGCATCTCCTGTATATTATTATATATGTACAGCTGATATAAGTTATACATCTTCTTATATACAGTGATATGGAGCATGCTGGTATAATCTGGGCATCTCCTGTATATAATTATATATGTACAGCTGGTATAAGTTATACATCTTCTTGTATACAGTGATAAGGACCATGCTGGTATAACCTGGGCATCTCCTGTATATAATTATATATGTACAGCTGATATAACATGGGTATCTCCTGTATATTATTATATATGTACAGCTGGTATAGGTTACACATCTTCTTGTATATAGTGATATGGAGCATGCTGATATAACCTGGGCATCTCCTGTATATAATTATATATGTACAGCTGGTATAAGTTATACATCTTCTTATATACAGTGTCATTGACCATACTGGTATAACCTGGGCATCTCCTGTATATAATTATATATGTACAGCTGATATAACATGGGTATCTCCTGTATATTATTATATATGTACAGCTGGTATAGGTTATACATCTTCTTGTATACAGTGATATGGACCATGCTGGTATAACCTGGGTATCTCCTGTATATTATTATATATGTACAGCTGATATAAATTATACATCTTCTTATATACAGTGTCATTGACCATACTGGTATAACCTGGGCATCTCCTGTATATAATTATATGTGTACAGCTGGTATAAGTTATACATCTTCTTGTATATAGTGATATGGACCATGCTGGTATAACCTGGGTATCTCCTATATATAATTATATATGTACAGCTGGTATAAGTTATACCATATTTTTCACTTTATAAGATGCACTTTTTCCCCCAAAAAGAGTGTGGGGGGGAATGGCTGTGCGTCTTATAAAGCGAATACTAGTGAGCACTTTCATTATGGAAGCATTCACTAGTACTGTATGCACTAGGTGCCGGGTTTGAGGAGTGAAGCGCTGAGAGCGCTTCCGGTAATCACCCTCCTTGGTCTTCCTTTTTGGGGCCGTCGCGGCACTGTCCTGACTCCATACAGCATCAGGACGCAGTGTGGCAGTGGCGTGCCTAGGGTGTTTGGCCCCCGGGCGGGTCCTTTCTCTGGCACCCGCTCCCCCCAATACTTGACCACATACCTCTTGCATCCAGGGACATCTCCTGTCATGTAGACCTTCTCTTTCTTCTTCTCCTCCGGTTGACCCTGACCGCCATGACAAATTCTTTCAGCCGCATCTCGTCTCTAAAGAGTTTGTAACACAGACACGTTAGATTTCTCAATTTTTCCATCAACCTCCCCATCCTGGTGTCCCCACAGTGTCATCCTGCTGCCACCCCCAATACTGTGCCCATGGTGCCCCCCAATGTCCTAGGTACTATACTGCTGAAAAAATAGTGACCCCAGTGGACATCATTGTGATCATTTATCAAACTGGTGTAAAGTAGAACTGGATTTCAAAAAGAGCTGTCAAATATGAAAGGTGGAATCTGATTGGCTGCTATGGGCAACTAAGCCAGTTCTACTTTACACCAGTTTGATAAATTACCCCAAATGTCCCTATAGTGTCCACAGCAGCTATAATGTCCCCTAGAGTGCCCCGAGTAATAATAACACCCTTTATTGTGCTCCAGGTAATAATCCTTGCATAGTGTCCCCAGAAATAATAGAATTGCCCCTACAGTGACTCCCCAATAGCAACGCCCCCACACTACCCCCATACAGTAATTTCCCCCACACTGCCCCATACAGTAATTTCCCCCCACACTGCCCCCACACAGTAATTTCCTCCACACTGCCCCCACACAGTAATTTCCCCCACACTGCACCCATACAGTAATTTCCCCCACACTGCCGCCATATAGTAATTTCCCTCCACACTGCCCCATACAGTAATTTCTCCCACACTGCCCCCATATAGTAATTTCCCCCACACTGCCCCATACAGTAATTTCCCCCCACACTGCCCCCACACAGTAATTTCCTCCACACTGCCCCCACACAGTAATTTCCCCCACACTGCACCCATACAGTAATTTCCCCCACACTGCCGCCATATAGTAATTTCCCTCCACACTGCCCCATACAGTAATTTCTCCCACACTGCCCCCATATAGTAATTTCCCCCACACTGCCCCCATACAGTAATTTCCCCCACACTGCCCCCATACAGTAATTTCCCCCACACTGCCCCCATATAGTAATTTCCCCCACACTGCCCCCATACAGTAATTTCCCCCACACTGCCCCCATACAGTAATTTCCCCCACACTGCCCCCATACAGTAATTTCCCCCACACTGCCCCCATACAGTAATTTCCCCCACACTGCCCCCATACAGTAATTTCCCCCACACTGCCCCCATACAGTAATGCCCCCATACAGTAATTTCCCCCACACTGCCCCCATATAGTAATTTGACCCCCACAGTAGTTTCCCCCACATTGCCCAATTTAGTAATTTGCCAAGCACACAGTAATCCCTTCCATAATAATTTGCCCCCACAGAGTATACCACCATAATATTTTTCCCCCACATGTCCTCCTGTGTCCCCAAAAGTTGGCACAAAAAAAAAAAAGCTAAATACTCACCAATGTCCAGGCGCTTGCTCGCAGAGAAAGGCGAGTACATTTCACAGTGCTGCTGCGTCCCGGCACAGGCGCTCATGCCTGCACCGGGATTTCACCCCCTGGGCACGCCACTGTAGTGCGCGCACTATGACCTGATGCTGCACCCAGTCAGGTGACAGTGCAGCGTGGGCCGAAGAAGACATGGGAGCGTGACTGCTGCCGGAGATGGATAGGAGCCGCGGCGCAGGATTGGTAAGAGGAGTGTTTTATTTTATTAAGATCTGAGGTGTGATGGTTCTGGCAAGGACCTCAGGGGGGTCTGACATTGAGGGCTGATCTGAGGTATGATGGGGGGGTCTAAAATAAAGGGCTGATATGAGGTCTGATAAGGGTCTGACATTGAGGGCTGATGGGGGTCTGACATAGAGGGCTGATGGGGGTCTGACATAGAGGGCTGATATGGGGGTCTGACATAGAGGGCTGATGGGGGTCTGACATAGAGGGCCAGGGGCGTAACTAGAAGTGACTGGGCCCCACAGCAAATATTTGTAAGGGCCCCCCTCAGCGCGCTTCGCACCTCCCTCCTCCTGTGTAAACCCCACTCCTTTGGCACAGTGTAGCGGTATACTGTATATTGTGTGGCACAGTGTAGAGGTATACTATATATTGTGTGGCACAGTGTAGCGGTATACTGTATATTGTGTGGCACAGTATAGAGGTATACTGTATATTGTGTGGCACAGTGTAGCGGTATACTGTATATTGTGTGGCACAGTATAGAGGTATACTGTATATTGTGTGGCACAGTGTAGCGGTATACTGTATATTGTGTGGCACAGTGTAGAGGTATATTGTGAGGCACAGTGTAGCGGTATACTGTATATTGTGTGGCACAGTGTTGAGGTATATTGTGAGGCACAGTGTAGCGGTATACTGTATATTGTGTGGCACAGTGTAGCGGTATATTGTGAGGCACAGTGTAGAGGTATACTGTATATTGTGTGGCACAGTGTAGCGGTATACTGTATATTGTGGGGCACAGTGTAGCGGTATACTGTATATTGTGTGGCACAGTGTAGGCTATATGTGTATAACATAAACATACTCCACATGAACACTTACAGTTACATGGCTTGGTCCTTGGGGATCTCGGACACCACTTCCACACTTTGGCCGGGGGCTCGGCGGAGCTGATGTTGTGTTTTATCCTAATGAGAAAGATTTTATAATAAGGATTTGGAGAAGGGGCAGAGGGATAGCAGAGCAGGGAGAGGCTGGTGCCGCTACTAGGGGGTCATACCATGGGGCAGTAATAAAACCCACCATAATGCCCCCCCCCCCCAGTAGTAATAATTCTCCTTATAATGTGACAGTGCAAAAAATACCCCCTTGTAATGCCCCCAGTTGAGCTAATGTCCCCATAGTGCCCCAAAAAATGTGCCAGTATAAAATACCCCTATATAGTGCCCCCAGTAACTTCCCCCATAGTGCTCCTCTCCCCCCTTCCTGCTAGTGCCCCCCCAAAATGTACCAGTATAAAATGCCCCATATATAGTGCCCCAGTAGATGCCGCTCAGTGTCCGGCCTCTGATAGGCTGCCGGCCTAGTGTCCCCCATAATGCCCCCCAATAATGTGCCAGTAAGTGCCCCTATCATGTGCCAGTATCAAGTGCCTCTCCCCCCCCACATGTCCCAGTATCATAGTGCCATCTCCCCCCATGTGCCAGTATCAAGTGCCTCTCTCCTTCCCACCCCCCATGTGCCAGTATCAAGTGCCTCTCTCCTCCCCATGTCCCAGTATCATAGTGCCACCCCCCCCCCACTAAAAAGTGCCAATATCAAGTGCCTCTCTCCCTCCCCCCTCCCTATGTGCCAGTATCAGGTGCCCCCCCCCCCCATGTGCCAGTATCAAGTGCCAACCCCCCCTCTCCCCTCCAGGTGCCAGTATCAGGTGCCTCCCCCCCCCCCCCTATGTCCCAGTATCATAGTGCCATCTCCCCCCCCCCCCACCACCACCACAAAAAAAGTGCCAGTATCAAGTGCCTCTCTCCCTCCCCCCCCCCCCCCAATGCCAGTATCAGGTGCCTCTCTCCCTCCCCCCCCATGCCAGTATCAGGTGCCAACCCCACTCCCATGTGCCAGTATCAGGTGCCAACCCCCCCCCCCAGGTGCCAGTATCAGGTGCCAACCCCCCTCCCCCCATGTGCCAGTATCAGGTGCCTTCCGCTCCCCCATGGCAGTAACAGTCGGGTATTAAAAAAAAAATAATAAACACTTCTACTTACCTCCATGTCAGCGATGCGATGCAGCCTCTTCCTGTGTCCCGCCTTGTATTCTGTCCCGCCCTGTATGCCCTTATATGGAGTCAGTGCTTGTATTTCAGAAAAGAGTCTGCTGGGATTCGAACCCAGGACCTTCTGCTTCAGAGGCAGAGCAGCTATCCACTAGACCATAAGAGCTGCCTTGAGGCTGAGTGAAAAAATATGAGACTTCTACTGTTATAGCTGGCTAAGTGTACATCTATACACATGGCAGCTGTTCATATATAGAGATGTAGCAGAGCTGAATGTGCAGGGACAGCTGTCATATACAGATATAGCAGTGCTAGGTGTGTTTGGGCAGCTGTCGTGTATAGATGTATTTTTTTTTTTTTACAGTCAGTTGTAATGCAGCCTTTATGGCTGTGAGGGTAAATGCTTTGCCACTGATTCACTTATAGATTGGAGGTTGTGGGTTCGAATCCCAGACCAGGAGACTTTTAGCAGACAGTAAAATTAGATCACTCTAGCGGCTGTGAAGGGGCCCTGAACACGATATTTATCTAACTTGAAAATAAACTGTCACACACGCTGCTTGGGGCGCCGGGCCCCCTTGGCAGCCCGGGCCCCGAAGCAGCTGCTTCCCCTGCTTCCCCGGTAGTTACGCCACTGTAGAGGGCTGATATGGGGGTCTGACATAAAGGGCTGATATGGGGGTCTGATCCGATGTCCTGATATTTATGGGGGTCTGATCTGAGGATCTGAGATGAGGTCTGATGAAAAATATATTTTTCTTATTTTCCTCCTGGGGTGCGTCTTATCATTGGGTGCATCTTATAAAGTGGAACATACAGTACATCTTCTTGTATGTAGTGATATGGACCATGCTGGCATAACCTGACAATCCAAGGTGCTGCTTGTTTCTTCATGGTTTGGTAGTTCTCTCATATTTCATCACCTGACGGTTTCTGGAGATATCCATGTCATTTCTGCCTGTGCCCCATTCCTCTCGGCACACAGAATTAGTACATCTGTGATTTAAATTCAGGTGAAGTTAATTATAAAGATTGAGATGAGCGAATTTCATATTTCAAAATTAGTTCATGCTTCGTTTGGTGGTTTGCATTCCGTTACCACGGACCATAACGCAATTCTATAATGGAATGAATAACGGAATGCCTTCTGTTATTCATTCCGTCCTATTAGAGGTTTATGGGCTGCAAAACGGATCCGTCCCGCTTCCGTTATGCAGGGGAGTCCTCACCGTTATGCAGGCCATAGACTTCTATTATGACAGGACATTCCGTTATGCATTCCGTCATAGAATCGTCCGTGATAACGGAATCCATAACGCAATTCTGCCTTTACCACCAAAGAAGCGTGATCGAATTTCATAACTAATCTAATCTAATTGTATCCTTTGTGGAAGAGGACTGATCTAAGCAACGAATATTCCAAATACATAATGTTGTTTACAGACTGACATCTGCATAAGTGTTCATAGAAGATGATAAAATACCGTAAAAGGAATTGGAAAACATTCATTTGTCCAGGGCTGGAAAAATATAGCTACATTTTTCCTGGACTGCCCCATCCCCTGTCTACAGGTTTTGTGTTGAATTGCAGCTCAGTTCTATTCACTTCATTGAAGCTGAGATGCAGTCCCATCCAACAACTCTTTTAAACAGGAGTTGCATTTTTTTTAAAGAATGCTGCCTTTTGTTACAATCCTTGAAAAAAAACATGAAAATAGAGGGGTGTCCTTCTCACTGGTGACTTTCTACAGGACTTTCTACAGGACTTTCTACAGGGCCTAGCAGACCCACAGTGTGGGGGAACGATTAGAACTTCCGGATAATCAGTTTCCAGATTAATAGAATTAATTAAGCTCGTTCTCATTTTATGTTTAGAAATATTTGAGAGTTTTTTCTCAGTATTATAAATGCCTATTTCCCATACAGCATAATTGATACGGCACCTGCCTGATGTGGGGGGCGGTGATGTCCGTCGGTTTTATTAAAAGACATCCTTCATGGTAATCTTACCTGTCATCGTGGAAAGTCGTCTTGATACTGTCAGCCTCATTGACACTGCTGTTTTTGTATTTTTTTTTTGTACATTAAAAATATCGAAAACCTGTCAGTGTATTTCACAGTACAGAAGATTTCAATCGAGATTGTCAAAGTAAATATGATGGGGAAAATGAAATTTGAACATTTGCTTAAAAAGTGACATCTCTTGATATTGTATTAAAATAAGTACATTCATGGATGAATAACACCGGCTCTGTTATTTTACCATTTACTTGTTATTTACACAGTGCAGCAGAATCACCTCTCTGATTGCAACTACAGATACACTGCACATAGTCCTATAGTAATTGTATCATTTTATTTTACCATTTATTATAATTTTATACCTTGAACTGACATTAAAGATAAGACTATAACATTGCCCCTATGTACAAAAATATACGGTAACTACTATAATACTGATCCTATCTACAAGAGAATATCTACTATAATACTGCTCCTATGTTAAAGAATATAACTACTATAATACTGCTCCTATGTACAAGAATATAACTACTATAATACTGCTCCTATGTACAAGAATATAACTACGATAATACTGCCTCCTATGTACAAGAATATAACTACTATAATACTGCTCCTATGTACAAAAATATAACTACTATAATACTGCTCCTATATACAAGAATATAACTGCTATATTACTGTCTCCTATGTACAAGAATATAACTGCTATAGGGGCGGAGCTTGACCGGCGTCCTGACCGGCCGCATGTGAGAAGAGCTCTCCTCTTCATAGCCTCACAAAGTGGTTTATTTCGCATTCTGACTGCAGAAACATGGGGAAAATCGGCAGATATATTCCCGGAGACCGTCCTGAACCCCTCAAGCAAGACCGGGGACCCTCCGAAATGGAGAAATTCTTTAATAAGCGGTCTGCAGCTCCGGTAGCAGAGCGACCTAAGATAGCGCCGCCGGATCCTGAGGACGGCATGGAGGAAGCTGAGAGAGCGGACAGCCCGCTTACTGAGGGCTCTCAGGGATCGCAAGCTGAAGCAGCCGAACCTATTTCAAAGCTTTTCCTGCAGCAAGCGCTCATGTCTGTGATACAGCCGGTGATGCAGGAGCTCACTGAGATAAAAGAGGACATCAAACACATCGGCCACAGAGTCGAGAGGCTTGAAACTACACAAGGGGCCATCCTGGAACACGCCCGCGTGCTAGGAGACAACAGCTCTGCTTACCTGTCCTCCCTGGATCACGCTTATGCCCTTATTGAAGATCAGGAAAACAGAAGCAGGCGCAAAAATGTACGCTTCAGAGGCCTGCCAGAAGCGGTGCCACACGAGGACCTTCCTGCTGCTGCGTCCGCCATTTTCACATCCCTGCTGGGCCCTGATGCTGCGGCTGCAGTCACAATAGAGCGCATCCACCGCTCCCTGCGACCCAAACCCAGGGAGGGAGAACCCCCTCGTGATGTAGTATGCGGCCTCTTGCGGTATGTTGATACCGCTGCTATTTTCAAAGCAGCCAGAGAGAGGGGAGATGTAAAATACGACGGCAACAAGATTCTGCTGTTCCAGGACCTCGCGCCTTCAACCCTGAACAAGAGAAGAATTCTGAGACCTGTCACCGAGATCCTTCGCCACAGCAAGATCCCCTTCAAGTGGCTCTTTCCTTTCGGGCTTACTTTCTCCAGGGACGGCAAGAGGTGCACTATTCGAACCCCCAGTGATCTGCCGGCGGCATGGGAGCTGCTTAACACCACGCCACAGGACATACCATCATGGCTGCCCTCGGCGGACACTGGCGTCCCGCTCCCAGAACTCCCTGAATGCTCCAGATGGTCGAAGGTGCCATCCAGGAAAGGCCCAAGAGCAAAACAGAGAATTACCTGAACATTCTCAGCAGGTCGTATGTGGGTCTATGTTAATGCAGGCTCCTCAGAGAATGCTTATTAAGGGGTTGGAGCGCATTTAAAATGAGTCAAGTTAGTGCCGTTCAGGCACATGTTGAGCGGTTGCACCCGCTTACTGTTGGCATGGGTGAACCCCATAGTAGTTATGGTTGCAATGCATTCTTTATGCTGGTACTTAAAGAGTACATATAATGTTTTGTTACTCCCGGTTATGTATGTATAGCCAGATTCTTTCCGGCAGTCAAGGTAGTGGCTTGTCCACACAGATGAGATACCTTGTTGGCACACTTTGTGGGGCGGGGACCCTGATTTGTGACCAGGAGTAGTATTTGCCTGACACTGAGCATGTCAGCCTGCTCCCACCATGTCACCGGTGGTTCCTATGCTCCTGCAAGGAGTTCCACCATCTCCTTTGACCATATTGGGCTTGAAAAAGTTCCCGTGTTGTTATTTTTAGCAACCTTCTGGCTCAGAGGTACAAAGGACCTTGCCCAAAGCAAGGCGTTATTCTGTTTGTTCCCCCTGTTTTCCTGTCCATGTACACATTCTTCATCGTATGCAAATACTTGTATGTACCTCTGCCATGATGTCTGCAGTTAACTGTACCTCGTTTAATGTGAGGGGGTTCAATACCCCTCAGAAGCGTTCACAGGTAATCAGACTATTGGAAAAGAGACGCACTGACGTCTGTTTTTTTCAAGAACTGCACCTTAAGCTAGGTCATGTTCCCAAACTCTCCCAGTCTTACTTTAGTCAGTGGTTCATCAGCTCTCACGCCAAAGCTTCCAGGGGCGCGGGGATTGCCATTTCCAAAAGGGTTCCCTTCTCCCTTACTTCGTCTCTAACCGACTCAGAGGGACGCTTTATGTTCATAAAAGGTAAGATAGGGACTACACTTGTAACATTAGCGAGTCTATATAGCCCTAATCGGGGTCAAGGGGTTTGGTTGCGGTCCACACTGTCTAAATTGACTGCTTTTGCAGAGGGTATTTGTTTGGTAGGGGGGGATCTTAACGTGGCATTAAACCCACTAATGGATGCTTCTGATCACTCCTCCCAACTGACTCAAGCAGCTATTGGTAGGATTAACAAGCATTTAGCAGAGGCCCATTTACTGGACACCTGGCGACTGACCCACCCTACAGATTTGGATTACACATTCTTTTCAGCCCCACATAAGGTTTACTCCAGGCTAGACTATATTTTCATTACTGACACCCACGCTGGATTGGTGAGTAGCTCCACCATTGACCCTATGACGGTGTCTGACCACGCTCCTGTCACGACGTCCGTGGTGTTCTCTGAATTACCCCAGCCTTCTCGACAATGGAGATTGAATGAAACTCTGCTAGATGATGAGGAGGTGGTGAGAGACATCAAGGCAAAAATACAACAATTTTTTGTGGAGAACTCCACGGACGACGTCTCTGTCACCACCGTCTGGGAGACGCATAAGGCGGTTATAAGGGGGGAGTTGATTGCCTTAGGCAGTAGGAAAAAGAAAGAAAGACAAAAGACATTTCACACACTGCTAGAGAAGATAACAGCCTTGGAATCCCTGCATAAGAAATCCAAAACGATTGAGGCCCAGCAGGAGCTGGCACTAACTAGGAAAAAACTTAAAGACCACCTTAACTATCATCAGGCAAAGTCCTATCAGTATGCTCAGTTCCGGTTTTATGCTCATGGGGACAAGGGGACAAAGCTTATGGCGGCACTCCTTAAGCAGAAGAAAGATGCTTCATACATAGCTGGAATTAAGGATAAGGGTGGCAAATTACTACATAGAACCTCAGATATTGCCAGAGAATTCCACAAGTTCTATAGCAAGCTCTATGGTCTCAAATGTCCAGAGGGTGACTCAGAGGCTGACATTGAGGAGACGGCGGACAAATTTTTGAGGGATCTCAACTTACCTACATTAGAGACTAGTGATAGGGACAAACTCACTGCCCCAGTCTCATTAGACGAGGTGGAAACAATTTTGAGTTCTATGCCAATGGGGAAATGCCCGGGACCTGACGGGTATTCAGTGGGGTATTATAAAAAAATGGCATCAGTTCTGTCTCCACGATTAGTCACTTGGTGCAACTCCATCTTAAGTGGCTCTACCCTCCATAAGCAGTCCCTGGAGGCGACAGTCACAATCTTGCCAAAGGCAGGTAAAGACCCTAACCAGTGCGGCAGCTACAGGCCGATTTCACTTCTCAAAATCTGGGCAAAACTACTAGCTTCCCGTCTTGCTCCCCTTCTGGCTAAGCTGATTCATCCGGACCAGGCTGGGTTTGTGCCTGGAAGAGAGGGAAACCAGAACTCGTGCAGGGTTTTGTCAGCAATGCAGTTAGCCAAAGTGGAAAAGGCCTCACTAGTCCTTCTGGGTGTGGATGCGGAAAAGGCCTTTGACAGGGTGAGCTGGAGATATATGAGGAGAACCTTGCATAAATTCGGTATTCCAGAACAATTCCAAAATGCGGTCATGTCTCTCTACCATGAACCTAGTGCCCGTATAAGGGTGAATGGTACACTATCTCAACCATTCCCGATTTCTAACGGGACCCGTCAGGGTTGTCCTCTGTCACCTACGTTATATGTCATGGTAATGGAGACATTATTGCAAGCTATAAGAGAGCACCCCAGTATAAGGGGCCTAAAGGTCAGAGGTAGCTCTGTAGAGTACATAAATGCCGCTTATGCGGACGATCTCCTGGTTATGCTTTCAAACCCTGTCGAGGCCTTTCCGCATCTTCTATCCCTTTTTGAACTGTTCGGGAGGATCTCTAATTTTAAAGTTAACTATACGAAGTCTGAAGCAATGAACGTTTCTGCTTCGAGCAGAGTGGTTTCCTCTCTGAAGGGCACAACCCCGTTTATCTGGCAGGAGTCTCATCTTTCTTATCTAGGAATTAAGTTACCGGCGGATCTAAACCAAACTTTTAGTTTAAATTATCAGCCCCTTTTGAGCGAGATACAGAAACAGCTCCATTCACTTAAAATTCCATATGTTTCGTGGATGGGTAGGAAGAACCTTTTGAAGGCCTTCATTATGCCTAAGCTCCTCTATGTACTGCAGATGTTGCCCATTTTTCTCCCCATGTCTTTTTTCTGCCAGGTTAGGAGATTATTTAGAACGTTCCTGTGGGGGGGGAAGTCAGCCAGATTGGCACATAGCAGGCTGATACAACGTAAGAGCACGGGGGGGTTTGGTTTGCCGGATGCATTCTTATACTATCAGGCGATTCATTTGAAAAGATGGATCCAACTACATGCCAGTAGACTCCATACTTGGGGTTGCGACTTAGAGATGGCCCAACTCTCCTCTGTCCAGAGGGCGGGCCTCTGGGGCCTCACTTCTTCTAATCTCAGATCACAAGTTTTGCTTAGAGGCACTGCCTCAGTAATACAACAGTTATCCGGCAAGCTTAACCTCTTAAACAACCCCTCTCCCTCTATGCCAGCTGATCTTCTTCCCTTTGCTATAAGGCCCAATTCTAAACAGATAGCCACGACATGGCAAAAACTGAGCAAGTTTACAACTGAGGAGTTCTTAGGGGCGACTGCGGGTGACCTAGCGGCTCATCATCCATTACATAGCCTTATCAAATCATGCAACTTTCTGGAACTAATCGAGCTCAACTCGGTCTCCAAACCATTAGTTGAAGGTAACAGACACAGGCCTACCCAGTCATGGTTCGAGAAAATTTTAACATGTGAGTCCTCTCCGCGCAAGCTGATCGCTCTATGCTATCTGGCTTTGGTTAACCCCCGCTCCCCTGGAATGCCGCAATACCTGAGGCACTGGGCTACTGAGCTGGGAGTAGAGCTGAGTGAAACTGATATCATGAGAATACATGCACACTCTCACGGCTTCTCAAGGTGCACCAGGGTGCAAGAGCACACATATAAAGTCCTTACTCAGTGGTATTTAACTCCAAAACAAATGTTTACTAGGGGCATGAGACAGGATGACAGGTGTTGGCGATGTTTGGAAGACACTGGGACTCTTTCCCACATCTTCTGGTATTGCCCTAAAATACGGCCTTATTGAGAGGGGGTCTTGTCCTCTATCCAGAAGATAACAAAAGTCACCATTGAAGTGCCTCCTACCCTTGTGCTCCTGTGGCTCCCAACTCCTTCTTTTTCTCCCTCTAAAAGATGCTTAGTTACCCAGTTACTCCAGGCCGCGAGACTGCTTATCCCGCAGCACTGGCTGTGTACGGAGCCCCCTACTGTGGAGGCATGGCTGAACAAAGTAGATCATATCTGCCGTATGGAAGAGCTTGCGAGTTGGGAGGACAGGAACCACAATAAATATGTCAAGCTGTGGACACCATGGCTATTATTTAGAGACGAGGAGTCGGTTCCGCGTGGAGGCGACAACTAAGAAGCCCACTAGGTGGTGCAATACTCATGCATTATTGTCAGGTAGTCTGGATCATGGCAGAACTAAAGGTACATAGTTCCTGCTTATATGACTCGAATTTAAGTTGTACTTTCACTGTATGATGTGCTATATATGTACAAGTGTCATGGAAGGGTTATTGTTTTCAGTTTCCCCTCTCTCTCCTTCCCTCCCTCCCTCCACCCCTTCCTTTACCTCCCTCCCTGACTTTCCTCCTTTCTGCCCCTCTACTTTCAGTATTATTACAATCGCTAGACATGCTACAAGACTAGTGTGCATTTAAAGGTATATAGGTAACTAGCATATTGTACTAGCTTATTGTGATGTGGTTACATTGTCCATATCTGTTATGTACGTTGTAAACGATGTATGCTACTCATCAATCTATGCCTATCACTGCGTGATGGTATAGTATGTCTTTTTGCCATTTTTCTCAATAAAAAGAAAATTTTCAAAGAATATAACTGCTATAATACTGCCTCCTATGTACAAGAATATTACTACTATAATACTGCTCCTATGTACAAGAATATAACTACTATAATACTGATCCTATCTACAAGAGAATATCTACTATAATACTGCTCCTATGTTAAAGAATATAACTACTATAATACTGCTCCTATGTTAAAGAATATAACTACTATAATACTGCTCCTATGTTAAAGAATATAACTACTATAATACTGCTCCTATGTACAAGAATATAACTACTATAATACTGCCTCCGATGTACAAGAATATAACTACTATAATACTGCCTCCTATGTACAAGAATATTACTACTATAATACTGCTCCTATGTACAAGAATATAACTACTATAATACTGCTCCTATGTACAAGAATATAACTACTATAATACTGCTCCTATGTACAAGAATATAACTACTATAATACTGCTCCTATGTACAAGAATATAACTACTATAATACTGCCTCCTATGTACAAGAATATAACTACTATAATACTGCTCCTATGTACAAGAATATAACTACTATAATACTGCTCCTATGTACAAGAATATAACTACTATAATACTGCTCCTATGTACAAGAATATAACTACTATAATACTGCCTCCTATGTACAAGAATATAACTACTATAATACTGCCTCCTATGTACAAGAATATAACTACTATAATACTGCCTCCTATGTACAAGAATATAACTACTATAATACTGCTCCTATGTACAAGAATATAACTACTATAATACTGCTCCTATGTACAAGAATATAACTACTATAATACTGCTCCTATCTACAAGAATATAACTACTATAATACGGCTCCTATGTACAAGAATATAACTACTATAATACTGCCTCCTATGTACAAGAATATTACTACTATAATACTGCTCCTATGTACAAGAATATAACTACTATAATACTGCTCCTATGTACAAGAATATAACTACTATAATACTGCTTCCTATGTACAAGAATATAACTACTATAATACTGCTCCTATCTACAAGAATATAACTACTATAATACTGCCTCCTATGTACAAGAATATAACTACTATAATACTGCTTCTATGTACTAGAATATAACTACTATAATACTGCCTCCTATCTACAAGAATATAACTACTATAATACTGCCTTCTATGTACAAGAATATAACTACTGTAATACTGCTCCTATGTACAAGAATATAACTACTAATAATACTGCTCCTATCTACAAGAATATAACTACTATAATACGGCTCCTATGTACAAGAATATAACTACTATAATACCGCTCCTATGTACAAGAATGTTACTACTATAATACCGCTCCTGTGTACAAGAATATAACTACTATAGGGGCGGAGCTTGACCGGCGTCCTGACCGGCCGCATGTGAGAAGAGCTCTCCTCTTCATAGCCTCACAAAGTGGTTTATTTCGCATTCTGACTGCAGAAACATGTGGAAAATCGGCAAATACTTGCCCAAAGACCGTCCTGAACCCCTCAAGCAAGAACGGGGACCCTCCGAAATGGAGAAATACTTTAACAAGCGGCCTGCAGCTCCGGTAGCAGAGCGACCTAAGATGGCGCCGCCGGATCCTGAGGACGGCATGGAGGAAGCTGAGAGAGCGGACAGCCCGTTCACTGAGGGCTCTCAGGGATCGCAAGCTGAAGCAGCTGAACCCATCTCAAAGCGCTTCCTGCAACAGGCGCTCATGTCTGTGATACAGCCGGTGATGCAGGAGCTCACTGAAATAAAGGAGGACATTAAACATATCGGCCAGAGAGTCGAGAGGCTGGAATCTACACAAGGGGCCATCCTGGAACACGCCGGCGTGCTAGGAGACAACAGTTCTGCTTACCTGTCTTCCCTGGATCATGCCTACGCCCTGATTGAAGATCAGGAAAATAGAAGCAGGCGAAAAAATGTTCGCTTCAGAGGATTGCCAGAAGCGGTGCCACACGAGGACCTTCCTGCAGCAGCGTCCGCCATTTTCACATCCCTGCTGGGCCCTGAAGGTGCGTCTGCAGTCACGATTGAGCGCATCCACCGCTCTCTGCGACCCAAACCCAGGGAGGGAGAACCCCCTCGTGATGTAGTCTGTGGACTCTTGCGTTATGTCGACACTGCTGCAATTTTTAAAGCGGCCAGGGAGAAAGGAGATCTAAAATATGATGGCAACAAGATCCTGCTTTTCCAAGATCTCGCGCCCTCAACCCTGAATAAAAGAAGAATCCTGCGGCCTGTCACCGAGATCCTTCGCCACAGCAAGATTCCCTTTAAGTGGCTCTTTCCCTTTGGGCTCACCTTCTCCAGGGATGGCAAGAGGTGCACGATCCGGACCCCCAGTGATCTACCGGCGGCTTGGGAGCTGCTAAACACCACGCCACAGGACATACCGTCATGGCTGCCCTCGGCGGACACTGGCGTCCCGCTCCCAGATCTGCCTGAAAGCTCCAGGTGGTCAAAGGTGCCATCAAGAAAAGGCCCAAGAGCTAAACAAAGAATCACCTGAACATTCTCAGCAGGTCGTATGTGTTCTGTTGTAATGCAAGCTCCCCAGATAATGTTTATTAGGTGGTAGGAGTGCGCGTACATTAAGGTTTACCAGTGCCTCCAGGGCACGTGTTGGAAATCTGCATTCACTTTCTGTTGGCATATGTGCCTCATATAGAAGTTGTGTTTGCTCAGCACTATTAAAAGTGGCGATAAGAGGATGCATACAGTATTTTATGTTTCCCTGTTATACATAGCCAGATTCTTTCAGGCAGTTAGGATTGTGGCTCTGACCACACATGTCTGTTACCTTTATGGCACACTTTGTGGGGTATGGAACTCTGAATTGTGACCGGGAGTAGTATTATCTGGCACTGAACATGTCGGACTGCTTCCACCTTGTCACCGGTTCCTGTACACAGGTACTTTGTCTCACATCTTCTGGTTCTGCCCAAAAATTCGTCCATTCTGGGAAGGGGTCCTTTCCACTATTAAGAAAATAACACATGTCACCGTTGAGGTGTCCCCTGCTCTTGTGCTCCTGTGGCTCCCAACTCCCTCTTTCTCTCCCTCAAAAAGATGCTTGACCACTCACCTTCTCCAGGCTGCTAGATTGCTCATCCCACAGCATTGGTTGCGCACAGAACCCCCTACTGTGGAGACATGGCTGAACAAGGTAGACCATATCTGCCGTATGGAGGAACTGGCGAGTTGGGAGGACAGGAATCACAATAAATATATGAAGCTTTGGTCACCCTGGTTCATGTTTAGGGGTGAACAACCGAGCACTTAGACGACACATGGGACCTTAGGCGGTTATGCATTGCGAGCCCATTGGTGGAAGTTATAATTGGGCACTGAGGTCCAGTGCCCAAAAACATGTCTGTGTAACTGACAAAATACTACCTGTGAATACAGATACTTTCAGTATGTACAAACCGGATTCCCAAAAAGTTGGGACACTATACAAATTGTGAATAAAAACTGAATGCAATGATGTGGAGATGGCAAATGTCAATATTTTATTTGTAATAGAACGTAGTTGACAGATCAAACGTTTAATCCGAGTAAATGTATCATTTTAAAGGAAAAATACGTTGATTCAAAATTTCACGGTGTCAACAAATCCCCAAAAAGTTGGGACAAGTAGCAATAAGAGGCTGGAAAAAGTAAATTTGAGCATAACGAAGAGCTGGAAGACCAATTAACACTAATTAGGTCAATTGGCAACATGATTGGGTATAAAAAGAGCTTCTCAGAGTGGCAGTGTCTCTCAGAAGCCAAGATGGGTAGAGGATAACCAATTCCCACAATGTTGCGCAGAAAAATAGGGGAGCAATATCAGAAAGGTGTTACCCAGCGAAAAATTGCAAAGACTTTGCATCTATCATCATCAACTGTGCATAACATCATCCGAAGATTCAGAGAATCTGGAACAATCTCTGTGCGTAAGGGTCAAGGCCGTAAAACCATACTGGATGCCCGTGATCTCCGGGCCCTTAAACGACACTGCACCACAAACAGGAATGCTACTGTAAAGGAAATCCCAGAATGGGCTCAGGAATACTTCCAGAAACCATTGTCAGTGACCACAATCCACCGCGCCATCCGCCGTTGCCAGCTAAAACTCTACAGTGCAAAGAAGAAGCCATTTCTAAGCAAGATCCACAAGCTCAGGCATTTTCACTGGGCCAGGGATCATTTAAAATGGAGTGTGGCAAAATGGAAGACTGTTCTGTGGTCAGACGAGTCACGATTCGAAGTTCTTTTTGGAAATCTGGGACGCCATGTCATCCGGACCAAAGAGGACAAGGACAACCCAAGTTGTTATCAACGCTCAGTTCAGAAGCCTGCATCTCTGATGGTATGGGGTTGCATGAGTGCGTGTGGCATGGGCAGCTTGCATGTCTGGAAAGGCACCATCAATGCAGAAAAATATATTCAGGTTCTAGAACAACATCTGCTCCCATCCAGACGTCATCTCATTCAGGGAAGACCCTGCATTTTTCAACAAGATAATGCCAGACCCTATTCTGCATCAATCACAACATCATGGCTGCGTAGGAGAAGGATCCGGGTACTGAAATGGCCAGTCTGCAGTCCAGATCTTTCACCTATAGAGAACATTTGGCGCATCATAAAGAGGAAGGTGCAACAAAGAAGGCCCAAGACGATGGAACAGTTAGAGGCCTGTATTAGACAAGAATGGGAGGGCATTCCTATTTCTAAACTTGAGAAACTGGTCTCCTCGGTCCCCAGACGTCTGTTGAGTGTTGTAAGAAGAAGGGGAGATGCCACACAGTGGTGGAAATGGCCTTGTCCCAACTTTTTGGGGATTTGTTGACACCATGAAATTCTGATTCAACATATTTTTCCCTTAAAATGGTACATTTTCTCAGTTTAAACTTTTGTTCCGTGATTTATGTTCTATTCTGAATAAAATATTAGAAGTTGGCACCTCCACATCATTGCATTCAGTTTTTATTCACGATTTGTATAGTGTCCCAACTTTTTGGAATCCGGTTTGTACTTTATCTATCTGACAGGCTTCATGTGAACGAGTGTCATGGACAGGTTGTTGTTGTTCTGTTCCCCCTTCCTACCCTTTCCCCCCTTCCCTTGCTCTTCCCTGTCTCTTCCCACCTAATTCCTCGTCATTTGTCCCTTATCCTATCCTTTCCTCTTTCCTATAGCCCTGCGTCATTATGTTTACTAGTCATACCACAAGGTCTTTTGCAGTATTGAGTGGACCATCCACAACCTCTGGATAATACTTGAATAAGGAGATATGTTACTCTGACTATAATTGATCCATGGAAATTATTTTTGTCTTGTCATTTGTATACAGAATTTCTACTCTGGTTTATTACCACAGTCTGTTGAGCCGCTGTGTAAACTTTATGCAATGTACAATCTACATCCCATTGTCCATATTTTTTTGTATCACTGCATGATGTTGTGGTAAGCATTTTTGATATACTTTTCAATAAAAAGAGAATTTTCAAAGAATATAACTATTATAATACTGCTCCTATGTACAAGAATATAACTACTATAATACTGCCTCCTATGTACAAGAATATAACTACTATGGGCGGAGCCTGACTGCCGACCTGAGTAGACACATGTAGGAGAGCTCCTCTCCATGCAATCCTGCAACCTGGTTTATTTCGCGCTTTAACCCAACAAAGTATGGGGAAAATCGGCAGAAGCATTCCCAGAGATAAAACTGACTCTCCGAAACCGGACCGAGGGGTCTCAGATATAGAGAAGTACCTAAATAAGAAGCCCTCCGGCAGCATGAGTGGTGCAGCCAAGATGGCGCCGCATGATCCAGATGACTGGACACAAGAAGCTGAAGGTGCTACCGGAGTTCATACAGATTTAGATGAAGGGCTGTCGCAACCAGGCATAGCTCCTATATCGAGGAAGTTCCTCCAGCAGGCCCTCTCATCGGCTATTGCTCCAGTGCTCTATGATCTTCAGGAGATTAAGTCTGATATCAAGCAGATAGGGCACCGGGTGGAGACGCTGGAAGGTAATCAAGCAGTTATACTCACCTTTGCCCGCACTCTGGGAGATAACACCACGGCTTGCATGGACTCCCTAGACACTGCTTTCTCCCTCATTGAGGACTAAGAGAACCGCAGCAGGCGGAAAAATATACGACTGCGCGGCCTTCCCGAGCAGATACAGCACGAGGATTTGCCAGAGGCAGCGGCCGCCATCTTTGTCAGCCTCTTGGGAACCGAGAGCGCGGCTGAAATTGAAATTGAGCGCATCCACCGGTCGCTTAGGCCGAAACCAAAGGATAATGAAACTCCTAGAGATGTGGTCTGTGGCCTGCTGAAATACACCGATACAGCAGCTTTGTTGCGGGCGGCCAGAGAACAAAAAGAACTCCCCTACAACGGGGCCAAGGTCCTCATGTTCCAGGATTTGGCGCCATCCACGCTGAACAAGCGGAGAGCCCTCCGACCTCTCACTGACCATCTGCGCCACATCAAGACCCCCTATAAGTGTCTGTTTCCTTTCGGCTTAACGTTTGCAGTTGGGGGCAGAAGGTGCACCATCCGAGTTCCAGGGGACCTAGCCACGGCGTGGGAGCTGCTCCAGACCACCCCGTTAGACATTCCATCATGGCTGCCCTCGGCAGAGACCGGGATACCGCTGCCAGAATTGCCAGGGGTTCAGAGGTGGTCCAAAGCCTTACCGAAGAAGAAGACCGGCTCCAGACTCCGGGACACTTGAAATCGGCTGCCTAGGGGTTAATCCCTATTGTACGCCAGTATTTTCCTGGGAGTAGCAGAGGAGGACTGCTGTCACCCCCCACTTGCCCTAACATTCTTGCAAGTATAAGCGTGGTATGCCAATGCTCTGATTGCTATGTTTATTCATCTGGTATATTACCCCTATATTATTGGTATGATAGCTTAATTATAAGCCCCCACTACGTGTTATTCATGTTAATATACGTCCATTGACGTGGGTTATGTTCTATATTGCACTTTACTGTGTTGCACCAGGTCTAGCGGGTAGTGCTGGTTGTCTGGGATCTGTTTTAGGATCTATAGATCCCCGCCCCCACATGTACTACAACAGGGTTTCACCTGCGCAGTCCTGGTGTAAGCGCACTAATGTTGGGGCTCACACGCTGACCGGGCACCCTTTGCTAAGACGTGTCAGGTGTGCTTCCCCTCAGATCTGTTGCCTGGCCACAATTCCAGGTTCTGAAGGGAATGTTGGCTATGTTTGTGTTCTATGTTTCTCTAGATCTCTAATGCACAGGTATGATAAGCTGATGCTGGAGGGTGCTCAGGAGTATACAGGATGTCACTGATAAAATGTACATCCTTTAATGTAAGGGGGTTTAATACCCCACAAAAACGGTCGCAGGTTATACGTCTGCTACGAAAATCCCGCACCGATATATGTTTTTTTCAGGAGTTACACTTTTTAAGACCACACGTGTACCCACACTCCAGAAAGGTTATTTTAACAGCTGGTTCCTCAGTACTTTTGACAAAGCTAAAAGAGGGGTGGGTATTGCTATAGCTAAACGTGTGCCTTTTAAAATGTCAGCCACTCAGACGGATGTAGAGGGCAGATTTGTTTTTGTGAAGGGGGTCATTGGCACTCAACCTGTGACCTTAGCCAGCCTGTATAGCCCCAATAGGGAACAAAAATCCTGGATTTCTCAAACTATGCAAAAACTTAATGCTTTTGCTGAAGGGATCTGTCTAGTTGGCGGGGACCTTAATGTAGCCTTGAATCCCTTTATGGACACCTCAGATGGTTCCACACAGCAAACCCAGACGACATTGGGCCACATTAATGCCCATATTGCGGATGCAAAACTTGTAGATGCATGGCGCCTGGTGCACCCGAATGGCCGGGACTATACTTTTTTCTCTGCCGCCCACAATGTCTATAAGAGATTGGACTACCTCCTAATTTCAAATACCTGCATAGACATGGTTGAACAGGCAGTGATTGACCCTATCACGATCTCAGATCATGCCCCGGTCTCGATGGTGGTACACTTCTCTAGCTTACCTTCCCAGAGCAAACAGTGGAGACTTAATGAAACACTGTTAGATAAGAGGGCAGTTGTGGACGCATTGTCACAGAGGCTGTCGTGGTTTTTTAGGGAGAACTTAACGCCAGATGTTCCTCAGGAGACTGTGTGGGAAACACACAAATCGGTAATGAGGGGGGAATAAATAGCCTTAGGTTGTAAAGTCAAGAGGGAGAGACAACAAACATTACATTCCCTTCTCAAACAGATCACTGAGATAGAAGCTATTCATAAAAGATTGAAAGCACTGGAGGCTCAGCAGGAGCTTCTTCTCCTGAGAGCAAAACTGAAAGACCACCTTAATCCCTGCCACGCTAGACCGTATCAGATAGATTTGGTATCCCAGTACAATTTCAGAGAGCGATCATGACCCTGTACACAAACCCGAGTGCTAAAATTAGAGTAAATGGTACTTTGTCACCATCATTACCCATACATAATGGCACCCGCCAGGGCTGCCCCTTGTCTCCAGCTCTCTACATTCTAGTGATGAAGACTCTTCTCCAAGCCATTAGGGACCACCCTGGTATAAGAGGGGTTAGGGTCAAAAAGGATACGATTGAATATACCAATGTTGCCTATGCTGACGATCTAAGATACAACCATTTTGGGCAGCAATCTCTAAGGCACTTAAATCAATTGTACATGTGGACATACCATTGACGCCTGAGCTGGTCCTTCTATGGTTGCCCACTAAGGCGCTCTCTCCATCTAGAGCTAGCCTGGCACACAGTTAATCCAGGCAGCAAGACTGATCATCCCTCAGAGGTGGCTCAGTACTGAACCCCCAACCTTCCTCCAATGGATGCATAAGGTTGACCACATACAACGCCTAGAGGAGTTGGCAAGTTGGGAAACCAGAACACACGAGAAACATGCTAAGATGTGGAGTCCATGGTTGCAATTTTGTATGTCGTCCCTATTTGCGGCTCAATAAAGGTCAGTTGACCCTGTCATACTGTATTGTACTGTATAACTTTCCATCATCATAATAAGCTGTATCCTCACATGAAGTATTTAGAGATCTATATTGTTATGGTTTGTGTTGGTGAGGCCTGTTGCCTCGCTGTTCATTAGCAGTGATTCCATACACGCAGTAATTTGCGCTTTTGTAAGATACAACCTGTGCGTGATGTAACGTCATAGTGATGTATAAGTGCCTTCCCGAGCGTCCGATGAAGTGCCTTAATTATCAACATTGTACCGACGATCAAGGTTTTCTCTTTGTAATGTCTGTACATGATGTCGGTGTTTGTATGGGAGGATGTGCCTATCCTCTATATGTTCATTATTCGGATCAGTCAGTCCGGACGAGGAGCGCAGCGGTGGGGGAGGACGTCCATGAAGAGGCTTGGCTGGGCAGGACTGGTAAGGAAAGGGTTAGTGGGGAGTGGGGGCGGGAGCGGTGGTGAGGCGCGAGTTGCTGGGGCGACGGGGGGCGTGGCCAGCGGTGAGGAGAACGAGAGAGGCGGAAGTGTGTGCAGTCTGGCCAGGAGACGGAATCGCCCACCCGCCCGGCCCTATTGGAAGAGGTGGTTGTGAGGTGGGGTTGTTATATGTCGCGGCAGTCGTGGAGGCGGGGGAGGTCCTTGAAGTGGTGAAATATGGTGGTACTTGAGGATGGGAGGGCCCCGCGGGAGGGGCTGGACTCTCATTGAGGAGCTGATAGGAACTAAGTACGCGTCCATCAGTTGCTGCCTCCGAGCTTGGTTCAACGGCTGGGGGCAAGATGGAGACGCAGGTGTTCCAGTGCTTATAAAGTTATTGGGGCTTCTAGGACCTCCCTCGTCAGGGGTTAACTCATGTTATATTTATGTTGTATTTATTTAATAAACGGCTGCTGTGGCCGATTAAATCCAAGCAGTGGTGTGGTGTGTTTTATTTATATGGGGGCTGGGTGTGGGGTGGAGGTTATGGGATGGTTGGGCTTATAGGACTGAACGAATAGCCAATGCCTGCTTCATGCACCTTTTCTTATCTATAATAGTGTATGCAATGTCAATTTTGTACCATTATTGCTTGACCTTGCTCAATAAAAAGATAATTGACAAAGAATATAACTGCTATAATACTGCTTCTATGTGCAGGAATAGAACTGTCGTTCTGCTACTATGAATGAGTATTTAAGGGTAAGGCTGGTTGTGCAACAGCTCTCATAGCTGAATTTTTTTGTGAGTGGTGCTGCGACCCCAGTAATTTCTATGGGATTACTGCTACCCTGCGATCCTGGTCTTGACGGCTGGAACGCCACAAGTGTTGACGTGTAGCCATACACTGAAGGGGTTGCCTCCTCTCCCTGTTACTAAGGCAAGATGAAGAACAATCCAGACCACCAGCCTTCTGGGTAGCAGTATGGTTTACTGTGCTAGGCTACGTTACTTCTGTAGCGCCTGGGAGCTGCAATGGGAGCTGCTGAAACAGTAAGAGCTGGCGCAACTGTGCTTTTTCCCCAGGTGGTCTGTGGACTGTGTCTCATCTCACCTTAGTGACGGGGAGATTAGACAACCCCTTAGTCACCAGCCTGTTTTGGGACTTACCGACCTAGCATTTTTCTTCATTTTTTCTTAATCGCCTTCCAAGAGCTCTAACTTTTTTTATATTTCTGTCTATGTGGCCGTATGAAGGCTTGTTTTTTTGCGGTATAAGTTGTAGTTTTTTATGGTACCATTTTGGGGTACACATAACTTTTAACTCTTATGAACTGGAAAAACAGGAATACTGCCATTCAGTTTTTACGTTATAAATTTTTCGGCGTTAATTTTTCGGCAAAAAAAAAAAAATGATATCTTTATTTTCTGGGTCATTACAATTACAGCGATACCAAATACATTATATTTTTTTTTTTACATTTTACTACTTTTGTGCAAGAATTTTTTTTGCATTACCACATCCCAAGGCCTATAACTTTTTTTATTTTTCTATTTAAGAAGTTGTGTGAGGGAATATTTTTTGTGGGGCGATTTTTAGTTTTCATTGATATCATTCTGGGGTAAATAAATTTTTTTGATCGACTAAGGTTTTTTTTTAGCAATGTTTTTACTTTTATTTCTTATTAAAAAATTTTATGGTCTTCATCTTAGAGGATCATTTACATGATATCTGTGTAGTGTGGGTCGTTATGGACGCGGCAATATCAAACATGTGGGGGGGAGATTTTATTTTTTGCTATTTTTTTCTTTGAAAGCATATTTTCAATGGAAAAAAGTGTATTTTTTTATTAAATAATTTATTTTTAACTTTTTAATACAAAATACTTTTTTTTACTTAATAATTTCACAAGGGGACTACAGCAGGCAGTCTTTTGATTGCTTCTAAAATACAATACACTATTATTATAGTGCATTGCATTTTAATGTCATTGAGGCACAGCCTGCTGGAGAACACTCAAGTTCCCCCCGCCAACCAGCTGTTAGAAGAGACCTTGGGCAACGCAGCCTCATCCTGGGCCAGCATGAGCCTGAGCTGCAATGCAATACCAAGCACTGCCACTAAACGATGTATGGCGCTGTCCTTGAAAAGCTGGTGGATTTCGGTGAGCGCAGCAATTCCCTTGGCCATCAATAGCTCGCATCTTCTGTCCTCCTCCTCCAGTTGTCTTTGGAGCAGGGGACTTATGAGGTCAGGTGCAGTTGAATTCAGGAGTGGGGTCACTGGCTGGGTACATGAGTACCTGATTTTAACAGTGTTAATTACTGTTGAGAGCTCATTATGTACCTGGTTAGCGGCAGAGTGGAGGGCTTGGGTGGTCCCCTGGGGCATCCGGCCATCGGGAAATTTCCCTGTAGGGTCTATGGCCAATTTGCCCCTTGTCGGTGGGGATGCCAGGACTTGGACACGCGCTGTTGTGATAATGATGACCTATTCTGAGGATGTCCTCATTACCTTTTCCATGATTACCCCATTAATTTGCTCAGTCAGCTTCAGAAATCCAACTGCTTGTCAGTGTTCCTGGGGAGTAAAATAGTTTTTGACCTTATTTATTATGGTCTCAAAAAATTGTGTCAACTGCACTCTTCTTCTGACCTGCTGCATGTCAGAATGCGATAGTTTGGCCCGTGCTAATTGCTGTGCACCACTTTCAAAAAATTGTCTGAAATGTTGCAATGAAGAGGTCGAGAATCACAGTCATAGATGTCCTTTAAAACCTTACATTATTTTGGTCTAACCAAAGTCAGGGTTGTTATTGTTACACACACGTTCATAGGTGTCTAATCATCCAAGGGGTTTTCCAGGAATATATGGTACATCGATGATCTGTCCTTTTGGATAGTCCCTTTCAAGAGGTGAAAAACTCTGGTAATTTAGGGGTAAAAAAATCTGAAAAAAGTCAATGGTGTTTCCGCTTTAATGAATAATAATTTGTCTATTTGGCTGTCTCCATCAACGTCCATGATCTCAACCCAATCTTTTCTTTATAATTTCCTACTAAATGATGTTCAAGAAATCTCATAGGAGAGAAAATATATGAAGAAGAATGCAATAACCCGATGAGTGTGTCCGCTGCATGCCGGACCCCTGATAACAGGCTGAGTGCGTCACAGCTGCAAGATACTTATCGATCACATTTTTTCCCAAACGTCTCCGATGACCCTATTCATAAATTGGTCGATGCAGCAAAGGCCTGGCTGAGTCTCCGAAGAATCACGGGTGTGAATAGACCTGGTGTCACAGCCCTATCACTCGTTATATTAGAGATAAGGGGATATTATCGGGCTGCTGATCACTCCTCATAAGTCATGGACTGCCTGCCAGTCACTACATCATCCACAGCTCTGATGATACATGACCCACTTACAACAGAGTCGTCTTATCTCTTGATGTTTTCCCGAAGAATGAAGATTTGATGATTTGCTGATCTCCATCTTTCATTATATGGGAGATGGAGAATCCTGGGCTCATGCTTGTTTTTCTTCATGGTCCATTGGGTCAAGGCCAGGGTTCTTTCAAACAGATATTTTGGTTTGTGGGTTTTTAAATACATTTTATATGAAAAGATGCAAAAGCGAGTCTGTATGTAAAGCGGCTGGTTCATCTGAATGTAATGATACATTTCACTTAGCAATCCATTGCGTCATCCTAGAGAAAATGCCCGCATCTAACAGACAATGGGGCACATCCTAGCGATATGCCCATATTGTCTGTGATGGGAATACTCCTTTAATGTCTATGGAAATCTAAAGTTCTACAACTTTTTATTGCTGCGGGGGGTGGGGGGGGGTATAAACAGCTTTTCAACTGGTTTCTAGCTTGGAAAGGTCACAATTTTCACAAATTTCACTATTCACATCACCACAATCTCCAAAATGTTCAATAGTGGGCATAGTCTGAAGCTAGAAATCTACAACCGCTAATACGTAGCATGCAGAGATTTTCTTTGATACCTTCAGAACAGTCCACAAGGCACCATATTTATTAAGGGGTAATAAATGGGGGGTAACTCCATCCAATGCTCTGTGTCTGCAACCACTGATGTGTTTAGATCACAGACGCAAAGCAGTGTATCCGCTTCTCAGCTTGTAGAGATTTACCAAATGGAGTGTTCTCATTCACTGACAGCAAGCAATAATCTAGAAAATGGTAAATAATTAAAACATGAAGTATATTAGAAAGTCAAAAAAGCTCCTTAAGTCTTGAACTACAGCTTTAACACCCAGTCATCTATGGTTCTATTATACTAAACTTAGATCTAAGTTCAAGTAAAGTAATGTATGTACACAGTGACTGCACCAGCAGAATAGTGAGTGCAGCTCTGGAGTATAATACAGGATGTAACTCAGGATCAGTACAGGATAAGTAATGTAATGTATGTACACAGTGACTGCACCAGCAGAATAGTGAGTGCAGCTCTGGAGTATAATACAGGATGTAACTCAGGATCGGTACAGGATAAGTAATGTATGTACACAGTGACTGCACCAGCAGAATAGTGAGTACAGCTCTGGAGTATAATACAGGATGTAACTCAGGATCAGTACAGAATAAGTAATGTAATGTATGTACACAGTGACTGCACCAGCAGAATAGTGAGTGCAGCTCTGGAGTATAATACAGGATGTAACTCAGGATCAGTACAGGATAAGTAATGTATGTACACAGTGACTCCACCAGCAGAATAGTGAGTGCAGCTCTGGAGTATAATACAGGATGTAACTCAGGATCAGTACAGGATAAGTAATGTACTGTATGTACACAGTGACTGCACCAGCAGAATAGTGAGTGCAGCTCTGGAGTATAATACAGGATGTAACTCAGGATCAGTACAGGATAAGTAATGTACTGTATGTACACAGTGACTGCACCAGCAGAATAGTGAGTGCAGCTCTGGAGTATAATACAGGATGTAACTCAGGATCAGTACAGGATAAGTAATGTATGTAAACAGTGACTCCTCCAGCAGAATAGTGAGTGCTGCTCTGGAGTTTAATACAGGAGGTAACTGAGGATCAGTACAATATAAGTAATGTATGTACACAGTGACTGCACCAGCAGAATAGTGAGTGCAGCTCTGGAGTATAATACAGGATGTAACTCAGGATCAGTACAGGATAAGTAATGTAATGTATGTACACAGTGACTGCACCAGCAGAATAGTGAGTGCAGCTCTGGAGTATAATACAGGATGTAACTCAGGATCAGTACAGGATAAGTAATGTATGTACACAGTGACTGCACCAGCAGAATAGTGAGTGCAGCTCTGGAGTATAATACAGGATGTAACTCAGGATCAGTACAGGATAAGTAATGTATGTACACAGTGACTCCACCAGCAGAATAGTGAGTGCAGCTCTGGAGTATAATACAGGATGTAACTCAGGATCAGTACAGGATAAGTAATGTATGTACACAGTGACTGCACCAGCAGAATAGTGAGTGCAGCTCTGGAGTATAATACAGGATGTAACTCAGGATCAGTACAGGATAAGTAATGTATGTACACAGTGACTCCACCAGCAGAATAGTGAGTGCAGCTCTGGAGTATAATACAGGATGTAACTCAGGATCAGTACAGGATAAGTAATGTATGTACACAGTGACTGCACCAGCAGAATAGTGAGTGCAGCTCTGGAGTATAATACAGGATGTAACTCAGGATCAGTACAGGATAAGTAATGTATGTACACAGTGACTGCCACCAGCAGAATAGTGAGTGCAGCTCTGGAGTATAATACAGGATGTAACTCAGGATCAGTACAGGATAAGTAATGTATGTACACAGTGACTGCACCAGCAGAATAGTGAGTGCAGCTCTGGAGTATAATACAGGATGTAACTCAGGATCAGTACAGGATAAGTAATGTATGTACACAGTGACTGCACCAGCAGAATAGTGAGTGCAGCTCTGGAGTATAATACAGGATGTAACTCAGGATCAGTACAGGATAAGTAATGTATGTACACAGTGACTCCACCAGCAGAATAGTGAGTGCAGCTCTGGACCAGCTGTTCCTGAGCTGCGATTACCTGTGGGTGTGGTCGCCTGTGGCTGTGTGTAGCTGCTGCTGCTGCTGCTGCTCCTGAGCGTTTGGAGGAAAATCTATCCACCTGAGGCCGGCTCTCTCCTCCCCAGGGGGAGAGTGGGTTCTCAGGCATGAGCGAGGGAAGCAAGCCCCAGGCTCCTGTTCCCAGCGGCAGGCCTTCAGGGGACAGGAGAAGCCAGCGTTTGGCCTGCATGGAGGACTCAGGGGTAAGAAGATCTGGCAGGAGTCGCAGTAATGTGGCTTCTGTCTCCCCTGAGTCTGAGGGTAGTAGGAAGAGCCGCAAGGCTGGATCCGCTAAGGAGGACCCGAATGCCAGCATGGGTGAGAGTGGCCCTTCCGGGGCCCAGCAAAAGCCGAGTGTTCACGGAGGTGAAGCAGATCTTGAGGAGGAAGGCTGGGGCGTACTGAGGGCCCGGGAGTCCATTTCCACCTACGGATCCCGGGTCATGAGCCACCTCCGTGAGTACGAAGACGCGACTAAGACCCTGAGGAGGCTCCGGGAGGAGCTGCGCGGCTTGAGGTCTTGTGTTGGAGTGGCCCCAAAGAGGAAGAAGCAGGGGCTGGAGAGCCAAATAAAGCAGCTACAAGCTGACATTGGCGAGATTGAGCAAAGGCGGACTGTACTCCGAGATAAAAGCGGCCCGTTTAAGGAAAAACTCCTAAACGAGGAACGTTTTCGGAAGATGGCGGAGGAGAAGGGGCAGATGGGGCAGCAGCCTGACAGCCAGGTGGAGAAGGAACCAGTCGTGCAGGAGGAGGATGATGATGATGACCAGCAAGATCCACCTGGCAGCCTGCAGGAGCAGATTCCGTACAGTGGGCCCCCTGCACGCCAAATAGCAAGGTCACCCAGCTGCGGCTCGGGGGATGAGTATGAGACCTGCGGCCCGGGAGGGGCCCTAGTGGAGGAGATCCAGCTCCTGGAGTCCCCAGTGCGTTTCCAGGACTTATGCTTTGGTGATGAGTTGCCACCGGAGACGCCTGGGGAAGGAAAGAAAAAGGCTAAGAAGACCAAGCTCCAGGAGCAGGTAAGATATGTATACACCCCCCTCCCTGGGACCCCCGGGTCGACCGCAGGGCCGGCTCACTGTATTAGCCCCTCTTCTCAGCCCAGCCCGTGTCCTGCAGTGGACTCGGTGCAGGAGAGAGGGGAGAGCGAGGTATCCGATATGGTGGTGAGCTCCGTCTCTGTTTGCAGTAACGGGGATGGAGCTGGTGCGACACCGGCTGAAAAGCCGGACAGGAAGGTTACTGCGGAGGATGAGAGAAAAATCTCTGGCGCTGGAGTTTGCTCCCTGATGGGAGGAGGGGGTGGCTCCACGCCACAGATGGCTGCAGGAGCTCCGATGGCTCCAACCGCTGATGACGCTGTTCCCTCGGGCCAGCAGAGGCATGAAGGAGCTGTCGGAGCTATGACGGTTACGCCTCCCAATGAAGGTCAAGAACTGAGGCCAAAGCCTTTGTTTTGTATTGGCGCTGCTGGTCCAGATGAGCGGCGCCATGAAAGAACAGATCAGCAGCGTTTGGATCAGCGGCGCCCGGTAATGGATCAGCGGCGTCCAAAAGTTGTAAATGGTAGTACTGAGGAAGCGGAGGGCAATGATAAAAGTGGGGTTGGGGCTGTGGTCTGTCTTTTGGGGGCAGCTCCGACCCCAGGGCCCAGTGATGCTGAGGTACCAATAATTACACCAAAACACACCGGTTCAGCCAGTATGAGTGAGGGAGCAGGTGGGGGGCAGAAAATTATTTTTAATAAAAATATGTCTGGGGGTTTGGATGGTGGAGTGAATGGTGTTAGGAGGGAAGGAAGGGAGGTCGCAGAATCTGTTGTAAGTAAGGCTGGTTTGGGGATGGAAGATATGGAAGTGGGTGGTGGAGGGTCTTTGGTAAGCGGGGAGGGTGTGGAACCTGGTCCGGTTGCCCCCCCGGCTGTGGCAGCCCCTGTGCGCAGTTTTGCTACTGTCACGGCCGGGGTGAGTAGGGGACCCTCCTTGTCCTCTGGCTCTGGGGACGGCGTTTTGCAGCGGCGTCTTCTGGAGGCTCTAAAGAGAGGGGAGAGCACAATCAATGTAGAGGGGAGGGAGGTTGATCTATCCTTTTGGATAGATAGGCATGGCCTCTCAGCCTTCCGAGAGCAAAGGAGCGGGGAGACCACGTGGTCCCTCCCGACAGCTGGGCAGGGTGCTCTCCGTAGGAATGTGGTCCGTCTGAGGTGGAGGGGCAGTGATACATGTCCTTCAAGATCAGAAGTTGTTGAGCTCCTTCTAAAGATGGGCTTCAAGGCGACAGACATCTACGCCTTGATACATCCCTATGGGACCCCTGAGTTCGATGTCAGCTTTGTTCGGCCGGAGGGACTTGAGCTCTTCTGGTCGAACTATGAGATGGCAAAGGACGAGCCCAGCTGGCGAGATTTTGCCGTCCAGGCAGTGTCTCGTCAGAACAATGTGAAGAGGGTGACCGTTCTAACCCGTAACGAGTCACTCTCGTGTATTGACATCATGACGTGGCTCGGCCGATATGGGGAGGTGGTGGAGGTTCCCAAGAAGAACAGGGATGAACATGGCATCTGGTCTGGGGCCTGGACGTTCATGGTAAAACTTAGGCTTTTAGGAAACACAGTTACTCACATACCATCTGCCACCTTCCTTGGAAGGGATCGCATCCAGATTTTCTACCAGGGTCAGCCGAAGCTCTGTCACAGATGCGGCAGCCCCACACACTTCAGTGCTAACTGCACTGTACAGAAGTGCGCGCTGTGTGGGGAGATTGGCCACCTCGCTGCATCATGTGCAGAGATTAGGTGTCACCTGTGTGGTGACTTAGGTCACCCATTCAGTCGCTGCCCTCATTCCTTTGCCAATGCGGTCAATGCCCCGGCGGGAGGAAGCCGTGAGGCCAATTCTACTGGGGCAGGGGCTGGCAGAAGTGAAGGAACAGAGGGGCCAGGGAAGAAAAGTAAGCAAAAGACGCCTGCCCAACTGAGGCGTCAGGAAAATCGCCGAAGGGAGAGGGAGATGGGTGAATCCCGGGAACCTCAGGCAACTGGGGAAGCTGGGATGACCCCTGATCTCACCCCTGAGACTGCTGCTACTGCTGAGGCCCAAAGGGACAGTGAGCTGGATGAGGAAATTAGGAGGATCCAGGAAGAGGAAGGTGCCATCTCCTCATTATCCCCCCATGACGGGGGAAGTGGGGGATGGCAAAAGCAGGGTAATAAACGTACAGGGAAAAAGGGAGATTTAAGATCTTCTCCCACCCGCCAGATGCCAAAGGAAGGTACAACCAACCCCCCTCTGATTAGTCTCTCAAACCGGTTCCAAGCCATTGGTGACACCTCCCCCTCCTCAGGGGAGGGAGCCGGTGGGGAGGTTTCGGGAGTCGCGGTGACACCTGGGCCTGCGGGGGACGCCGAGCCTCCTTCTACTGGGGAAAACATGTCCTCAGGGGTGGGGGCTGGCTTGGAGTCAGAGCACAAGGGCAGAGGTGAAATGGACACATCTGTTTGTTTGAAGAGGGGTAAGCCATCATCTGATGAAAAAGTTGGTGGGGGCAGTGGGAAAAGAAAGCCATCTAATTCAATCACCCATGATGGCGGCACTCACTCCGTTGACGCTGGCGTCCATTAATGTCGCCAGCATTAAGTCAGATACGGCTAGATTTGCGGCCTTTGATTTTTTCAGCCGGGTTGAAGCTGACATTTTGTTTTTGCAGGAGACCAGGCTGCCAGATTTGGCATCTGTATTTAAAGCTAAAAGGGAGTGGCGACGCGGATCCTCCTACTGGTCTCTTGCGGCCGAGCCGTATAGCGGGGTGGCAGTCCTTTTTACTGCACCGGTAGAATGCCGACGGGTTATTGAATTAGAAATGGGGAGGTGCCTGATCCTGGATGTCCTCATGAGGGGACAAGAACTTCGTCTAATTAACATCTATGGTCCCCAGTCCAAGTGGGACCGTAAGTGTCTCTTCATGAGGATCAAGCCCTATCTTTTTACAAGTCGGCAGGTGGTCTTTGGAGGGGACTTCAATACTGTCACGAGGCCCCAGGATAGGGGAGGTTCCAGGGACAAGCTGACTTACGACAGCATTGCGCTTAATAAAATAGCTAGTGAGGCTCGTCTGGTGGATGTCCACATCCGGCACACCCCAGGCCACCCGGGGTTCACCTATCATAGGGCTAGTTGTAGGTCTAGAATAGACAGGTTTTATTTAAAGGAGGAAGCCGTCTCTTCAGCCGTGTCCGCTGTGGAGGTGGAGTTCTCCGACCACTGTATGATTTTGTTTTCTCTGAATGTTGCAGAGACCCCCCGAATGGGAAGGGGCTACTGGAGGCTCAATTCGTCTCTCTTGGAAGAAGCGGAGATAAGACAGTCCTTTGAGGATTTCGTTCAGAGCCAGGTACCATTGCTGGATCTCTGCGGCAGTAAGTCTGAGTGGTGGGAGATCTTCAAGGAAAGGGTGGGGAGATTCTTCCGCCAGCTCTCGAGCCTCAGGAGTCTGAGTAAGTATCGCCTGTATCAGGGCCTGAGGAGGAAACTCGAACGTCTTGTCTCGACTGGGGGTAGCCGTGAGGAGATCTCCAGAGTGAAGTCTTTGCTTATGAGGTGTCAGTACGATAGGCACGCATCTTTGGTTTTTGAGAGGGATTACGGGAAATACCGCTCGCCCGACCCTTACAAAAACTGCAGGATGTCAGTGAGTAGTAAGATTGTGTCAGGACTGATTGATAGTACGGGTTCTCTGAGAAGGTCCAGATCAGGGATCCTGGAGGTTGTCAGATCCTTTTACTCACATCTCATGGCAAGGAGGGATCTTGATCGTGATAAGATATCGGCTTTCCTGACTGAAACTGTCCCTGAACCAGGGGTAGACCCCTCTCTTGACGGTTTGACGGAAATGATCAGTGAAGAGGAAGTCAGTCTGGTGATTGAGGGGCTTGCTCCCAAAAAATCACCTGGTCCGGATGGCTTAACATCTGAGTTTTACAAGACCTTTAAGGACACCTTAGTTCCCCTCTTGACTGAGGTATTAAATGAGTGTCTCTCCTCGGGTACTCTACCAAAGTCAATGAGGAGGTCGGCCCTGATCATCCTGTCAAAGGGTAAAGATCCTTTCCACATTGAGAATTGGCGTCCCATAGCGCTCCTCGGTGTGGACAGAAAGATTTTGGCAAAGGTGCTATTTAATCGGCTGGTGAAGTTTGCACCCCAGCTCCTTTCTGGGGCCCAGCATTGCTCTGTTCCCGGCCACAGTACTTTTAGTGCTGTGCTCAGTGTCCGGGAGGCCGTGGAGCAGGGCAGGGCAGGTCACTGGAAGGGGTACATGCTGTCCTTGGATCAGGCAAAAGCATTTGATCGTGTTAACCACGAGTACCTCTGGTCTGTCCTTCTGAGATATGGCCTGCCCGGGGGGTTTGTTGATTGGCTTAAGACCTTGTATGCAGGGGCAGAGAGTTTCCCGCTTGTGAATGGTTGGATTGGGCGTCCTTTTGGGGTGGGATCTGGGGTTCGCCAGGGTTGTCCTCTGAGCCCGCTTTTGTACGTGTTCGCGATCGATCCCTTCCTTAGAGGGGTTGATCGTGGGCCGTTGGCGGGCATCGGGATGGACCGGGCGGCTCCGGAGACTACACTGAGGGTGGTGGCGTATGCTGATGACGTAACTATCTTTGTGTCTTCGAGAGGGGAGGCAGAGTGGGTACTGTCTGAGGTAGAGCGCTACTCAGAGTCATCTGGGTCCAAGATCAACCGAGATAAGTGTGAGAGTCTCTGGCTGGGAGGTGGAGATCCTGGTTTTGATCTCCCGGACACCCTTCCAGAGCCCCAGGAATCTACAAAAGTCCTCGGCATTGAATTTGGCCAGGGGGATTACCCCCATCAAAACTGGGATAGCAGGCTTAAGATTGCCGCTCAGAAGGTGGACCAGTGGAAGGGTTGGTCTTTAACCCTCAGGGAAAGGGTGAACATTATCAAAACCTACCTGATCCCTTTGCTGTTATATCTGGGCAGTGTGTGCGTCTTGCCGGAACCTTTCTGGACTCGGGTCTACAGTCTGTTCTTCCAGATGTTATGGGGAAACAGACTGAACCTTGTCAAGAGGGAGGTTACTTACCGTACGAGGAGACTAGGAGGGTTGGGTATGGTCAACCCTGTGGTGTTCCTGGTGAACACCTTTATTAAGATTAATCTCTCGAACCTCTGGCAAGAGAGGGCTCCTCTGTGGGTAGCCTCCTGTCGGGGATGGTTTCGGCCTTTCTTCCAGGAATGGGAGACAGGGGGGCAAGTGAAGGATCTCCGCACACCACATGGGCATCTCCCGGCTTATGCTGCCCTGGTTCTGAAGGTATTACGTCGGTGGGGTCTGGGGATGTGGGAAATCAGGACTCAGTCAAGGAGACTCCTTGACCAGAGGGTTCTGTTGACCCATTTCCAGAAACCTCTGGCCCTCAGGGACTGCCCAGGTCGGGATCTGAGGGTTGGGTTACGGCTTTTAAATTCCAATAGGATCCCCTTGAAGTTCTTTGACTTGACTTGGCGCTGCTTCCATGGGAAACTGTGTGTGAGGGACAATCTGAAGTGTAGGAGCTCTGAGGACAGGGGGTGTCCCCGTGAGGAGTGCGGTGGTGTGCTGGAAAGCATGGACCACTTCCTGCTTCATTGTCCCTTTAACACAGAGGTTTACACCAGGGTGGGGACCTCCATTGGCTGGCCTAGGCTGGTCACTCTCTCCTATGCGGAATGGGCCTATGGAGCATTCAGACACCTGGGTGGTAGGGACCTTTGCACTTTATTCCTAGTCAGCTCAGTGGTCAGGTACTACACGTGGCATGCACGGTGTTTAGTTTCGACGCAACGCAAAATCCTCCCCGAGGATGAGGTGGTTAGGAACATTCTCGGAGACCTGGTGAAGGTGCGCTCTCTGGAGTACGAGAGGTTGGGGGCGGGTAGAGCCTCTCTCCTCTGGAGGGGTTTTGCCTTTAGGGTACCCTAGCCTGTTGTCTCCCCTCCCGGTGGTGGGCTGAAGCTGACACTGTAGATTTTTGTTTTGTTTTGGTGGCTGTATGAGGACATAGGGCTTGCAGGCGCCAAACTTGGGCTTTAATGGGTTGTGTGTGGCTGAAAAGCCTCACGGTGGGTGGTGAGGTTAAGGTCTACTATGTAATGTACTATGTAATGTAGTTTATATGTCTTTATGTCTATATATATTTGTATAGGTTGAGTTGTCGGGTGTAGTGTTAGGTTGGGTGGTGGGTAAATGGGGGGAGGGTTCCATGGAACATTGGGGACTTTGGGACATATAAGAAAATCCTGGGCTGGTTCATGGACGTCTATTATCATGTACTGGGGGCATGGGATGCGGGACCAGCTCAGGGACCCAAAAAAAAAAAAAAATATATATATATATATATATATATATATATATATTATAAAAAAAAAAAAAAAAATTGTGTGTTGCATTGGGGTGGTGGTGGGTGGGCTTTTTGTAAGTTTAACTTCTGTATTTGTTAAGTGTAGGTAGGTGCAACCGGATCAGGAAGGTTAGTACATGTACATAGATATTGTAAATATTGTACATAGCTGGTGTTCTGTGGCGAGTGGGCTGGACCGGTGCTGTCTGCGCCGCGCTGAGGAGCATCATGTCCTGTATGGTTGGTTTGGTCTCTGTTTTATATATTTATTTATCTGTTTGTTTTAAAATTTTAATAAAAGAAATACAGGATGTAACTCAGGATCAGTACAGGATAAGTAATGTATGTACACAGTGACTGCACCAGCAGAATAGTGAGTGCAGCTCTGGAGTATAATACATCATCTAACTAAGGATCAGTAAAGTAATTTAATGCATGTGCACAGTGATTCCAGGTTTAAAAAGGTCAGTGTGACATGAGTAGGGAAGGGGTCTGGCCAGCAGGCCCGTCTCATTTACCATTTTCTACGCCTGGTTTTGGAGTAGAAAATTGTTGAAATATAAAACAGCTTGGAAGCAGTTTTACATTTAGAATTGGCAGTGGATACACCGACATTAAAGGGGTTGTCCAGGTTCAGGGCAAAGGCATTTTTCAGAGTTCCGGTGACGTACCGGGCTCTCTATGGGGCTAACAGGAACCCCGGTGACGTCACCGGCACTGATGGGCGGGATTTAGCGCTGCCCTAGCCAGTAAAACGGCTAGGGCAGAGCTAAAGCCCGCCCCTCAGAGCCGGTGACGTCACCGAACACACTGCTGGGCGGAAGTTATCGCCCGGCAGTGTGTTATTGAAAACACAAGAGCCCGTGCCCTGCGCGATCTAGCGCAGGGCACGGGAGCGCATCGGAGCATGAGATGCTCCGATGCTAGGCTCAGGGGGGCTGCCGGGGTGAAAATAACGGTATGTCCGGGTTCAGCTCTGAACCCGGACAACCCCTTTAAGTAGAGGCCGGCGGCTCTACATAACTCTGATGGATCCACCGCCAGCTATAGGGGATATTAAGACTGACGTCTCAAATGCTGGTCTTAAAAAACAACCTATGTAGTTATAGCGTAAAATGTTGAGGATGGTAAAAACTCCACTTGTAGACAATTCTGAGCCTCTTTGTGTAATATTACCGCAGGTGGATGCGGTTTTAATTTAAACTGAATTATTCAGTAAATAAGTGACCCCGCGCAGGAGCAGCCCTCTTATTGATCTTTCGAAGAGTTAAAATTTAACGTAGTCTAATTATATTCAAAGAGATTAATTAAATCCACATGAATTTCTGCTCTGATCTATTATGCTATTGATCATTGGGAAATCTCAGTCCTTGGTACAAGAAGGTTAATTATACAAATTGATCAATGGATGGGGGAGGGGGAATAAGAAAGAATTAATTGTATTAAATAAGAGATTTTTTGGCTCTGTGTCAGGACGTCCTGATGTAGATGACATGCAGATGTGACTTACAGGATTAGAAGACAATATATTTCCCACCGATCCATAACTCATCCTTTGTCATTCATTGTATGAGACAGTGCATAGCCGTATACCGCTGCCGTGTCTACTGTATCCGCCAGAGGCCACGGCTCCAAGTCCAGTGCAAAGTCTGCGCCTTCACCAGCCATGGGTTATATATGATACTGGTGGCTTGTTATGGGGTGGAGGGACCTTTGGACACCAGGACCCGGGTGTGACTGCTGGATCTGCACCTCTTATAGTGATGGCCCTGGTATTGCTCTCTTATAATTCACTTTATAAAATTTCTCTAATGCATTACATAAGCAAAAGTATTTGCCCCCCCCCCCCCCCATCCTCACTCCGTATGTGCTTGTTGTAGATGTTATTTAAAAAAAAACTTTGAACATTAAAGGAGATGGACAATTTTTCTGAAAAGATCCCTATTAGATTAATCTAATCACAGGGTGTCCTACTCCGAGTCCCACTGCAATCCAAAGTGATCTGCAGCAGTTCCTGGCAGCAAGTGTTCGCCTTCCCACCGGCGCCACCACAGGAGAAATGAAGCATTGCACAGTGGCCCATTGAAATCAGAGTTTGGTCGTGTAAATTGAAGTGAAGACGTCCAAATGTGGAGGAAATCAGTAAGTTCCATGACGGATCCTCAGCCAGTCCAAGCCCAAAACATAATTAAGATTAATCATGTTTTTAAAGACTATGATTAAGACCATTGTACGCAGGCATGGAATTCAGCCAGTTCCTTCCAGTTTTCCAGATCTGGATCGGAGAACCGCGTTACTGACTGAGTCCCGATCCGGTGCTATGGCAGCTGGAGATGTTCGCTTCCGTTGCTTCGCGTTCCGCTGATAGTTTAGCTCCTTAGTTGGGTGGTATGTGTGTGTAGTGTATCAGTGTGTAGTGTATATATTGTGTATTTATCTATGTGTACCATGTATACGGTGTGTTTATGTGTATGTGTGTTGCACATATATGGTGTATGTATATGTAAACATGTGTCGTGACGCCGCATGTCTTGAGTAGGGTACCTGTTGTTAAAATTTTGAATCCCATCCCTGTTTGTACGGTGGAAACGCATCAAGAGTGCTCCAATGATGTGCGGTTGTTAATGTGAATACTGCAATAAAGCTGATTAGTGAGGAGCGTCAGGTGCAATATTCGAATTCGTGATATTTCACAAATATTTTGTAGAATATTCATCGAATATTCGTGAATTCATATATTCGTTATATTCTACATTCTTTTTTTTACGTGAAAATCGTCAAGGTAATGATCGCGTAATATGCGAATATTACGCGCTCAATACCAGGCATGGGTCAAAAACTAATATATAGCACTATAGAATATAGTGCTATATTTTTTATTTTTTTAATATTCGGGTTTTTTTTAAACTGAAGTTCTGATTCCTCCCTGCTTAAGTTGCTTGTCAAGCAACTTAAGCGCTAATAAGCAGGGAGGAATCATGTGTTCAGATGGAAAAAATGACGAATATTCGAAAAAACGAATATATAGCACTATATTCTAAATATTCGCGAATTCTCGAAGTTGCAATATTCGAGATATATATTCACTTTTTTAATATTCGCGCTCAACACTAAGGCCTCATGCACACAGGCATTGTTTTGGTCTGCATCTGAGCTGCAGTTTTGGCGGCTCAGATGCGGACCCATTCACTTCAATGGGGACACAAAAGATGCGGACAGCACACCGTGTGCTGTCCGCATCCGTTGCTCCGTTCCGTGGTCCTCAAAAAAAATATAACCTGTCCTATTCTTGTCCGCCCTTTGCGGACAAGAATAGGCAGTTATATTAAAGGCTGTCCGTGCCGTTCCGCAAATTGCGGAACGCACACGGACGCCATCCGTGTTTTGCGGATCCGCAATTTGCGGACCGCAAAACACACCACGGTCGTGTGCATGAGGCCTAAAGCTGATGTTTTATCAAGTCCGTTGTATCCGTCCCTGTAATCGCCTCTTTGGTCATGTAAAACATGAAAAGGTTCGGTTTTTTAAGCAGTTCTCCATTTGAGCTACACTTAAATTTTGATGCGTTGAGTGAGGGTCCCCCAATATTAACCTTAAAATGATCTTAAAGAATATTTGCAAATGGGTTCCCTATGCCAGGTGACCCCTTTAACCACCTCCCGACCGCCTAACGCACGGATGCGTCCGGAAGGTGGTTGATTTACTCCTCCTGGACGCATCTGTGCGTCATCTCGCGAGATGCGAGATTTCGGTCACAGCCGGCCCGCGCATGCGCATCGCGGGCCGGCAAAAGTTAAAGGAGCATTTTGTCAGCAACCTGCCAGCCAATGATCGCGGCTGGCAGGTTGCTGATTTTTTTAAAATCCAATCAGAAGCCACATAGCAGATCATATTAGTAAATATGATCTGTTATATGGCTGCCCTGCTCCTCTGCTGGTCCTTTTCGTCGGTTGGATCCAGCAGAGGAGCAGGCTTCACAGTGAGTACACCAAACACCACATACTAGCCCCAGATCACCCCCCTGCACCCCAATTAACCCTTTGATCACCCCTTTGATCGCCCCTGTCAATCACTAGTGAAAGGAAAAAAGTGATCAGTGCAAACTGTCACTTTTTTTTTTCACTGGTATTGACCGTTAGGTTTTAGGGATAGTTTAGGCCCCTTGGTTAGGTAGTTTAGGGATCAGTTAGCGCCCAGCCCACCGCACCGCAGTCCCTTATTCGCTGATTAGCGTATCGCTAATCAGCATTTGTACTTTTATAGTATCTGTAAGTGATCAAAACTGATCACGGTCAGATCTATAATTGTATTAGTGTCACTTTAGTTCGCCCTCCACCCAAAACGCAGTGTTTGCCCGATCACTGCACATTCACTTTACACGCGCTGCGGCGATAAAAAAAATCAGTTTTGATATTTTTTATCAACCGCAGCGGCCTCCGGTACTTCGCTAGCCTCCCCTTTGTAAGACAGGCTTGCTTTTTTTCTTGGGTAGTCTCAGGGAATACCCCTAAATTTAGTTGCCCAAATGTCAAACAGGGGGTATTCTTCTGAAGAGGCCTACAGGCTTCTGACCCAGTCGGATGAGGAATGGGAACCCTCATCTGATAAATCTAGCGGGTCAGAATACGAACCTGTAGAAAGCAGTGGCTCTCTGACCCAAAGTTCGGACGAGGAGGCTGAGGTCCCTGATACCACCAGGCGTACCCGGCCCCGTGTCACTAGACCGCAGGTTGCGCAGGATCCGCTTCAAGAGCAGCAGAGTGGGGCTGGTGCTGTCGGATTACGTGGTGAGGCATACACCAGCAGCGCAGCCCTTCCTGGACCTAGTAGCAGCACTGCCGTAGAACATGGTAAAGTAGCGAGCACCAGAAGGGCAGTTGAAGCTGGTACGGTGGCACGTGCAGTAGTTACCCCGTCGCAGCCACCGCAAAGACGTGCCCGTAGAGCCCCTAGAATCCCTGAGGTGCTGGCAAACCCTGATTGGCAGTCCCCAACTTCAGCCGCACCTGTATTTCCCCCTTTCACTGCCCAGTCTGGTGTTCGGGTTGAGACAGCTCAGATCGGTTCGGCCCTGGGATGTTTTGAGCTGTTCTTGACTGCGGAGCTCTTAGACTTAGTTGTGGCAGAAACAAACCGGTATGCCACACAATTTATAACCGCAAACCCGGGAAGCTTTTATGCCCAGCCTTTCCGGTGGAAACCAGTCCAAGTTTCCGAAATTAAAAATTTTTGGGGCCTTCTCCTCAACATGGGTCTAACTAAAAAGCATGAATTGCGGTCATATTGGTCCACGAACCCAATTCATCACATGCCCATGTTCTCTGCTGCTATGTCCAGGACACGATTTGAGACCATCCTGCGTTTCCTGCACTTTAGCGACAACACCACCTCCCGTCCCAGAGGCCACCCAGCTTTTGACCGGCTCCACAAAATTCGGCCCCTCATAGACCATTTCAACCAGAAATTTGCAGATTTGTATACCCCAGAGCAAAACATCTGCGTAGACGAGTCCCTAATACATTATACCGGGCGCCTTGGCTTCAAACAATACCTGGGACAAAGTGCATAACGCACTTCGCCACATCTTTGGGCGATTTTCGCTTTGCACAGTGACCCATGGGGAAGGAGAGGTTTGTTCTATAAAGGTAAAAAAAAAAAAAAAAAAAAAAAACACCAGTAAGCAAAAAGGTTAATGTTTAGTTCAAAAAGTTAAAGTTTATATGTTCTGTTCCAAAGTTAATAAAATTATTGCGTTGCGGCCTGGTTTTGTTTTTTTTGTTTTTTGTTTTTTTTTACCTTCCAGGTGGACCAACCGATGAACCAGCTGCAGCACTGATGTGCATTCTGACAGAAGCATTGCGCTGCTGTCAGATTACACGCAAGTCGGTGTATGCGGCGCTGCAAGACGAGATTTCTACTCTGCAGTAAAAGATACGTTTGCCAAGGCATACGAGCTGAGGAGGAGGCGGCGTTCCTATGCTTTGGCAAACACTTTGTATATATAAAAAAAAATTAAAAATTCCCGCCAATGATTTATTCATCCACATCGATTGATGTGAATGGAGAAATCTGGTTTGCCAGGGCATACAAGCTAAGTGGGTATGGATGTTGGGCGGAGATCCTATGTCCTGGCAGACGCCTTTCCCCTCCTTTTTTTTTTGGCAGAGATTTTTTCATCCACATTGATCGATGCGAATGAAGAAATCTGTGCCATTCATTTTTTTCTTTCAGCCCAGAGGCTGAACGGAAAAAAACATCTCATTACCTGTATGCTCAATATAAGGAGAATAGCAGAAACTCCTAATGCTGGCCATACATGTAATGATTGCGGAGACCCTCAAATGCCAGGGCAGTACAAACACCCCACAACTGACCCCATTTTGGAAAGAAGACACCCCAAGGTATTTGCTGAGGGGCATATTGAGTCCATGAAAGATTTAAATTTTTGTCCCAAGTTAGCGGAAAGTGAGACTTTGTGAGGAAAAAAAATAAAAAATCAATTTCCGCTAACTTATGCAAAAAAAATAAATTTCTATGAACTCGCCAGGCCCCTCATTGAATACCTTGGGGTGTCTTCTTTCCAAAGTGGGGTCACATGTGGGGTATTTATACTGCCCTGGCTTTTTAGGGGCCCTAAAGCGTGAGAAGAAGTCTGGGATCCAAATGTCTAAAAATGCCCTCCTAAAAGGAATTTGGGCCCCTTTGCGCATCTAGGCTGCAAAAAAGTGTCACACATCTGGTATCGCCGTACTCAGGAGAAGTTGGGGAATGTGTTTTGGGGTGTCATTTTACATATACCCATGCTGGGTGAGAGAAATATCTTGGTCAAATGCCAACTTTGTATAAAAAAATTGGAAAAGTTGTCTTTTGCCAAGATATTTCTCTCACCCAGCATGGTTATATGTAAAATCACACCCCAAAACACATTCCACTACTTCTCCTGAGTACGGTGATACCAGATGTGTGACACTTTTTTGCAGCCTAGGTGGGCAAAGGGACCCACATTCCAAAGTGCACCTTTTGGATTTCACCGGTCATTTTTTACAGATTTTGATTGCAAACTACTTCTCACACATATGGGCCCCTAAATTGCCAGGGCAGTATAACTACGCCACAAGTGACCTCATTTTGGAAAGAAGACACCCCAAGGTATTCCGTGAGGGGCATGGCGAGTTCCTTGAATTTTTTATTTTTTGTCGCAAGTTAGTGGAATATGAGACTTTGTAAGAAAAAAATAAATAAATCATCATTTTCCGCTAACTTGTGACAAAAAATAAAAAGTTCTATGAACTCACTATGCCCATCAGCGAATACCTTAGGGTGTCTACTTTCCGAAATGGGGTCATTTGTGGGGGTTTTCTACTGTCTGGGCATTGTAGAACCTCAGGAATCATGACAGGTGCTCAGAAAGTCAGAGCTGCTTCAAAAAGCGGAAATTCACATTTTTGTACCATAGTTTGTAAACGCTATAACTTTTACCCAAACCATTTTTTTTTTTGCCCAAACATTTTTTTTTATCAAAGACATGTAGAACAATAAATTTTGCGAAAAATTTATATATGGATGTAGTTTTTTTTGCAAAATTTTACAGCTGAAAGTGAAAAATGTCATTTTTTTGCAAAAAGTAAAAGTCCCCCAAAAGTAAAAATGTCAGCAGCAATAAAATACCACCAAATGAAAGCTCTATTAGTGAGAAGAAAAGGAGGTAAAATTAATTTGGGTGGTAAGTTGCATGACCGAGCGATAAACGGTGAAAGTAGTGTAGTGCAGAAGTGTAAAAAGTGGCCTGGTCATTAAGGGGGTTTCAGCTAGCGGGGTTGAAGTGGTTAAAATAGAGTAGGATTCATTTTTGTAATCACATCAGTCTCTATGCTTTGGGAAGCTCTTTGTAACATTACTGCTCCTTATTACTTATGATGTAGAGCCCATTGTTTTACATCAAGTGTGACTTTGGGTTCTGTGTAGTGACCCATGGGAGGTGGTGGCAGACAGCAGATAAGGGTGGGTTCACATCTGCGTTCTGGATTCCATTATGGCTTTCCGTTATAACGGAAAATAACGGAATCCATAAGATGAAGTCAAAACGGAAGCCTTGGGAATCATAACGGATCCGTCTGGTTCCCGTTATGTAAGACGGAAAACAAAGTCCTGTCGACAGGACTTTTTTCTCTGTTCTGCATAACGGAAACGGGACAGATCCGTTACGATTCCCATAGACTTCTGTTATGACGGAAAGCCCAACGAAATGCCTTTTAAAGGCTTCCGTTTTGCATTCCGTCATAATGCAAGTCTATGGGCAGCAGAACAGATCCATCCTGTTTCCGTTATGCAGGACTGGACACCTGCTGCCCATAGACTTGTATTATGTAAGGTCAAAACTAAATGCCTCTTAAAGGCTTCCGTTATTATAACGGAAAGCCATAACGGAACCCAGAACGCAGATGTGAACCCACCCTAAGGGTGAACCCCTTGAACTGGCTCCCTGACTATAACGCCACCTGGTGTGATGGCATCTCTGGATATAGTATGGAATAAAAATAAAATAAAAAGTAACATCTCCCTGCTGGATACAACGACCCGTGTGTACAGTTCGGAGGACTAGTTCAGTGCTTAGATAAACAAAATTCTCCGGATTTACCAGCCGTTCCTCATGAGCTGACAGATTATCGGAGCTGCATTCATTTAAATGCAATTAATCAATTAAGACTACGTGGCGACTGATTAGTGGTACAGTAAAGAAATGCAGACTGTCAGTTCCACCTGTCCCCCCAGGGCTGCCCTGTCAGTCCTGACTGGAGTTTCATTTTGGAAACCTATAAACCGTGACTCTTATTGATTCCTTCTGTAATGGCTGATAAGACGAGCTCAGTCTTCTAGTCACCAGCTGAGAAATTACATCATCTGACGTGCTACGTTCACCTCTGTCCTGTGGTCACCTGCTGACAACTTACATCATCCAGCAAGTTACAATGTACCAAAAATGCCAGTGTCGTAAATCCAATAAGTCATTCCCTTAAAGAGAATCTTTCAGCATCATCAACCCTATTAAACTAGGCACACTGCATGTTAGAGTTGGTCATGCTGATTAAAATGATACCATGTGCAACGGACGCCTCCCCCCAGGGTCCTCCCATCGCAACCCAGGGGGTGTAGTGCGGCATATCTGTCTCTTTAGGTGTGTTACGGTGCTCCTACCTGGATACTGCGGAACCCCAGGCTTTGGCTCAGAAGAAATAAAAAGGGGGAATAATTGAGGGATTTGAAAGAATAACGTGAGTCCAGACCTTGAGATGAAGTTCAATGGCAGCTTTACCTGAACAAACGTTTCTTCAAACTGTTTTCAGGCTTTGTGTTGGTTCCAGCAGGCTTTAGCATAAACTGACAGGCAAACTCAACTCTGCCTTATCTCTTTCTCTCTGCTGTACTGACAGACTAGCTTAATAACTTTGATTTCTTCTTTATGCTGCACCTCTCTCCTTAGTCGGACTTTGGTTCTGCCAAAGGACTATGCTCTTGGCTTCTGAGTCTTCAAATTTCTGCCTCCATGGCGAGAAGAGCTTAGGGTGCTTTGGCTTGCATGGGCACGTTCAGCAGAGACATGCCCCTGCACTCCCTTCCCCTTGCTGGGGGTAAACTAGACTATCTCTAACTGTTCCCCACCCTTCCTTCAGGAAGTAAGGCTAGCCCACTTCTTTCCAGAGGGGGGTTAGAATGGAATGGCAAGTTCCATTCTCTCTAACTATAGCTCTGCCATTTCCACTGCCACCTGCTGGTGAACCAGACACATTAAATATGAACAATTGCATAACAATATTAGGAATGCACATTGTAGCAGGGTGCAGGAGTGGTATGTTTATATCTGTACGAAGCATGGTTCAAATAAAAAACTGCAATTTTATTAATATGCTAATTACCTGGTTGGAGTACTGAGGGGCTGGGCAGAGCCTTTGGAGCACCAGTTTGTGAACACCCCTGCAGCCTTTCAGTTTTCTCTGGAACGGTGCATCAAGATATTACTTTAATCAGCATAACCAACTCTACCATGCAGAATGCTTGGTTTATTAGGGTTGATCATGCTGACTGACGCTCTTTAAGGGAATGACTCATTGGATTTACGACACCTTTTTTTGATACATTGTAACTTGCTGGATGATGTAAGTTGTCAGCAGGTGACCACAGGACAGAGGTGAACGTAGCACGTCAGATGATGTAATTTCTCAGCTGGTGACCAGAAGACTGAGCTCGTCTTATCAGCCGCTACAGAAGGAATCAATTACAGTCACAGCTCTTATTAGTCTGGGTTTAGTATTTATAGGTGGTCTGTAATTTTTTTTAGGGGATCTGGAGTCTGTATATATTTAGGATCCAGCTCTGGAATCTATACTTATTTAGGGATCTTTTAAAAGGGTCTATGGTTTATATTCTTAGGTGGTCTGGTCTACATCTGTATTATTCAGGGTTCTTTTCATGGAGTGAAATAGAAAAAGACGATTCCGGCACTTATTTTTCTTCCCATAAAATCTTCCTCTTTATTAAATCACATCATATGCGGGACAGTATCACAAACAGCTTGTTTGTGATACTGTCCCGCATATGATGTGATTTAATAAAGAAGAAGATTTTATGGGAAGAAAAATAAGTGCCGGAATCGTCTTTTTCTATTTCACTTTGTCTACGTCCAGGAACTTGCTGGCTTGACTCCGTGCACACGGGATATTACACGCCGACCAGGTGAGCTGGATAACATTACCTATATTTCTTTTCATGGAGTTTTGGTTCTCTATTACTTTTTGGAACCTTTGGAATATGAAAAAAGCATAACAAGTGCCGACGTGGCGTGTTTTTAAACAAGCTGTATGTTAATGCAGTCAAACGTGCGTTTGCCCTCAGCTATGTATGTCACCCAGACATAATTTACTATTGCTGTCTTTGCGTTCCAGAGCTTGGGAGGGGAGTGGAGGGAAAAAAAATTATAAAAAATAAACAAAAATAGATATCTACTTTTCCTAAAAAAAATCTGAGTACTAGGAAGCTCGAAGGGGTTATATGCCAACTTTCAGGGCAATTGGACCAACTTCTGTTCAGCTAGAACTGATTCTGATCCTAAATGAACTTTTTCAAAAATTCAGCAAACTTGACCCGAAAAGAGTCTCAAGTGTTTCGCACATCTCTAGATATGAGACAGATAAATAGACTAAATAAAAACGATGCAACCAGTGTTTTGTGAACTTTCCTTACATTTCAAATGGTTATCTACCCCGCTTTCTGGAGAAACCAGCAGACTGCTATATAACGGCATGGACACAGAATTAAGATGGGCGAAAAAATGTTACAGTTTTGTCTCCAGAAGAAATACTTTGTATCAACTGAAATGTCTGGACTCTCACAGCTTGTGCAGACTGGTCTTTCTGTTCCTTTTAGATGTACAATTATATTGAATTATATTGGAAACCAGTATGAGGCAGTTTCAGAAGTTTTCATTTGATTTTCTCTACATTTTGTGTGTTTTCTGGGTTCAGTCATGCTGAAGAGAGACACACCTGAGAGGTAGTCCGAAAGTAATTGCATGGAAAATATTAGCAATTGTGCTATGCTTGTCAGCGCAGATCTGTCAGCCGGGAGCATTGTTCAAATGTATGGGGTGTAAAGAGATCTCAAATCTATAATTTGCTTATTTTTCTACCTTAATGTGGATGTCCACCTACAAACACAACAGAATGTTAGAGAACACAATGTTAGAAATATTTGCCAATTTATAGAAAACGAGAAACTAAAATCATTACATTGGCAAGACCCTTTACTCAGGACTTACTGTAGTTAAAGCCCCTTTGACAGTGATTATAACCTCCAGTCTTCTTGGGGATGATGCCACAAGGTTTGCACACCTGGATTTGGTGATGGGGATTGGGTGGGGACCATTGATGGACAGTGATTTTCAGGTCTCTCCAGAGAGGTTTCATTGGTTTCAGAGCTCTGGCTGGGCCACTCAAGGACATTCACCGAGTTGTCCCTAAGCCGTTCCTGTGTTGTCTTGGCTCTGTGGTTGGGGTCATCAGATTTGCATTAGGAATATGTCTGTACTTTGCTCCATTCACCTTAACTTCAACCCTGACCAGTCTTCCTGTCCCCCAAAGCATGATGCTGCCACCATGCTTCACTGTAAGATTTATATCAAGCAGGTGATGAGGAATGCCTGGTTTCCTCCAGACATGACTCTTAGAATTGCGGCCTAAAGCTCAATCTAGCTTTCAACAAACCAGAGAAACTTGTTTTCAGAGAGTCCTTTAGGTGCTCTTTAGCAAACTCCCGGCGGCTTTCATGTGTCTTTTCTGAGGAGATACTTCTTTTCGGCCACTCTGCCATAAAAGCCCAGATTGGTGGAGTGCTGCAGTGAAGGTTGACCTTTTGGAAGGTTCTCCCATCTGCACACTTTGGAGCTCAAACAGATCCACTGGATTCTTTGTCACCTCTCTTATCAAGTTCCTTCTCTCCTGATTTCTTAGTTTAGATTGGTGGCCAGCTCTAGGAGGAGTCCTAAGAATTATGGAGGACAATGTGCCTTTAGGAAACTTCAGTGCAGAAATGTTTTTGTGCCCTTCTCCAGATCTGTGTCTCCACACAATCCTGTCTCTGAGCTCCACAGGCAGTTCTTTCCTCCTCATGGCTTGGTTTGCTCTGATGCATTGTCAGCTGTGAGACCTTATATAGACCGTGCTCTGTCTTTCCAAATCATGTCCAATCCACTGAATTTACCACAGGTGCAGAAACATCTCAAAGATGAGCCAATAAAAATGGAAGGCTAAACGTCAAGTGTCATAGAAAAGGGTCTAAAAACTTATTTTAATGCAACATTTTAGTTTTTAATAAATTTGCAAAAATTCAGTTTTTCACTGTGTCATTACAGAGTATTAAGTACAGATTGATGGGGAAAACTTGATATTTTTTTGGCACAAGGTTGCAACATACGGTACGTAGCAAAATGTGAAAAGGTGATGGGGTATGAAGACTTTCCGAATGCACTGTAGATAGAAGAGAATTGAGTTTAGCTGCAATATCACATACAACCAATAGGTGTGCTGCTGTTTGTGGAAGAAAGCAGCCATGTCTAATCCTGGACCACTATTCATATAGGAGGGCACAGGATTATTGTTTCTATGTCATAGCCTCGCGGTTGGACCCCCACAATCCTGTGGCTAGGGGATAAAGTCTAAATCATGGGGTTGTCCCTTATACATTTATCACCTATCCACAAGTTAGGCAATAAATATCAGCTCCTAAGGGCTCAATCACTGATGATACCATGATCACTAGAACGAAGGGTCCTTAGCCCCACCTTCGAGCATGCACAGTCCATGTAAAGTCTAGTGATGGAGATGGGAAATTGCAGCGCTCAATTGTTTTCATTAGTTCCATATATAGACAGTAAATGTAGTGGAAGGGAGCATGTCAGCGATCAGAATGTATACTGGGTCTCATGGACATCTGCAGCAATTCCGCCACGTGTGAACATGGCCTTAGGCATACTGTACTGTAATTGTACACGGAAAGTTGTCTAATCAGCATTTTCCTCATACAAGTTTAGTGATAATATCAAAGCTGTTTGCTGTGAGACCACTCCAATCAGCGCCGGCGTTTTGGAGGATGGCAAACTGGGCAATTGCCCTGGGCCCCTTCAGCAAAGGGGCCCCCTTCCAGTGGTCTTCCTCCAATATTTAGAGAAGACAATGTTATGGAGCTCTGGAAGCTGGACTCAGGAGCAGAGGTGAACCGGAACCAGTCTGCCCTATCAATTAGCAGCTAACTGCCTCTAGCAGAGGTCCCTCTGATAGCAGCTGATTTACTGCCTGTGCTCCCGTCATACACTCCCCGCTCCCGTCATACACTCCCCGCTCCCGTCATACACTCCCCGCTCCCGTCATACACTCCCCGCTCCCGTCATACACTCCCCGCTCCCGTCATACACTTCCCCCTCCCGTCATACACTTCCCCCTCCCGTCATACACTGCCCGCTCCCGTCAGACACTGCCCGCTCCCGTCAGACACTCCCCGCTCCCGTCAGACACTCCCCGTTCCCGTCAGACACTCACCGCTCCCGTCAGACACTCACCGCTCCCGTCAGACACTCACCGCTCCCGTCATACACTTACCCCTCCCGTCATACACTCCCCGCTCCCGTCATACACTCCATGCTCCCGTCATACACTTCTTCCTCCCGTCAGACACTCCCCGCTCCCGTCAGACACTCCCCGCTCCTGTCAGACACTCCCCTCTCCCGTCAGACACTCACCGCTGACGTCATACACTTCCCCCTCCCGTCATACACTCCCCGCTCCCGTCATACACTCCATGCTCCCGTCATACACTTCTTCCTCCTGTCATACACTCCCCGATCCCGTCATACACTTTCCCCTCCCGTCATACACTCCCACTCCCCGCTCCCGTCATACACTTCCCCCTCCCCGCTCCCGTCATACACTTCCCCCTCCCGTCATACACTCCCCGCTCCCGTCATACACTCCCCGCTCCCGTCAGACACTCCCCTCTCCCGTTAGACACTCCCCGCTCCCGTCATACACTTCCCCCTCCCGTCATACACTTCCCCCTCCCGTCATACACTTCCCCCTCCCGTCATACACTCCCCGCTCCTGTCATACACTCCCCGCTCCCGTCATACACTCCCCGCTCCCGTCATACACTCCCCGCTCCAGTCATACACTCCCCGCTCCCGTCATACACTCCCCGCTCCTGTCAAAGAGGGTGCTGGGGATGTTTTCATCCATTCTGGATCCTGCCAGCTAAGGGTACTTTCACACTAGCATCTTGTGCGCCTCCGCATTTTTTCACGGTCCCATTGACTTGAATGGGTCCTCGAACCGTTTTCCGTGAAAAATAGGACAGGTTATATTTTTTTGACGGACTGGAACCACGGATCACGGACGCGGATGACAAACGGTGCATTAGCCGAGTTTTCAACGGACCCATTGAAAGTCAACGGGTCCGCAGAAAATCACGAAAAACGGAACGACGGACACGGAATAAAACAACGGTCGTGTGCATGAGGCCTTATGCAGGGACACGGAACAGAAGTACGGACGTGGACAGCTCATGGTGTTCTGTCTGCATTTTTGCGTCTCCATTGAAATGAATGTGTCCGCATCCGAGCCGCAAAAACGAATGGAATGCTTGCAGACCATAAATACTGTCATGTGCATGAGGCCTTATAGAACGTCTGTGGTCCAGTCTTTCGTTAGTGAGGAGGCACAGCGCAAGGCCGAGCATTCCTGCCTCCTTGCAGGGTCTCAATACCCCGATTCCCACCGATCACTATTGGCCGGTCACTATGACACGTAGAAAGTGTTTTTAAAGGAGAGTTAAAGGCTTTTATATTTGTTTGTCTTTCCAACCTGCTTCTTGTTTTTTTTTAGTTAAAAGGTTTACCTGGGAATTCGATCTGGACGGTCTGTCCTCAGGATAGGTCATCAGTATCAGAGCAGTGGGGATCCGACTCCCGACACCCCAGATGATCAGCTGTTTGAAGAAGCCGCTGCGCTGACCAGAGCACTGCGGTCTCTATATAGTTCACCAAGCCCAGCGCCATACATCAGACAGCAGCCATGCTTGGTACTGCAGCTCATCTCCTTTCACTTGAATGGGACTGAACTGTAACTAGGCCATGACTGATATACAGTGACATCACTGGCCTCCAAGGAGAAGGACGCCAGCCGATCTGATATCCATGACCTATTCTTAAGATACAAACACAAAAACACTAATGCAATCGCACTCTGCAACCAGCACTCTGCCCTGCCTCTATGCTGGATGTTGAATGAGGCATTGGTGTACATTTTGGCCAAAGCGTAATAAGCCACTCACCACGTCAAGGTCGCCTCCATGAGTGGTCCCTAACACTAGTTCCTACCTGTTATGGGCCATGACAGCAGAGTGTGCTTGGCGTGCATGCTGTACCTGCGCTCCCTGGACTTTGTGTGGCTGTCATGGCCCATAACAGGTAGGAACTAGTGTTAGGGACCACTCATAGAGGCGACCTTGACGTGGTGAGTGGCTTATTACGCTTTGGCCAAAATGTACACCAATGCCTCATCCAACATCCAGCATAGAGGCAGGGCAGAGTGCTGGTTGCAGAGTGCGATTGCATTTGTGTTTTTGCGTTTGTATGTGTATTTCGCCATAGCAATCTGCACCTGCATACAGGGTTGTGCTGACTGAACCCCCCACATTTTTTTCTATCCTAAAGATAATCTTATACACCTTGCTGGTACCGTATTACACCGCAGATTCTCGTGCATGTGGAAAAACCACATGTAATCCGCAATCAGTGCAGGCAGGCTATGTGTGACAGGACAGGCAGGCTATGTGTGACAGGACAGGCAGGCTATGTGTGACAGGACAGGCAGGCTATGTGTGACAGGACAGGCAGGCTATGTAGGACAGGCAGGCTATGTAGGACAGGCAGGCTATGTGTGACAGGACAGGCAGGCTATGTGTGACAGGACAGGCAGGCTATGTGTGACAGGACAGGCAGGCTATGTGTGACAGGACAGGCAGGCTATGTGTGACAGGACAGGCAGGCTATGTGTGACAGGACAGGCAGGCTATGTGTGACAGGACAGGCAGGCTATGTGTGACAGGACAGGCAGGCTATGTGTGAACAAGGCAGGCGCAGCATCTGATGTGTGAGTCAGAAACACTTAGGAAGAGACCATTCCTGTGCAGATGCCATGTATCAACACCATTACAGAGAACCAGAGCGGCGGCGACACGAGTGTCAATAGCGGATGAGAGACATCTGACCTGTTTAGTCCCAGGACTTCCAGATGCAACAACTGAGTGTTCCCTGTATCACAGGATCCATGAATCAATGCCCTTGTGTGTGCCTCGCCATCAGGGTATGTATGTTCCTGCTGAGTATACACAGGGGGTCATTTACTACCACCAGCTTTTTGCGTTGATCTTAGATTCCCCCCGACATCTGCCGTAAGATTCAGCTAATGTATGACACGATGTACAGCTCATCATACATTAGGCAGGTCTGAGGCAGTCTGTGTGCCTGGAAGGAAAAAATACTCTGGCCCCCGACATGTCCCCGCTCCGATCTTATCCCACCCAACTGCCGAACGCAGTCAGCCAGCCGCGCAACAAGATATTACAAGAAAGGGACTTGTGACTATTTGGATTAATAAAATAGGTTTAAGTCACTTAAAAAGTAACACTCATTGCGCTATATAAATTAATGTGTAACTATCATTTACTTCTGTGCACAGGTATTACACAATGTTACACTCCCATATCAGAGCCACAGTACCGTCTAATGGGGTATGTTAGGATGACACTGGTTAGCTAGCACTGCTATGAGAACACTGTGTGCCTGGTACCGTTATGGGGATGACGTACATATGCCTGGTACCGTTATGGGGATGACGTACATATGTCTGGTACAGTTATGGGGATGACGTACATATGTCTTGTACCGTTATGGGGATGACGTACATATGTCTGGTACCGTTATGGGGATGACGTACATATGTCTGGTACCGTTATGGGGATGACGTACATATGCCTGGTACCGTTATGGGGATGACGTACATATGCCTGGTACCGTTATGGGGATGACGTACATATGTCTGGTACCGTTATGGGGATGACTTACATATGTCTGGTACCGTTATGGGGATGACGTACATATGTCTGGTACCGTTATGGGGATGACGTACATATGTCTGGTACCATTATGGGGATGACGTACATATGCCTGGTACCGTTATGGGGATGACGTACATATGCCTGGTACCGTTATGGGGATGACTTACATATGCCTGGTACCGTTATGGGGATGACGTACATATGTCTGGTACCGTTATGGGGATGACGTACATATGTCTGGTACCGTTATGGGGATGACGTACATATGCCTGGTACCGTTATGGGGATGACGTACATATGTCTGGTACCGTTATGGGGATGACGTACATATGCCTGGTACCGTTATGGGGATGACGTACATATGCCTGGTACCGTTATGGGGATGACGTACATATGTCTGGTACCGTTATGGCCAGAGACGCAACCAAGGTCTAGCCCTGCCCCCCGCAGTGGCGTGCGGTGGGAGACACCCACACTCATATCAGGGGTGCAAATAGGACCAAGCCCTATGGTCTATACTGTGCCGTGATCCATGTGGGCCAGGAACAAGTGAGAATGTGCATTAATCAAAAATCCAAATACAGTTAAAAAACACTATACAGAGAACCAGTTCAAAGGTCACTCAGAATCATTACACATTTGTTACTGAGAAATCTACATTCATTTCAAAAGGTTGAAGGGCTCTCATCTCAAAGGTCCACTTAAGTTCCTTTTTACGTAGAATCCGATCCTTGTCCCCCCCACGTCTCAGAGGGCCAACAGAATCAATGATTCTAAACCAGAGTTGGTTGACCGAGTGTCCACGCTCCAGGAAGTGTTTCGCCACCGGCTTATCAATCTGGGCCCTACGAATATTGCTCTTATGGGAGTTGATACGTTCCCTGGCTTCCATTGTGGTTTACCCAATGTAAATAAGGCCACACGGGCACGTGATCATATATATCACGTCCCGTGACCTGCATGTAAACAAGTTTTTAATCTTATAGGGCTTGCCACTATAGGGATGGGCAAAGGTATCTCCCTTTAGCATGTTGCCGCAGTTACAACAACCAATGTCGTCGATGTGGCCCTGGCCAGCACCGGGCTCTCCCTGGGCGGCCGTGGGTTTGTCTTCCATCTCTTAGAGGTGGTCCTAAGGCGGAATTATTTCCGCTTTGGGGGCACCTATTACCAATAATTGCGTGGAGTGGCCATGGGTTCGAATGTGGCGGCCACGTACGCCAATATGTTTATGGCTGAGGTGGAGGACAGACTCATTTATCAAGCGGCCTTGTTCGGGAAAGCCCGGTGCTGGTGGCGCTACATCGACGACATTTTTGTGGTGTGGGGAGGCTCTAAAGGTGAACTACAGCACTTTTTTGAATTCCTCAATGGCATGGTGCCCGGGTTCGGGTTCACCATGACAGTGTCGACAGTCTCTCTTCAATTTCTGGACGTGATGGTACATATCAGGGAGGAGGGCATTGAAACTGATATCTTCCACAAACCGACAGACAGGAATAATCTGTTATAATTCAGGAGTAATCACCCACGACGGATGGTGGAGTCGTTACCCTGGAGTCAGATGCTGAGGGTGAGACGGGTGGTATCGGGGGAGGAGCGATTTGGGATAAGGGTGGAGGAGATGGGGAAGAAATTCCTCGAGAGGGGATATCCAAGACGATGGGTGGAGAAGATCTCACAAAAAGTGGGGGAGGTTGACCGGGAGTCCACGTTCCAGGGAAAGAAGAAGGAGAGGGACGCTAAACGAATTCAGTTTGTCTCAACATATGGAACCAACAGTGGCGACATAGCGCGTATTATACGCAAAGAGTGGCACATCTTGCAAAAAGGGTAACCCATGGTAGAGGAATTTGTGGGTTTCCCCATGATGGCATATAAGAGAGGGGCCAACCTGCGTGATAAATTGGTGAGGACCGAGGTTGGTGAGCCACATGGGGATGGGCAGAGGTATCTGGCACCAAGGAAGTTCGGATGTTTTCCCTGCCTTGGTTGTTGTAACTGCGGCAACATGCTAAAGGGAGATACCTTTGCCCATCCCTATAGTGGCAAGCCCTATAAGATTAAAAACTTCTTTACATGCAGGTCACGGGACGTGATATATATGATCACGTGCCCGTGTGGCCTTATTTACATTGGGGAAACCACAATGGAAGCCAGGGAACGTATCAACTCCCATAAGAGCAATATTCGTAGGGCCCAGATTGATAAGCCGGTGGCGAAACACTTCCTGGAGCGTGGACACTCGGTCAACCAACTCCGGTTTAGAATCATTGATTCTGTTGGCCCTCTGAGACGTGGGGGGGACAAGGATCGGATTCTACGTAAAAAGGAACTTAAGTGGATCTTTGAGATGAGAGCCCTTCAACCTTTTGGAATGAATGTAGATTTCTCAGTAACAAATGTGTAATGATTCTGAGTGACCTTTGAACTGGTTCTCTGTATAGTGTTTTTTAACTGTATTTGGATTTTTGATTAATGCACATTCTCACTTGTTCCTGGCCCACATGGATCACGGCACAGTATAGACCATAGGGCTTGGTCCTATTTGCACCCCTGATATGAGTGTGGGTGTCTCCCACCGCACGCCACTGCGGGAGGCGGGGCTAGACCTTGGTTGCGTCTCTGGCAACACGGGGTGGGTCGGACGTTGGAGAGGCGGGGCCATGACGTCACCAAGGCCGGGTTTCGGCTGGAGACGTGGTGCCTCCGCCTGCTCCTCTGCGGACGTCCCCCAATTGCGCCAGAAGATGTGAGGAGTAGGCTGGTGAGTCTTGACTACCGCACAACTCGATCCAGGTTCTGACCGCTAACGCTGTGGACGTGGTGGTGTGGAGCGATCGCATGCAGTTCTCGGGGATGGGCGGACCGGCTCATAGGCGTCCTTGGCAACGGTGCACATGACAGGAGAGGTATGATGACGCGAGATTGTTTGGGCGGAGCCGCTCGCGATCCGCTGACTCTGGGTGAATCAGGTAGTGACGTAGCCCTTTCTTTCCTGACATGCGCACCGAGAGCCTGGGAACGCCGAGGCACATGTGTGCCCTGAAGGTATGTGGGCTAATGGATCTGATACCTATGATTGATGTAGATTGAGACACCTAGTAGGAGCACCAGAGGACGCATCCTTGATGACATCAGCACCTTATTCATTATGTTATTGGCCACTCCTGTGTGAGTGGGGGTGTTTTAATGTATTTAAACAGGTACTTTTAGATTTCACACTGTGTTTGATAAAGGCTGTGAATCAGCCGTAACGTCACAACTGTTGCACGCTTGTTCACTTGGCGGTTCCCATTAAAAGGGACTTTTTTACCGGTTATGCTGCCTCCATCTTCTTTTCTTGGACTTATCATGTAGGTAGGCTGTTGCATACCGGGTGACCTCAAGTTCTGGTGAGTGCGATTCCATTATTATTTTTTGTTATGGTAATATTATGAGGACACTGTGTATCCAGTACTGTTATAGGGACAGTGTATGTCTGGTACTCTTGTGGGGGCACTGTGTGTCTGGTACTGTTACAATGGACATTGTTTAGCTGGTACTGTTATGAGGACACTGTGCGTCTGGTACTGTCATGGTGATAGTGTATGGCTGGTAGTGTTATGTAGGCAGTGCGTGACTGGTATTGCTATGTAGACAGTATATTTCTGTTACTGTTATGAGCATACTGTGTGGCTGGCACTGTTATCGGGACAGGGTATGCCTGGCACTGTTTTAAGGGGTGTTGTGTGTGGCACTGTTATTGGGGCACTGTGTGTCTGGTACTGTTTTGGGACAGTGTATGTATTGTACTGTTATGAGGTATGTTGTGTGGGTGGTACTATTTTGAGAAAAATGGGAATGGTACTGTTACGGAGACACCATGCATCTCGTATTTGAGGGAACACTTATGGGGACAGTGTATGCCTAACACTGTTATGGAGGCACTGTGTGTCTAGTACTGTTATGGGGGCACTGTGTGTCTAGTACTGTTATGGAGGCACTGTGTGTCTAGTACTGTTATGGGGCACTGTGTGTCTAGTACTGTTATGGGGGCACTGTGTGTCTAGTACTGTTATGGGGGCACTGTGTGTCTAGTACTGTTATGGAGGCACTGTGTGTCTAGTACTGTTATGGGGGCACTGTGTGTCTAGTACTGTTATGGGGGCACTGTGTGTCTAGTACTGTTATGGGGGCACTGTGTGTCTAGTACTGTTATGGGGGCACTGTGTGTCTAGTACTGTTATGGGGGCACTGTGTGTCTAGTACTGTTATGGGGGCACTGTGTGTCTAGTACTGTTATGGGGCACTGTGTGTCTAGTACTGTTATGGGGCACTGTGTGTCTAGTACTGTTATGGGGGCACTGTGTGTCTAGTACTGTTATGGGGGCACTGTGTGTCTAGTACTGTTATGGGGCACTGTGTGTCTAGTACTGTTATGAGAACACTGTGGGGGTCATTTATTAAAGGCTTTGCGACTTTTTTGGGCAAAAAAAAAAAAGTTGCAACTCCCTTTTTCAATATTTACAATATTTAGTCACATGGCCCATCTTCACATTTACAAGTTTTACTCCGGTAAACCTGAGTGAATGTAGTCAAAAACTTTCACCAGCCTTGGGCTGGCGCATACACTTCATATACTCACTCTACTTGCAGACTAGATTTAAACATGAAAATGAACGCATTTCACCTGCCCACCAGCAGATGGCGCCTCTGAAGATCATGAAGGAAAAGTGTGAGCTCCTTCCGAAGAAAAACGTTCCCTGCTTATTGGGAGCCATGGCCCCTGTATATTCACATGGAGCTTGTCTGCTTCACATCTGCAACATTGTATCAACAGAATGATTGGAGAATCATAACCTGGATGGGAAAGTAAATAGTCCATGACTGTTTTTCATTGTTCATTTCTTAAAGGGGACCTACAACCAGTGAGGACCTGTTATGGGACAACTCATGTACATACCATCTCCATTCTACTGCCATGCACTGGTATTTGTGTGACTACATGCCAATACTGACATCACAGGTGTATATTCTCCCAAAGTAAACCTCTGACATATACCAGTGCACCTACAAGGAAAATCAATAGCAGGAAATCATTAGATAATTGGTGGAGGTGGGCGAATCGAGATCCAAGATCCAAAGTCGATTCATTGCAAAACTTTGTTTTAATGCTGTACATTGTATGTGCTTCGCGGAGGCAAAATTTGTTAAATCCAAAGTTGTGTGAGACTTTAGTGAATAACTTCGGGCTTTGATTCTACAACTTTTAAAACATTTCAAAACAGGAATCCGAAGGCGGCTTCATTACCAAGGTACCAGCCAGTACCGAAGCCGTCTTCGGATTTGTTTTAAAAATGTTTTTAAAGTCGTAGAATCGAAGCCCAATGTTATTCATCGAAGTCTCGGGCAACTTCGGACTTTATGAATTTTGCCTCCACGAAGCACATACATTCTAATGACAGGTCTCTGTACAGCATTAAAACAAAGTTTTGCAACAAATAGACTTCCGATCTTGGATCCGAAGCTCGATTCGCTCACCCCTAATAATTGGGTAAAGAGCACTTCTGTATCAGACTCCCTGTGATAATGATATCTATAAAGTGATGTTCGAGGTCAGTAGTATCGGAAGTGTCCAGCAGATTCTTATAACATTCTCCTCCACAAGCATTAATACAAGCTGAGACAATCTGAATGTGACCTGTAAGAAGCTGGAGTGGAGAATGGGAGTGGTAGTGGCTCTGGCTGTCACAGTCGATCACGGAGGCTGTTCTTACACAATTGTTCCCTATGGCCATGCAGTACAAGGAGTCCACACCCTTTGTTCCCCAGTGCACACCATGATTCTGGGGCGTCTGCCTGATGGTAGCTGGGGTGCCCTTGATGTTAAGTGCTTAGATGAGTTTAAGGCATCAGGAAACCAGGACAGGGATACAAGAATAAATGTCTCTCCTTACGATAGTGAAACATAGGAGTTGTAGTACATCCGTCAATAGCAAAATACAGTTCCAACTGTACACAGTGCAATTCTCTCCCAAAAAGCAGTGTATAGCTTCAGGCAAGGACGGGAGTTATGGCTCTCTCAGCACACGATCTGTCAGCACATTAGGCACGAAAACACACACACAATGAGCCCTAACTGAAACCAACCTGCTTTCCCTGCCTACTTGCAATGCAAGGCCTGAGCGACAAGACCGCAACTGGTCGACGTTCCCAGTACTGCTAAGTGCCAGACAGACTGACACAGAGAAAAAAGTCAAAACCAGGAGAACAATGGGGTAAAAAATTCAGATGATGGAGTGTAGTCAAAATAGCTAAGCCAAAGACAGGTAGCACGGTACAGAATCACTAGACAGAGGGAGGTCGGTGGCAAGCTAAGGTCAAGATCACAAACAATCTAATATGCAGAGACAGCACCGGGAGCACAACAAGAGAGTATATCTATAACTGGAAGGGGTGTATTGCCAGCAGGGGATTTAAATTGAGCGCCAAGCCCCTAAATCGGAACCTGATAGGTCCAGGGACTCAGTGCCCATTGGACCAGAACACCAGTATGCTACAGAAGGGCAGGCTGTCCTGCATCAGAACACGCACCTAACTCTAATAAACAAACCACGCACAGGAACTCCGCCAGCATGTGTGCGCTGTGGGGAGGAGGAGGAGAGCGAGCGTTCCGTATTCATGGATGCACTTGCGTCACCGGGGGGTGTGGTTAGGCTACACATCATGGGAGGCGCTGCCCAGCAGTGTGTCTGACATGGCGCGGCCATGCTCGAGCCCCAGACTGCAGCGCTGGAACCCGGACAGGTAAGTTGGTGACACTAGCTAAAGTATCGCTCAGTAGAATTTATGGTTGGCAACAGTACTTTTGCAATTATAACTGTAATGTGCACTGTGGCATACAGGTCGAATGATGTGACCTGCCAGGTCATCCCTTAAGTGTGTAGGGTGTCTTACCTGTAATTCCTTCACAGCAGTAAAGTCCGTATTGCCCTCAATGGTGGTTACCTTACTGACTGACTGTTTTCGCTTGGCCATGTAGATTTCTGAACCTTCTCCTCTCTTTTCTCTCTTGCTATAGATCTTTCTGCAACAGCGCAGAGATCTGTAAGGGTACCTTCACACGTGGAAGATTTTGCGGCAGAAAGTTCCGTGACTGAAAATCCGTTCCATTCATTTGAATGGCAAACACATGGATTTCTGAAAGCTCCATTAAGATGAATAGAACTGATTTTCAGTCATGGAATTTTCTGCCACAAAATCTGCCGCGTGTGAAGGCACCCTAAGGCTGATTCCTGAGCCCCGTGGAGAGGGAGCACTTGAAAGTTGAGACTTTGCTTCCTACCTCATCCTACTACCTCCTCAGACAATCCTAGAATGATGGCTAGCCTCTGACGCTCCAGCTGTGGTTAAACTACAACTCCCAAGATGTACACTTGCTTGGCTGGTCTCAGAACTTAATAGAAATGAATGGAGCATGCTGGGAGTCGTAGTTTCACCACAGCTGGAGTACTGGAGGTTAGCCATCACCGCTCTAGAGCTCGGGCTGGAGCCAGCCACCACCTAGCAACCTCCTGTTAACTCTGTCACTACCATACAGAGCTATGCTGGGAGTATACAAGGTATTGCAGTGGATAACATAACAATACATAACATTTCATTGACAAATCATTTGCAGATACCCCCTATACTGCACATGATGCCATGACTTCCATTGACATGAATAGAGAGAGTCGGTCACATGCATGGCCACCACTCCGTTCATGCTAGTCAGCAGTTGCTTCACCAAGCGAGTCAAGGGTCCGGGTCCCCTGTTGTGAACATACACATTTATCTGCCCCCCTCCTGAAATGTCTGTCTTAGGGTCCATTCACACGTCAGTATTTTTACCTTTCCAGATAAACGTTCCTTTTTTTTGCGGATCCGTTTTTCAGTACAACCTTCAGTTTTTTTACTACTGAAGTGCTTCCAAATCCGTTCCGTGTTTCCATTATTCCGTTTTTTTGGGGGGGGGGGTTCCATCCATTTTCCTGTTAATGGATCCGCAAAATCGGATGACATTCGGATGGTTTTGAGCATGTCATCCACATTTATGTGGATCCATTGACTTGAATGGACAACGGACCCGAAAAACAGACAGAAAGTAGTACAAGCTTAATTTTTTTTCAGGATCCGCATACTTGAAAATAGGAAAACAGAACGGATTCCATGATTCGGACAGCACTATGATTGGTGTCCGCATTTTTGCAGAGGCAATTGAAATTAATGGATACGAAAAAACGTTCCGATTTAATTCGGAACGGAAACGGAGTGTTATAACAGACGTGTGAATGGACCCTTACTCCTCTTTCACACTACCAGATGGCTATTTCAGTGTTTTGTGGTCCATTTTTCACGGATCCTTTGTTCCATTTTTTTGTTTCCGTTGTGTTTCCATTTCCGTTCCGTTTTTCCGTATGGCATATACAGTATACAGTAATTACATAGAAAAAATTGGGCTGGGCATAACATTTTCAATAGATGGTTCCGCAAAAACTGAATGGTTACGGAAGACATACGGATGCATTTCCGTAAGTGTTTATTTTTTTTTGCGGACCCATTGACTTGAATGGAGCCACGGAACGTGATTTGCGGGCAATAATAGGACATTTTCTATCTTTCAACGGAACGGAAATACGGAAACGGAATGCATACGTAGTACATTCCGTATTTTTTTTTTGCGGAACCATTAAAATGAATGGTTCTGTATACGGACCGTATACGGAACGAAAAAAATGGCCCGCAAAACGAAAAAAAAAAAAACGGTAGTGGGAAAGAGGCCTTATGCTACATGCACAGAAACGTTTGTTTCCGTGTCCGTTCAGTTTTTTTTTTTCGGATAGGATGTGGACCTATTTATTTCAATGGATCTGCAAAAAATGCGGACAGCACACCGTGTGCTGTCCGCATCAGTATGTCCGTTCCGTAGTATAGGCATTATTACAATGGATCTGTGAAAAAAACGAATGCCATACGGACGTCATCCGGTCTTTTTTGCGGACCGCAAAACACGTGCAGTCGTGTGCATGTAGCCTTAGTAAGTACTCATGTTCCCCATGTAATACCCAAATATGAAGCATATTTTATGTAACTCTATGTTGTATCATTCCTCTACTATTCCTGCTGGCAATTAAGTATAAATTGCCAGCAGTTTGCAACAAAGCTCCATCTGATTGTTTCCTTGCGCAGTCGGACATTATCCAATCAGTGCAGCCAGTGTCAGACTACGCAGGGACATGCTCCCACCTGGTATCCAGTTGACAATTCATTCCTAAATTTCTAGTCGGAATAATAAAGGAACGGCACAACACAGTCATAAGAAAAGCTGCTCAGGAATTGGCAGTATACAGGGAATGCATATAGTTACTAAAAAAGACAGCTCCTATTTCAAGGGGTTGTTCAGGAGAAGAAAAACATGGCTGCTTATTCCAAAAACAGCACCACACCTGTCCACAGGTCGTGCATGGTATTGCAAGTCAGCTCCATCCACTTCAAAGTGACTACAATACCACAGACAACCTATGGGGAAGAATGCCGCCGTGCTTTTCTCACCCCGGACTATCCCTTTAATCTCTATAGACTGCTAAGTGCCCTAAAAAATGATAGATCTGAACATGATTCAGATTTGTATAAAAATGTAAATGACCCCCTTAAATTACCCCCAGCCGCCCCCCCCCCCCCCCCCCGTATCGGGAGTTTACTGTTTGCAGAAATGGAAACATTGCGGAATTACAAGACTTCTTCAATAAAACGTATCCATCAATTCGTAATGTGAACTGGCGATGACAGGGAAAGACACACAATCTCCCGCAGAGCGCCGCTCAATGCCCCCCAAGGGCCGCAGAAAATAACAAGCAGCAATAATGACTCCAGCCTGAGAAATCCGCCACGTTACATTGTGTCAGCGAATGAACATATTCATGATTTAACCAGCTGGCTGATGCTTTCTGCTGCACTGACTCGCTGTTTGCAATTCTGGCTGGCGCTAGCTGCATCCCAACTCCGCCAGGGACAAGCAAAGAGACCATATGCTATCGAGACAATGACAACTGCAAATGGAAACAGAGAAGTGTCTGCCGCGGCGAGCCAGAAGTATTGACAATGTGCTAACAGTATTTTATGGGGCCGTTCTTAATGGAGGGAAGGAAAGAACAACTCATTTGAGCAGATACCATCTGTGGGGCGCGGTAACTGCGGCGGGCACAGGCAGGGTGGCACATTCTGTGAATCTCAAACAAGCCAATGTCACAGAAGCGATTGCACTGCTCCGTAGAGACCTGCGCTGAATGGCGCCACCACAAGGCGGACACTGCTGTCACATACCAGGGCATAATAGCTGCAGATGGACATTGATCTTTTTGCATCTTCAGCCGCTCAGCTCCCAGATGCCATCGGAGATGTAGAAAGCGACTGCCCAAGGGTCACACCCAGATCCTGGTGCCGAGGGGCCCGAAGACCCCCTCTGCCAAGTATCATAAAAAAGCAACTTTGCAGTTCGGGTTCGCTCATCCCTAAAGAGGTTATGTGGCTATAAAAAAATTCTAAAAAACAGCCAGAATAGCTTATAACATTATAAAGTTTACGGCGTTAATTTTTTTGTATAAATAACCTAATATCTTTATTCTCTGGGTCAGTACGATAACGATACCAAATACATATATATTTTTTTTACATGTTTTTTTTTTTTTTTTATGTTTTTGCATCGCCACTTCCCAAGACCCATAACTTTTTTTTTTTTCCTATGGGATTGTGTGAGGGCATGATTTCTGCAGGATGACTTGTAGTTATCATTGGTATCATTCTGGAGTAAATGACGCTTTTTGATCGCTTTTTGTTACTTTCTGTGGTGGCGACTAAGAATAAATTAGCAATTCTGGCATTTTTTTATTTTTTTGACAGCGTTCACTGTAGGGGATAATTTACATGATATTTGTGTAGTGCGGGTTATTACTGACATGGTAATACCAAACATGTGGGGGAGATTTTATTTTTGCAATTTTTTTAATTGAAAAGCGTATTTTCAATGGAAAAAAAAAAAATATTTATTGGAATTTTTATTTATTAATTTATTAATTTTTTACTTTTTTCTTACCACTTAATAGTCCCACAAGGGGACAATAACAGGAAATATTTTGATTGCTTTTAAAATACAATGCAGTACCCGTATAGTGCATTGCATTTTAGTGTCAGTGCTATGTTGACATTGACCTGCAGACTGCATCTCTCTGAGAAAACACTACAGGCAGACTTGGGGCTTATATACAGGCCCCAGCCAGCCTTTATACACATCAGCACCCTGCGGGATGCTGATAGGAGACAGAGGGAGTTAGGCCCCTTTCACACGGGCGAGAATTCTGCGCGGGTGCAATGCGTGAGGTGAACGCATTGCACCCGCACTGAATCCGGACCCATTCATTTCTATGGGGCTGTGCACATGAAAAGGACCTTCGCTGACGTCATGTGGTGAGCGTAGTGATGTCAGCACAGGTCCTGCTGAATGAAGATAGAAGGTCCTTTTGCAAGTTCTTCAAGAAGAACAAAGTAGAGGATCCCGGCTGCGCGATCAAGTGGATGAGGTGAGTAATGTTTTTATTATTTTTTAACCCTCAAGTGACATGTACACTTTGCATTCTGCATTATGAATGATATTATTTTCCATTATAACCATGGTATAATGGAAAATAATAAAATCTACTGAACATCTAACCCAAACCCGAACTTCAGTGAAGGAGTCCGGGTTCGGGTCTGGGTACCACAGTCAGTTTTTTCTCACGTGCGTGCAAAACACATTGCACTCGCGCGGAAAAAGCTGAACATCGGAACGCAATCGCAGACAAAACTGACTGCATTTGCATGCCTACTCACATGGGTTTCCCGCAATGCACCCTGAACGCGTCCGGCCCTCACCCGCGATGCCTGTGTGAAAGAGGCCTTAGATGGGCCGTAAGGTGGCGGCCCAGCCTAAGGCCCTTTAGTGCCGTAAAAAGGTGTATTGGGGGTCACTAAGGGGTTAAAGGCCAAATATATATTTTTTTTTTATTCCTGTACAATGTACCTTAAGGATGAGCAAATCAATTTGTACTCAACAGGATTAGTTACGAATTGCACAAAAATTCATCTTCCAAATGAACCCGAAGCTTTTCAGGTTCGCTTGTGATGAATCCAGTGAAACCAGTAAAACTGCATATGCTGGTGGGCAAAACCATGAGGTATGAAGAAGAAGGATTCCCACATGACCCTGTGGGAAAGTGTGTGGGGGGGCGTTGCCCTGATTGGCTCACAGGTTGACCGACAGCCTGGATCACCAATCAGAGGGGCAGCAGGCAGGGAGGTGCCTGTGCAGAATGAACAGACGTCATTCTACGTTGATGGGTCTGACAGACTTTTATACCAGTGAAATGACAGACTTTTATACCAGTGAAATAAAACACAAATCTTTATATTGTGGGTAGAGATGAGCAGAGTTAGAGTCCATTCACACGTCCGTAGAATGGGTCCGCATCCGTTCCGCAATTCTGCAGAACGAGTGCGGACCCATTCATTCTCTATTGGGCAAGAATGGATGTGGACAGCAAGCAGTGTGCTGTCCGCATTCGCATTTCCGGAGTGCGCCCCCGATCTTCCGGTCCTATTCATGTCCTATTCTTGTCTGAAATTGCGGACAAAATAGGCGGTTCTATTGGGGTGCTGGCAGGGTGTATTGCGGATTCGCAACTTGCGGATCCACAATACACTACGGACGTGTGAATGGACCCTTATGAAAATTTCGATTTGGTTGCTTCACCGAACTTCACAAACTTCACAAACAAATTACTTCATCATGAAGCACATTTCTTTGTAAGTAGCAGGTGAAATGATGGGAAACATCTATTGTGCCACACCCCGTCATTGAACCAATCTGATGCCGTGTACATTGCTGATCATGGGGCATCTGATAAAAGAATGGAGGCCTTTCAGGAGTTAAAAAAATAATACTAACCTCATCAGCCTGAGCTCAAAAGGCCGTACGGTCATCCTGATTGGAGATATTTTGTGATGCATGATGACATCATCACCCAGCATGAGGAAATTCAGCAAATTGAATTTTCACTGAAATTCGGAATGAAGTCTACTTCGAATATTTTGATTCGCTCAAAACTAATTGCTGATGTGATAGGGAAAATAATAGCATGATTTTCCTAACCTGTGACTTAAGTCATGATTTTATTAAAGACATGGAGGCGAGAATTGCTATCTCTTCCTTTACTGTGAACCGATAGCAACAAAGAAAATCTTTAAAGTAAAACAAGTAACCGTGGAAATAAGACCCGCCCGTGTGAAAGAGGCCTTAGATGGGCCGTAAGGTGGCGGCCCAGCCTAAGGCCCTTTAGTGACTGCCGTAAAAAGGTGTATTGGGGGTCACTAAGGGGTTAAAGGCCAAATATTATTATTATTTTTTATTCCTGTACAATGTACCTTAAGGATGAGCAAATCAATTTGTAATCAACAGGATTAGTTACGAATTGCACAAAAATTCATCTTCCAAATGAACCCGAAGCTTTTCAGGTTCGCTTGTGATGAATCCAGTGAAACCAGTAAAACTGCATATGCTGGTGGGCAAAACCATGAGGTATGAAGAAGAAGGATTCCCACATGACCCTGTGGGAAAGTGTGTGGGGGGGGGGGTGTTGCCCTGATTGGGTCACAGGTTGACCGACAGCCTGGATCACCAATCAGAGGGGCAGCAGGCAGGGCGGTGCCTGTGCAGAATGAACAGACGTCATTCTACGTTGATGGGTCTGACAGAAAATGATCTTATACAGTAACCAGAATCGCAAACAAACATCTATTCTTGTGTTACAGGGACAGTGTAGGGAAAGAATGGAAACAAATAATTGAGGGACTTCGATCAGGGAAAGCAGTTGGAGGGAGGGAGGGGCTGGGGCACACTGCTCAATAATACAGCTGTTGCAGAATTTCATTCTTGCTGTTCTGTGCTACAACCCCAGACACCTGCATGAAAAAAATATAGTTTTTTCTCATTTGAACAGAGAGACAGCAGTTTTTCCCCCAAATGTCAAGTTTCTATATTTTATTACTGCCAGCACAGCCCCCAATGACATTCTACTGCGCCACAGCACTTAGTGTCATTTTTATACCAGTGAAATAAAACACAAATCTTTATATTGTGGGTAGAGATGAGCAGAGTTAGAGTCCATTCACACGTCCGTAGAATGGGTCCGCATCCGTTCCGCAATTCTGCGGAACGAGTGCGGACCCATTCATTCTCTATTGGGCAGGAATGGATGTGGACAGCACACAGTGTGCTGTCCGCATCCGCATTTCCGGAGTGCGCCCCCGATCTTCCGGTCCTATTCATGTCCTATTCTTGTCTGAAATTGCGGACAAAATAGGCGGTTCTATTGGGGTGCTGGCAGGGTGTATTGCGGATTCGCAACTTGCGGATCCACAATACACTACGGACGTGCGAATGGACCCTTATGAAAATTTCGATTTGGTTGCTTCACCGAACTTCACAAACAAATTACAAAGAAATGTGCTTCATGATGAAGTAAGTAGCAGGTGAAATGATGGGAAACATCTATTGTGCCACACCCCGTCATTGAACCAATCTGATGCCGTGTACATTGCTGATCATGACATCTGATAAAAGAATGGAGGCCTTTCAGGAGTTTAAAAAAAATAATACTCACCTCATCAGCCTGAGCTCAAAAGGCCGTACTGCCATCCTGATTGGAGATATTTTGTGATGCATGATGACATCATCACCCAGCATGAGGAAATTCAGCAAATTGAATTTTCACTGAAATTCGGCATGAAGTCTACTTCGAATATTTTGATTCGCTCAAAACTAATTGCTGATGTGATAGGGAAAATAATAGCATGATTTTCCTAACCTGTGACTTAAGTCATGATTTTATTAAAGACACAGAGGCTCCTATTGCTATCTCTTCCTTTACTGTGAACCAATAGCAGCAAAGAAAATCTTTAAAGTAAAACAAGTAACCGTGGAAATAAGACCCTCCCCACATGACCCAGTATAATAGTCCTGGATCCTCCTCTTTCTTTGATGATGACTGTCTTCTGGAAAGCTGAACATCACAACTCGAATCTCCAGCCGAACAAAAACTAAGATGAAACCATCATGGAACAAGAACTGTGAAATTGAAGAACGGAGAAGAAAAGACAACCACCGGTTTCAGCCGCAATTGTAGTCTCATCCTATGAAAAGAAAAAACACAGAAAACAGTAGGTAATTGACATTGCAAGGAATGTGGATAAGGCATAGTTTTGTAAGCTACCTACAGATATGTTAAAAAAAAAACTGCTAAATACAGCAATAATCACAATGAAAGTAAAAAGCAATAAATAAATAAAATAATAATAACTAGTAAAAGGGAGGGCAGAAAAGGGGGAGGGGCAATACTCGCCTCCGTGTCTTTAATAAAATAATGACTTTACGTCACAGGTTAGGAAAATCATGCAATTTTATTACATGACACAGAGGCTCCTATTGCGAGTTTAAAGCTGACTCATAACTGAGGAGAACACATGAGAAGGAGGACGAAAATAAAACTCACGAAACGTAGAGACTCGCGACCAGTCTGCAAGTCGCATAATGTCCTCCAATCGTGCCCCTGCAACTGCCATGGAAGTCTCCGAAGCACCACTGGTGGAGTGTGCAGTGAAAACCGAAGTGTCCACTCCTGCTAAGGTCATAATCCATTTAACCCATCGAGCCAAGGTGATGCTGGTAACGGGATTAAAGGGACGGCGGTATGAGAGAAAAACCTGAGGGCATGCAGATGCGCAATGCAGAGCCGTACGAGACTCATATTCCCTTAGACAGGCGACTGGACAGAGAGCTGGAACCTCCGGGAAACAAGGGTAAGACACAGACCGAATGTTGATCTTGGTGCTCAGCGTAATAATAAACACCACTCCCTCCGGTGTAAAGGACTCAGCGTCGTGGTCCAGGGCTTAGACGTCCGAGACTCTCTTGCAAGAGATCAAACAGAACAGGGAAACCAGCTTAGCTGAAAGCTGTCGTAAGGAAAGATCTGCGTTGGACGGCCAAGCTGAGAATCGAGATAAAACCGAAGACACATCCCAAGTGGACGAGAAACGGGGCCTAGGAGGACCCGAGAGACGGGAGCCCCTAAGAAGGCGGCATACCAAGGGATGCTGACCCACAGGGAGTCCATCAAAATCCTGATGAGAGGAAGAAATGGCGGAACGAAACAAATTGATCGTACGATACGCCTTTCCATCATCAAAAAGTGAAGTGAGGAATTCAAGGATCTCCGTTACAGAGGCTGAAACGGTATCCACGTGCCTAACCAGGCACCAGTCAGCCCACGACTTCCAGGCTGCCCGATAGAATCGTCTGGTACCGGGAGCCCATCCAAAAGTCGTCTAGCTGAGTCTGAAACCCCCGAGACGCTCCAGGGTTCCCCGAGACCCTGCAGGCTAGGAGCTGCAGGGATTCTTCTAGAACGAGAGGATGTCGCAGACCTGAAGGATCCAATAGTAGGTCTGGAAAAACTGTGAGAAGCAGAGGGTATTGGGTCAAGCACTCCAGTAGCTGGGGGAACCACAACTGGGTGGTCCAGAATGGGACTATCAGGAATAGTTCGGCCCTCTGTTGGCGAACTTGGGCTAAAACGCGGGGAATAATAGCAAATAGTGGGAAAGCATACATGAGGTGCCCGGACCAGTCCTGCAGAAAGGCGTCTATCGCCTCCGCGTCTGGGTCTGGATGCCAGCTGTAGAAGCGGAGAAGCTGTGTGTTCAAACGGGACGTGAAGAGATCTAAATAAAAAGGTCCCCATAGGGAGGATATGGAAAAGAACACCGCCGTGTCCAACTTCCAATCACTGGAGTCGGAGAGAAAACGATAACTCCAGTCCACGTGAGTGTTGTGTAGGCCGGGCAGATATTCGGCGACCACGGTGATATCCCTGGCTAGGCAGAAGCAGTGGCAGATCCAGAGCCTGGTCTCGGGAGGGGCACTTTCAGGTTATTTTCTGTCCGCTGCCACAAAACAATGGTGCTTATAGAACAGACTCCACAGTGTAGGCTATATGTGTATAACAAACATATTTCACATGAAAACTTACAGTTACTTGGCTTGGCCCTTGGGGATCTCGGACCCCACTTCCACACTTTGGCCGGGGGCTCGGCGGAGCTGATGTTGTGTTTTATCCTAATGAGAAAGATTTCATAATAAGGATTTAGAGAAGGGGCAGAGGGATAGCAGAGCAGGGAGAGGCCGGTGCTGCTACTAGGGGGTCATACCATGGGGGAGTAATAAAGCCCACCATAATGCCCCCCCCCACTAGTAACAATTCTCCTTATAATGTGGCAGTGCAAAAAATACCCCCTTGTAATGCCCCCAGTTGAGCTAATGTCCCCATAGTGCCCCCATAATGTGCCAGTATAAAATACCCCTATATAGTGCCCCTAGTAAATGACCCCATAGTGCTCCACACCCTCCTTCCTCCTAGTGCCCCCCATAATGTACCAGTATAAAATGCTCCAGTAGATGCCCTCAGTGTCCCCCATAATTTGCAAGTATAAAATACCCCTTCTTAGTGCCCCCCGTAGATGACCCCATAGTACTCCTCTCCCCCCTTCCCCATAGTACCCACCATAATGTGTCCCAGTATAAAATTGTACTGTACAGAGAGCCCATATAAAATACCCCTTCTTTGTGGCCTCAGTAGATGCCCCTATAGTGCCCCCAATCATGTGCCAGTAATAACAGCCCCCCTGTGCCAGTAATAACAGCCCCAGTAATAACAGCCCCTCTGTGCCAGTAATAAGAGCCCCCAGTAATAACAGCCCCCAGTAATAACAGCCCCTCTGTGCCAGTAATAACAGCCCCTCTGTGCCAGTAATAACAGCCCCCAGTAATAAAAGCCCCTCTGTGCCAGTAATAACAGCCCCCAGTAATAACAGCCCCCAGTAATAAAAGCCCCTCTGTGCCAGTAATAACAGCCTCCAGTAATAAGAGCCCCTCTGTGCCAGTAAAAACAGTCCCCAGTAATAACAGCCCCTCTGTGCCTGTAATAACAGCCCCCAGTAATAACAGCCCCCCTTTGCCAGTAATAACAGTCCCCAGTAATAACAGGCCCCCTTTTGCCAGTAATAACAGCCCCCAGTAATAAGAGCCCCTCTGTGCCAGTAATAACAGCCCCCCTTTGGCAGTAATAACAGCCCCCAGGTGCCAGTAATAACAGCCCCCCTTTGCCAGTAATAACAGCCCCCAGTAATAACAGCCCCCCTTTGCCAGTAATAACAGCCTCCGCCAGTAATAACAGCCCCCTTTTGCCAGTAATAACAGCCCCCAGTAATAAGAGCCCCTCTGTGCCAGTAATAACAGCCCCCCTTTGCCAGTAATAACAGCCTCCGCCAGTAATAACAGCCCCCCTTTGCCAGTAATAACAGCCCCCAGTAATAAGAGCCCCTCTGTGCCAGTAATAACAGCCCCCCTTTGCCAGTAATAACAGCCCCCAGGTGCCAGTAATAACAGCCCCCCTTTGCCAGTAATAACAGCCCCTCTTTGCCAGTAATAACAGCCCCCAGTAATAACAGCCCCCCTTTGCCAGTAATAACAGCCTCCGCCATTAATAACAGCCCCCCTTTGCCAGTAATAACAGCCCCCCTTTGCCAGTAATAACAGCCCCCCCTTTGCCAGTAATAACAGCCCCCGCCAGTAATAACAGCCCCCGCCAGTAAAAGTATTGTATATAATAAAAAATAAAAAAACACATACTTACCTCCATGTCAGTGATGCGATGCAGGCCTCTTCTGGCCTGTGTCCCACGCTGTATGGCTCAGGCGGCGATTCGCGCCGCCTGCGCCGGCCTCTGATAGGCTGCAGGCACTAGGCCGGCAGCCTATCAGAGGAAGGGAAAGGGACACGCCTCTCCCTCCCCTACCGCAGCACAGGCAGGCATCTGTATCGCTGTCCTGAGGACAGCGATACAGATGACTGGAGATGAGCGCTTCCACAATAGAAGCGCTCATCTCCTTGTGCCCAGCCGCCCGCCGCCAGTTTGGGGGGGGGCAATTGCCCCGTTGCCCCCCCCCCTGGATCCGCCACTGGGCAGAAGGTCCAGAAATCCCGGGCCAGGTAGGACAGGGCCATCGAATGCGTGCCTCCCATGGCATTGACATACTGTACTGCTGAAATGTCCATCCGCAGTCTGATGCAGGCCCCGGCCAGCCCGTTCGCAAAACTGTGAATCGCGAAAAACCCAGCGAGAAGTTCCAGAGCATTGATATGTAAGCTGGACTCTTCTACAGACCAGCGTCCCCCGGTGGTCACTCCGTTGCAGTACGCGCCCATCCTAGCAGACTGGCATCCAACTCGATCGTAAAATCTGGACGAGGGCCGAACATAGCTTTGCCGTTCCAGGCCTCCAAATTGTGGATCCACCATGTCAACTCGTCTCTGGTTGCCTTGTCCAAGGTGATCAAGTCCGCATAGGAGAGACCCACATGAAGGTGGGCGATCTTGAGGCATTGCATGGCACGGCAGTGGGGCCGGAAAGACTGTCTGGATTGAAGCGGAGAGGAGACCTGTGGAAGGGAGAGTGTGTGGCGAAGCTCCCTGCGGATAGCCCGGACCTTGGATAACGGGAGGCTGAGCGTCTCTGTGTTCGAGTCGATCGTGAAACCCAAAAATTCCATAGATTGGGCCGGAGTCAAGCAGGATTTCTCCAGGTTGAGCAGGAAACCCAGATGGAATAAGAGGTCCATAGTCCAGTTTAAGTGAGTTAGCAGGTTTGACCGGTCCTGGGCCATGAGGAGGATATTGTCTAGATAGATAATTAGACGGATTCCTCGACTGCGGAGACAGGATACGACAGGACGTAACAACTTTGTGAAACCCCAAGGAGCGGAGGAGAGTCCAAAGGAAACAAAGTAGGTCCCTGGATGCTTCGGATACTGGAACCGTCAGATAGGCATCCTTTGAATCTAACTTGACCATCCAATCTCCGTGAAGGAGCATGTCCCTGAGGAGATGAATGCCCTCCATTTTGAGGTGGCGATAACGGACTAAGGCGTTTAGCACCCGAAGATTGATAACAGGGCGCATCTGGCCTCCTTTTTTGGCCACTATAAACATGTTGCTGAGAACTCCTTCGGGAGAGGACGGGGCCAGCTCTATTGCGCCTTTCAGGAAGAGGGCCTGCAATTCTTTGTGTAAAAGGAGCCGCTTCGGAGCGGGGAGGACGAAGGGTACAGGAGGGGGAATGTGAATCTGGGAGTTGACCAGTTCTATGTTGAACCCCTGGACGGTTGAAAGAACCCATGGGTCCGAGGTAATCGTTGACCAAACGTGGGTAAAAAGACGGAGTCTGCGTCCTACCCAAGTAGTCGAAGAAAGGGACGGGGTTGGTAGACTTACCGAATGGGCGTCTTGAAGATGAGAATCCTCTGGCTCCTCGGGATCGCTATGAAGCACCGCGGTTAGGGAAAAAGGTAGACGGCTGTCTGGTCTCTTGGTTGGGGGTTCTGTAAGAAAAGGAGCCTCGACCCAATCCGCGGGTCTAGAAGGATGACCGGCCAGACAGACGGCCCCTAGAGCTGCCGGACCTGGTGGAGACCCGTCCCTGAAAAACACGCTTCATGGATGTTTGGGCCTTGTCTATGCACCCACAAAACGGGAGAGGTCCTTGATAAAAGAGTCCCAAATAGGAGGCCTTGGGCGTCTTTACCTGCCTCTGTTAACGCCAAATTGGAGAGTTTAGGCTCAATCTTAAAGAATATAGCTTTTCGCCTCTAAATAGAGATCGAGGTGTTAATATTGCCTGTGATACACACAGCACGCTGCACCCATCCACGGAGCTCCTCCAGATCAACCAGCGTGTTTTGAGTTCTAGCGGACTCAGCCAACTCAAATATTTTTGTCAGGGGGCCTAAAATGTCTAATAACTTGTCCTGACAAGTCATCAAGGCTGATTCCAGACCTCTAAGGGGGTTCCATCCCGACTTAGATAGGTACTGGGACATTTTTGGGTCCACAACTGGGGTCTCACAGACCTTATTCGGGACAATTGGTCTGGGGCACTCAGCCTTTAATTTGTTTCTTGCCTCCTTACTAAGAGGCTGGCGCACACGGGCCTCCAGATATCTGGCGACATGTTCAGATGGGAGCCACTCCGTGGACCTTGGATGGTGGAGAGCATCCGGGTCGAAGAGTGGTTTGCCAGAAGGGTCTAAGATGGCTGAAGAGGGTTCCGAGGGGACTTCAGTATTGGATATGGGCGGAGCTGGAGATGGTCCCAGGGGGTACATGTCCAATAGATCCAGACCCTCCTCCTCAGAACTGTAGGTAGATTTTTCTTGAGCCTCCTCATCCGATCCGTGTTCGGATTCTGAATCAGTGTCATGCTGCGCTCTGGCGCATTTCCATTGCCTCGCCTTTTCTGCCTGGCAGGCGTAGGCTCTTTTGCGCGAACGTAGAGCGCTATCCTGGGTGGAAGGTATCACACCAATGCTTTTAATTCTGAAGGCTGGTAAATCAGAGGCCGTTGCCCGTGATCTTGAGGGCCTAGGGCAGCTACTGGTCTTGGAGGCAGATGGATTTTGTGCCATAAGGGCCTCAGAAATGGACTGAGAAATAGCTGAAGACATTGAACCCATGGCCGACTGAATGGCCATAGCTACAGAGCGCTGGATTGCCAGAGCCTGTTCATTATAGGGTGCAGAGGCAGATTTCTGGACATGTGAAATCTCCTCCATGTCTTCAGGAGTGGGGGTGGGCCGTTATGGTCAGACATGCTGGGGCTGAATGATAGTAGATATCCCTGGGAGAAAAAACAGTGGCAACAGGAGACCCCTACAGGGACAGGAGGGAGCAATAGCTATCCCTAGTGCAAAAAAGGGGGGGAACTTAACTGGCTGGCAGAAGTTCTTTGATGAGGGAGAGCCGGAGCGATGCTGCAGGTGAACAGAGGATGCCGCACTAGCTGCGCTGAGATCACGCAATAACACGTCAGAGGCGCGAGAGGCGGGAGCAAAGTCCTGGTGGAGAGGGAAGAAGACGGGGAAATGGCAGCCAAAGTCACGCAAGATTTCGGTCGGCCGCCAGCCGCGCCAAGAGGCAGGAAGGAGAGCGCAGAATCCGAACCGGTAAGAAGGCAAGACAGAGAGGGGGGGAACAGGAAGGACGGACGAGTATGAAGCGCAGGGAGCGCCAGAAAAAAGGCAGAAACCTGTAGGAATAAAAAAAGAGAGAGAGGGGGAAAAAACTGGAGAAAAGAAAAACCTAGAGATTACCCAGGGGGCCAGGGGAGCCCCAGACTTATGATAGTGTAAGGAAAAACTAATAACTATTAAGTCAAAATCCCTAATAAGATTTGCCCACACAATGATTACTTATATGTGGACAGCAGCAGCAAAGAAAGAGGAGGAGTCTTTGGGATCCAGGACTATTATACTGGGTCATGTGGGGAGGGTCTTATTTCCACGGTTACTTGTTTTGCTTTAAAGATTTTCTTTGCTGCTATTGGTTCACAGTAAAGGAAGAGATAGCAATAGGAGCCTCCGTGTCATGTTTGTAACGTGTTTTACAGTAGAGAAAGGTATTTTTTTTCAACTGCATTTTTTAAGGCAAATAATACTATATTAATACTAGAGGCAGAACTCTTACCAGTGCCAATACTGCATTATTACCAAAGTAAATTGTCAATAGCAGTATTTACTGTGTTTGTAGACAGGGAATGACATTTCATTGCACCTCTGTCTTTAATTTACATAAAACACACTGCAAGTTGACTATAACCATTCCGTAACTTGTGTGACTATGTACGAAACCAACGACTTTTCATTTAGCAACATTGTAAGGTTACATTAGGCCACTTAATAAAATGTCTGGAACTCAGAAGGATTCAAAATTAAAATGAAGGATCCAGGCCTTGTTCACTCAAAGCCAGAATGTGGGTAGTAGCAGCACCAGCTATCTGGCTAAAAGTAGTAGTAGGCCACAGTTCTCCGTGGCTTTGGAAAGGTGCAATATTGTCATTCCTGCCCTCTCTGTAGCTGTTGAGCACCCACAAGGAGAAACTTCCATGGAGGAGGGGAAGGATGAGGATCTGCCATTGGAGGAGAAGGAGTCAGAGATAGAGAAGCAGGAAAATGATGATGATGACGATGATTACACTGGCCACGTCACCTAATCATCTCAGTTGGGGTGGAGCTGGAAAGAAATGGCTCCTCAGGCACGCTGGTCAGAACGGCAACCTGTATGCTTGATTGTTTAAGTAGTGACAGGCGTATCACTTACATCAAGCAGTCTGATGATTACTGGATAGACATGCTTTGAGACCCTCACCATCAAAGCAAAATGGGGCAATGTTTTCCTCTCACCGAAAGGGGTGATATTACCACCAGTAAACACTGTGTACGTAGCTTGCCTCATCTTTTGGTGAGAAGATGCCTGCTGCCAGCGTGTCTGAAAGACAGCACTGTCTCTGCCCCCTCGCAGGGGCGAGTCTCCTCAACATGATGGGACAGTTAACTACCATTATGTTGTCTGCCTAAGAACATGTTCCGTACAGCTACTGCTGCTATCATGCCATTGCCACCATCCTGCCACTAACTGTCTGCCTGCCAACATTTATCATATAGCCGCTGCTGCCACCGTCACAGCTACTACCCTTTGCTGCTAATCCTCTATTGCCAAAACTACTACCACTACGACTCATAAACAGATGATTTACTTCCTTGGTCCCCAAAAAAGCCACTGTATTTTCCCACAACACTGTGTATCTTTAAACATCATCTCCCTCCACTAAAGACAATTTTGGAGCTTTGGCATATGAAAAAGCATAACACGTGGTGTGTTTAAAAACACGCTGTTTATTAATCCCGTAAACCATAATTTTACCCATAGCTATGAATTTCAGTGCCACTCTGATTGCGTTCAAGAGTTTAGGGAATGGACCCGGGGGGGGGGGGAAGCAAAAATTAATTAAAAATTTATGAAAAGAGATTTTTTCCTAAAAATGTTGAATCCTAGGAGGGAGTAACTTGCAACTTTGAGGTGGGTAGGATCCATTTGGGTGTGAACCAAATTTTTTGAAGAATATGGCACACCTAAACTGAACCAAATCTCAAAAGATTCGCTCAGCTCTTATATAACTACTATAATACTTCCTCCTGTGTACAAGAATAGAACTACTATAATACTGCTCCTATGTACAAGAATATAACTTCTATAATACTGCTCCTATGTACAAGAATATAACTACTATGTGAGTGTGTTGTATTAAAATCCAGGCAAACTCTTATAAATTACTTACAAGATGGTATAAGACGCCGGAATTCCTTCACAAGCTCAATCCCGCTATCCCAAACGGCTGCTGGAGGTGTGGAGGAGACATTGGCTCTTTGTCTCATATTTGGTGGAGCTGCGAGAAAATCAAACCGTTCTGGGTAGGGATGAGCGAACTCGAACTGTATAGTTCGGGTTCGTACCGAATTTTGGGGTGTCCGTGACACGGACCCGAACCCGGACATTTTCGTAAAAGTCCGGGTTCGGGTTCGGTGTTCGTCGCTTTCTTCGCGCTTTTGTGACGCTTTCTTGGCGCTTTTTGAAAAGGCTGCAAAGCAGCCAATCAACAAGCGTCATACTACTTGCCCCAAGAGGCCATCACAGCCATGCCTACTATTGGCATGGCTGTGATTGGCCAGAGCACCATGTGACCCAGCCTCTATTTAAGCTGGAGTCACATAGCGCCGCCCGTCACTCTGCTCTGATTAGCGTAGGGAGAGGTTGCGGCTGCGACAGTAGGGCGAGATTAGGCAGATTAACTCCTCCAAAGGACTTGATTAACTGATCGATCTGCAGCTGTGGATCATTGAGCTGCTGATCCTCAATTGCTCACTGTTTTTAGGCTGCACAGACCGTTTGTCAGTCTCATTTTTCTGGGGTGATCGGCGGCCATTTTGTGTCTTGTGGTGCGCCAGCACAAGCTGCGACCAAGTGCATTTAACCCTCAATGGTGTGGTTGTTTTTTGGCTAAAGCCTACATCAGGGTGAAGCTGTCACACCAAGTGCATTTAACCAGCAATAGTCTGTTCATTTTTTGGCCATATACAAAATCAGGGGCAAGCTGCGCCTGTCACCAAGTGCATTTAACCCTCAATGGTGTGGTTGTTTTTTGGCTAAAGCCTACATCAGGGTGAAGCTGTCACACCAAGTGCATTTAACCAGCAATAGTCTGTTTATTTTTTGGCCATATACTACATCAGGGGCAAGCTGCGCCTGTCACCAAGTGCATTTAACCCTCAATGGTGTGGTTGTTTTTTGGCTAAAGCCTACATCAGGGTGAAGCTGTCACACCAAGTGCATTTAACCAGCAATAGTCTGTTCATTTTTTGGCCATATACAAAATCAGGGGCAAGCTGCGCCTGTCACCAAGTGCATTTAACCCTCAATGGTGTGGTTGTTTTTTGGCTGAAGCCTACATCAGGGTGAAGCTGTCACACCAAGTGCATTTAACCAGCAATAGTCTGTTTATTTTTTGGCCATATCCCAGTCTAATTCTGTCACTAAATCCATACCGGTCACCCAGCGCCTAAATACTAGGCCTCAAATTTATATCCAGCTAAATCTGTCCCTAGTGCTGTAGCTGGGCGAGTTATTTAGTGTCCGTTCAAGCACATTTCTTGTTCTGGGTTGAAATACAATTCCCAATTTAGCAATTTCATAATTTAGTGGTTCCTGCTATATCAGAGCTATTTGAAATCTATCCCAAAAAGGGTATATAATATTGAAGGTGCACATTGGGTCATTCAGAATAACTTCACACACACCCGCTACTGTGTATTTCCAAGTCTAATTCTGTCACTAAACCCATACCTGTCACCCAGCGCCTAAATACTAGGCCTCAAATTTAAATCCCTCTAAATCTCTCGTTACCCACCGCTGTACTGTTGTTGCTGGGCAAGATATTTAGTGTCCGTCAAAGCACATTTTTTGTTCTGGGTTGAAGTACAATTCTCAATTTAGCAATTTCATAATTTAGTGGTTTCTGCTATATCAGAGCTATTTGAAATCTATCCCTAAAAGGGTATATAATATTGAAGGTGCACATAGGGTCATTCAGAATAACTTCACACACACCCGCTTCTGTGCATTTCCAAGTCTAATTCTGTCACTAAATCCATACCGGTGACCCAGCGCCTAAATACTAGGCCTCAAATTTAAATCCCTCTAAATCTCTCGTTACCCACCGCTGTACTGTTGTTGCTGGGCAAGATATTTAGTGTCCGTCAAAGCACATTTTTTGTTCTGGGTTGAAGTACAATTCCCAATTTAGCAATTTCATAATTTAGTGGTTTCTGCTATATCAGAGCTATTTGAAATCTATCCATAAAAGGGTATATAATATTGAAGGTGCACATAGGGTCATTCAGAATAACTTCACACACACCCGCTACTGTGTATTTCCAAGTCTAATTCTGTCACTAAACCCATACCTGTCACCCAGCGCCTAAATACTAGGCCTCAAATTTAAATCCCTCTAAATCTCTCGTTACCGTTGTCCTGTTGTAGCTGGGAAAGTTATTTAGTGCCCGTCAAAGCACATTTTTTGTTCTGGGTTGAAGTACAATTCCCAATTTAGCAATTTCATAATTTAGTGGTTCCTGCTATATCAGAGCTATTTGAAATCTATCCCAAAAAGGGTATATAATATTCAAGGTGCACATTGGGTCATTCAGAATAACTTCACACACACGCTTCTGTGCATTTCCAAGTCTAATTCTGTCACTAAATCCATACCGGTCACCCAGCGCCTAAATACTAGGCCTCAAATTTATATCCCGCTGAATTTGAATACAATACATTGGGCCAAATAATATATTTGTTGTTGTGGTGAACCATAACAATGAGAAAAACATCTAGTAAGGGACGCGGACGTGGACATGGTCGTGGTGGTGTTAGTGGACCCTCTGGTGCTGGGAGAGGACGTGGCCGTTCTGCCACATCCACACGTCCTAGTGTACCAACTACCTCAGGTCCCAGTAGCCGCCAGAATTTACAGCGATATATGGTGGGGCCCAATGCCGTTCTAAGGATGGTAAGGCCTGAGCAGGTACAGGCATTAGTCAATTGGGTGGCCGACAGTGGATCCAGCACGTTCACATTATCTCCCACCCAGTCTTCTGCAGAAAGCGCACAGATGGCGCCTGAAAACCAACCCCATCAGTCTGTCACATCACCCCCATGCATACCAGGGAAACTGTCTCAGCCTCAAGTTATGCAGCAGTCTCTTATGCTGTTTGAAGACTCCGCTGGCAGGGTTTCCCAAGGGCATCCACCTAGCCCTTCCCCAGCGGTGAAAGACATAGAATGCACTGACGCACAACCACTTATGTTTCCTGATGATGAGGACATGGGAATACCACCTCAGCATGTCTCTGATGATGACGAAACACAGGTGCCAACTGCTGCGTCTTTCTGCAGTGTGCAGACTGAACAGGAGGTCAGGGATCAAGACTGGGTGGAAGACGATGCAGGGGACGATGAGGTCCTAGACCCCACATGGAATGAAGGTCGTGCCACTGACTTTCACAGTTCGGAGGAAGAGGCAGTGGTGAGACCGAGCCAACAGCGTAGCAAAAGAGGGAGCAGTGGGCAAAAGCAGAACACCCGCCGCCAAGAGACTCCGCCTGCTACTGACCGCCGCCATCTGGGACCGAGCACCCCAAAGGCAGCTTCAAGGAGTTCCCTGGCATGGCACTTCTTCAAACAATGTGCTGACGACAAGACCCGAGTGGTTTGCACGCTGTGCCATCAGAGCCTGAAGCGAGGCATTAACGTTCTGAACCTGAGCACAACCTGCATGACCAGGCACCTGCATGCAAAGCATGAACTGCAGTGGAGTAAACACCTTAAAACCAAGGAAGTCACTCAGGCTCCCCCTGCTACCTCTTCTGCTGCTGCCGCCTCGGCCTCTTCCTCCGCCTCTGGAGGAACGTTGGCACCTGCCGCCCAGCAAACAGGGGATGTACCACCAACACCACCACCACCACCTCCGTCACCAAGCGTCTCAACCATGTCACACGCCAGCGTTCAGCTCTCCATCTCACAAACATTTGATAGAAAGCGTAAATTCCCACCTAGCCACCCTCGATCCCTGGCCCTGAATGCCAGCATTTCTAAACTACTGGCCTATGAAATGCTGTCATTTAGGCTGGTGGACACAGACAGCTTCAAACAGCTCATGTCGCTTGCTGTCCCACAGTATGTTGTTCCCAGCCGGCACTACTTCTCCAAGAGAGCCGTGCCTTCCCTGCACAACCAAGTATCCGATAAAATCAAGTGTGCACTGCGCAACGCCATCTGTAGCAAGGTCCACCTAACCACAGATACGTGGACCAGTAAGCACGGCCAGGGACGCTATATCTCCCTAACTGCACACTGGGTAAATGTAGTGGCAGCTGGGCCCCAGGCGGAGAGCTGTTTGGCGCACGTCCTTCCGCCGCCAAGGATCGCAGGGCAACATTCTTTGCCTCCTGTTGCCACCTCCTCCTTCTCGGCTTCCTCCTCCTCTTCTTCCACCTGCTCATCCAGTCAGCCACACACCTTCACCACCAACTTCAGCACAGCCCGGGGTAAACGTCAGCAGGCCATTCTGAAACTCATATGTTTGGGGGACAGGCCCCACACCGCACAGGAGTTGTGGCGGGGTATTGAACAACAGACCGACGAGTGGTTGCTGCCGGTGAGCCTCAAGCCCGGCCTGGTGGTGTGTGATAATGGGCGAAATCTCGTTGCAGCTCTGGGACTAGCCGGTTTGACGCACATCCCTTGCTTGGCGCATGTGCTGAATTTGGTGGTGCAGAAGTTCATTCACAACTACCCCGACATGTCAGAGCTGCTGCATAAAGTGCGGGCCGTCTGTTCGCGCTTCCGGCGTTCACATCCTGCTGCTGCTCGCCTGTCTGCGCTACAGCGTAACTTCGGCCTTCCCGCTCACCGCCTCATATGCGACGTGCCCACCAGGTGGAACTCCACCTTGCACATGCTGGACAGACTGTGCGAGCAGCAGCAGGCCATAGTGGAGTTTCAGCTGCAGCACGCACGGGTCAGTCGCACTACAGAACAGCACCACTTCACCACCAATGACTGGGCCTCCATGCGAGACCTGTGTGCCCTGTTGCGCTGTTTCGAGTACTCCACCAACATGGCCAGTGGCGATGACACCGTTATCAGCGTTACAATACCACTTCTATGTCTCCTTGAGAAAACACTTAGGGCGATGATGGAACAGGAGGTGGCCCAGGAGGAGGAGGAGGAGGATGAGGAAGAGGGGTCATTTTTAGCACTTTCAGGCCAGTCTCTTCGAAGTGACTCAGAGGGAGGTTTTTTGCAACAGCAGAGGCCAGGTACAAATGTGGCCAGCCAGGGCCCACTACTGGAGGACGAGGAGGACGAGGATGAGGAGGAGGTGGAGGAGGATGAGGATGAAGCATGGTCACAGCGGGGTGGCACCCAACGCAGCTCGGGTCCATCACTGGTGCGTGGCTGGGGGGAAAGGCAGGACGATGACGATACGCCTCCCACAGAGGACAGCTTGTCCTTACCCCTGGGCAGCCTGGCACACATGAGCGACTACATGCTGCAGTGCCTGCGCAACGACAGCAGAGTTGCCCACATTTTAACCTGTGCGGACTACTGGGTTGCCACCCTGCTGGATCCACGCTACAAAGACAATGTGCCCACCTTACTTCCTGCACTGGAGCGTGATAGGAAGATGCGCGAGTACAAGCGCACGTTGGTAGACGCGCTACTGAGAGCATTCCCAAATGTCACAGGGGAACAAGTGGAAGCCCAAGGCCAAGGCAGAGGAGGAGCAAGAGGTCGCCAAGGCAGCTGTGTCACGGCCAGCTCCTCTGAGGGCAGGGTTAGCATGGCAGAGATGTGGAAAACTTTTGTCAACACGCCACAGCTAACTGCACCACCACCTGATACGCAACGTGTTAGCAGGAGGCAACATTTCACTAACATGGTGGAACAGTACGTGTGCACACCCCTCCACGTACTGACTGATGGTTCGGCCCCATTCAACTTCTGGGTCTCTAAATTGTCCACGTGGCCAGAGCTAGCCTTTTATGCCTTGGAGGTGCTGGCCTGCCCGGCAGCCAGCGTTTTGTCTGAACGTGTATTCAGCACGGCAGGGGGCGTCATTACAGACAAACGCAGCCGCCTGTCTACAGCCAATGTGGACAAGCTGACGTTCATAAAAATGAACCAGGCATGGATCCCACAGGACCTGTCCGTCCCTTGTCCAGATTAGACATTAACTACCTCCCCATAACCATATATTATTGGACTCCAGGGCACTTCCTCATTCAATCCTATTTTTATTTTCATTTTACCATTATATTGCGATGCTACCCAAAGTTGAATGAACCTCTCCTCTGCCTGTGTGCTAGGCCTAAATATATGCCAATGGACTGTTGCAGTGGTGGCTGACATGAAGCCTGATTCTCTGCTATGACATGCAGACTAATTCTCTGCTGACATGAAGCCAGATTGTCTGTTACGGGACCTCTCTCCTCTGCCTGGGTGCTGGGCCTAAATTTATGACAATGGACTGTTGCAGTGGTGGCTGACGTGAAGCCTCATTCTCTGCTATGACATGCAGACTGATTCTCTGCTGACATGAAGCCAGATTGTCTGTTACGGGACCTCTCTGCTCTGCCTGTGTGCTAGGCCTAAATATATGCCAATGGACTGTTGCAGTGGTGGCTGACGTGAAGCCTGATTCTCTGCTATGACATGCAGACTGATTCTCTGCTGTCATGAAGCCAGATTGTCTGTTACGGGACCTCTCTGCTCTGCCTGTGTGCTAGGCCTAAATATATGCCAATGGACTGTTGCAGTGGTGGGTGACGTGAAGCCTCATTCTCTGCTATGACATGCAGACTGATTCTCTGCTGACATGAAGCCAGATCCTCTTTTACGGGACCTCTCTCCTCTGCCTGGGTGCTGGGCCTAAATTTATGACAATGGACTGTTGCAGTGGTGGCTGACGTGAAGCCTCATTCTCTGCTATGACATGCAGACTGATTCTCTGCTGACATGAAGCCAGATCCTCTGTTACGGGACCTCTCTCCTCTGCCTGGGTGCTGGGCCTAAATTTATGACAATGGACTGTTGCAGTGGTGGCTGACGTGAAGCCTGATTCTCTGCTATGACATGCAGACTGATTCTCTGCTGTCATGAAGCCAGATTGTCTGTTACGGGACCTCTCTGCTCTGCCTGTGTGCTAGGCCTAAATATATGCCAATGGACTGTTGCAGTGGTGGGTGACGTGAAGCCTGATTCTCTGCTATGATATGAAGACTGATTCTCTGCTGACATGAAGCCAGATTGTCTGTTACGGGACCTTTCTCCTCTGCCTGGGTTCTGGGCCTAAATTTATGAAAATTGACTCTTACAGTGGTGGGTGACGTGAAGCCTGATTCTCTGCTATGATATGAAGACTGATTCTCTGCTGACATGAAGCCAGATTGTCTGTTACGGGACCTTTCTCCTCTGCCTGGGTTCTGGGCCTAAATTTATGAAAATTGACTCTTACAGTGGTGGGTGACGTGAAGCCTGATTCTCTGCTATGATATGAAGACTGATTCTCTGCTGACATGAAGCCAGATTGTCTGTTACGGGACCTTTCTCCTCTGCCTGGGTTCTGGGCCTAAATTTATGAAAATTGACTCTTACAGTGGTGGGTGACGTGAAGCCTGATTCTCTGCTATGATATGAAGACTGATTCTCTGCTGACATGAAGCCAGATTCTCTGTTACGGGACCTCTCTCCTCTGCCTGGGTGCTGGGCCTAAATTTATGACAATGGACTGTTGCAGTGGTGGCTGACGTGAAGCCTGATTCTCTGCTATGACATGCAGACTGATTCTCTGCTGACATGAAGCCAGATCCTCTGTTACGGGACCTCTCTCCTCTGCCTGTGTGTGTGCTGGGCCTAAATATATGCCAATGGACTGTTGCAGTGGTGGCTGACGTGAAGCCTCATTCTCTGCTATGACATGCAGACTGATTCTCTGCTGACATGAAGCCAGATTCTCTGTTACGGGACCTCTCTCCTCTGCCTGTGTGTGTGCTGGGCCTAAATATATGCCAATGGACTGTTGCAGTGGTGGCTGACGTGAAGCCTCATTCTCTGCTATGACATGCAGACTAATTCTCTGCTGACATGAAGACAGATTCTCTGTTACGGGACCTCCCTCCTCTGCCTGGGTGCTGGGCCTAAATATATGCCAATGGACTGTTGCAGTGGTGGCTGACGTGAAGCCTCATTCTCTGCTATGACATGCAGACTAATTCTCTGCTGACATGAAGACAGATTCTCTGTTACGGGACCTCCCTCCTCTGCCTGGGTGCTGGGCCTAAATATATGCCAATGGACTGTTGCAGTGGTGGCTGACGTGAAGCCTCATTCTCTGCTATGACATGCAGACTGATTCTCTGCTGACATGAAGCCAGATTCTCTGTTACGGGACCTCTCTCCTCTGCCTGTGTGTGTGCTGGGCCTAAATATATGCCAATGGACTGTTGCAGTGGTGGCTGACGTGAAGCCTCATTCTCTGCTATGACATGCAGACTAATTCTCTGCTGACATGAAGCCAGATTCTCTGTTACGGGACCTCTCTCCTCTGCCTGTGTGTGTGCTGGGCCTAAATATATGCCAATGGACTGTTGCAGTGGTGGCTGACGTGAAGCCTCATTCTCTGCTATGACATGCAGACTAATTCTCTGCTGACATGAAGACAGATTCTCTGTTACGGGACCTCCCTCCTCTGCCTGGGTGCTGGGCCTAAATATATGCCAATGGACTGTTGCAGTGGTGGCTGACGTGAAGCCTCATTCTCTGCTATGACATGCAGACTGATTCTCTGCTGACATGAAGCCAGATTGTCTGTTACGGGACCTCTCTCCTCTGCCTGGGTGCTGGGTAGTGTTGAGCGCGAATATTCGAAAAGCAAATTTTTTTCGCGAATATCGCAACTTCGCGATTTCGCGAATATTTCGAATATAGTGCTATATATTCGTAAAAACGAATATTCGTTTTTTGTTTTTTCCCCCCCCCCCCCACAAAATTACAGTACACATATAATTGATTGTTTCCCAAAGGTCCAACAGCTCAGATCTTACTCACATTGCCTAGAAAGTGATTGAGGCGCGAATCTTCGTAAGGCGATTTTATTAGCGCACATGCGAATATCGGCACGTCCCAGAACAGAGGCAAAGGGCTTTGCATTCATACATTAGTGAATTGAGTTGCGAATCTTCGTAAGGCGATTTTATTAGCGCACATGCGAATATCGGCACGTCCCAGAACAGAGGCAAAGGGCTTTGCATTCATACATTAGTGAATTGAGTTGCGAATCTTCGTAAGGCGATTTTATTAGCGCACATGCGAATATCGGCACGTCCCAGAACAGAGGCAAAGGGCTTTGCATTCATACATTAGTGAATTGAGTTGCGAATTTTCGTAAGGCGATTTTATTAGCGCACATGCGAATATCTACACTTGTCCCAGAACAGAGGCAAAGGGCTTTGCATTCATACATTAGTGATTGAATTGAGCTGCGAATCTTCGTAAGGCGATTTTATTAACGCAAATGCAAATATCTACACTTGTCCCCAGAACAGAGAGGCAAAGGCCTGTGCATTCATATAGTATAGCACCATATTCGCGAATACGTAGAACTTCGTAAAATTCGATTAACGAAAATTCGTATTTTTTATTTTACTTTCCACCTTACAGATTACATTGATCTGTACTCTGTCAACTACTGTCATCACCCCCCACTGTATCTCGATTGATTCCCAAAAGTCTCACATTCCCTAGAAAGTGATTGAGGTGCGAATCTTCGTAAGGCGATTTTATTAGCGCACATGCGAATATCTACACTTGTCCCAGAACAGAGGCAAAGGGCATTGCATTCATACATTAGTGATTGAATTGAGTTGCGAATCTTCGTAAGGCGATTTCATTAGCGCACATGTGAATTTTGCATAAAATATATGTATTATGCGATGCGAAAATTCGAATTATCGCATATGCGAAATAATAACGAATTTGAATAATCGCGAATATTTTACGAATATTCTTTCGAATATTCACAAAATTTCGCGAATTCGAATATGGGACATGCCGCTCAACACTAGTGCTGGGCCTAAATTTATGACAATGGACTGTTGCAGTGGTGGGTGACGTGAAGCCTGATTCTCTGCTATGACATGCAGACTGATTCTCTGCTGACATGAAGCCAGATTGTCTGTTACGGGACCTCTCTCCTCTGCCTGGGTGCTGGGCCTAAATATATGCCAATGGACTGTTGCAGTGGTGGCTGACGTGAAGCCTCATTCTCTGCTATGACATGCAGACTAATTCTCTGCTGACATGAAGCCAGATTGTCTGTTACGGGACCTCTCTCCTCTGCCTGGGTGCCGGGGCCTAAATATCTGAGAATGGACTGTTCCAGTGGTGGGTGACGGGAAGCCAGATTCTCTGCTATGGAACCTCTCTCCAATTGATTTTGGTTAATTTTTATTTATTTAATTTTTATTTTAATTCATTTCCCTATCCACATTTGTTTGCAGGGGATTTACCTACATGTTGCTGCCTTTTGCAGCCCTCTAGCTCTTTCCTGGGCTGTTTTACAGCCTTTTTAGTGCCGAAAAGTTCGGGTCCCCATTGACTTCAATGGGGTTCGGGTTCGGGACGAAGTTCGGATCGGGTTCGGATCCCGAACCCGAACATTTCCGGGATGTTCGGCCGAACTTCTCGAACCCGAACATCCAGGTGTTCGCTCAACTCTAGTTCTGGGTTGAAGTAGGGGCAGCTATAAACAGGATATGTAACATCCAGATTACCTTAGACGCAAAACTCCTGCTGCTCTGGTGCCCAAATAGCACGCTCACTCCTTCTAAGTATAACCTACCAACCATGCTTATTACAGCAGCTCGACTGCTGATCCCTCTTTTATGGAAAAATGAATCAGCCCCTTCGTTCTTGATGTGGACGGAAAAAATTGACCAATTATATCGGTTTGAAGAATTAGCCCACTGGGAAAATGACTCTAGAGCAGTTTTTGTAAAAATATGGTCTCCTTGGAAGCTATATCGCAATTTCTAGGTTTAGACATGTCTTGACTTAAGATGTTGATTGACATCCAACTCTCCCCCTCCCCTCTATCCCCCCCTGTTTCACCTTCCTTTGTCTTGTTATAACCCCCCCTCGTCAGATATTTGTTCATTTTTGTCACTTTATTATTTGAAGTCGTGTATGCCATCATTTTGCACATAGTGTGCTTGCTGATTATGCACTTTTCCAGTTGCGTCTGGACACAAGATGTATGATTCTCTACATGACTGTGTATATCTCTCAAATAAAAAGAAATTTGATAAAGAATATAACTACTATAATACTGCTCCTATGTACAAGAATATAACTACTATAATACTACCTCCTATGTACAAGAATATAACTACTATAATACTGCTCCTATGTACAAGAATATAACTACTATAATACTGCTCCTATGTACAAGAATATAACTACTATAGGGGGCGGAGCCTAGCCACGCTGCTGAATGGCTGCACACGCTTGAGCTCCTCCAGCATTCCGGCTCATTTGCCCTATTTAAGCTTCTAATTTGATTGATTATGGGGAAACCTGGCAAAGATAAGAACAGAGGAAGCTCAGAGTCGACCCCACTGTGCTCCAAATTACCAGAGATGGAGAAGTTTCTTCGGAAAACACCGAGGCTTATTGCTCAGAAGGGCCCCAATATGGCGGCATCTATTACTCATGACTCCGATGCGGGAGACATCTCAGACGCAGGCAGCGGCTCCGATATCTCAGACGGGAGACCCAGAGATAAGCCCCTCTCAGAACGGACTCTCCGACGTGTCCTTGAAGCTGCCCTCTCGCCTCTTAAGCAAGACTTGTCAGACATTAAGGATGATATAAAGCACCTGGGTCAGAGGGTTGTCTCGTTAGAAACAGCACAAGAAGCTATCATGACTTATGAGGGTAAAGCTTCGGAGGTGCTGACGTCTCACAAGGCCTTACTGAACGATGCCTTCCTGAAGCTGGAGGATCAGGAAAATCTTAGTTGCCGGCGCAACATTCGCATTCGCGGCCTACCTGAGTCGATTGCGGCGGAGGCCTTACCGACAGTTGCGCGCGAAATATTTTCCATGATGCTTGATCCGGATAGAGCGGCAGGAATCGTGGTGGAGCGCATACATAGGGCGCTGCGCCCCAGGCCTATACCGCAAGAGCCACCACGTGACCTGATTTGTGGCCTGTTGAGCTACGTCGACACCGCAGCCCTCCTGAAACGGCAACGCGAGATGGAGGTACTTGAGTACGAAAATACCCCGATCCAGATGTTCCAGGATCTCGCGCCATCCACCTTGGCCAAGCGGCACCTGTTCAAGCCTCTCCTGGATGTCCTGCGGAAGACGTCAACTCCGTTCCGATGTCTATATCCTTTTGGGCTGGCGGTCTCCAGGAATGGTAAACTACTTATCGTACGCTCACCAGCGGATCTTGATTCTGTTTGGAGGTCCCTGGATGTTCCCCCTGTGGAAATCCCTTCATGGTTACCGGCCGACCAAGATGGCCCCCTACCTACTCCACCTCGTGTCTCGGCCTGGCAGAAGGCCTCCGCAGGCAGATCGGATCGTTTGGGACGCGGCAAGATGGACAGGGCCCTCACCTGAGCCCGCCGCTCTGGCCATGTTTGTAAGCATGTATCGTTGATATCTCATTTCTCCAGGCCTGGAGATGACTGTCTCTCAACCTCCTGTTTTAATGTTAATTATAGGCGAACTTGGCCTCTCCCCTGGTTTCCATTTTACGGCCTACATTATATTTCGGGTCTATGTTTTATATATGATGTCATAACAGATTTGTGACGCTTCTCTGTTTCCACTGGTCGCTACCTCTGGGACTGCGAGCTCTATTCCCCACCTGAAGGGTGAAGACCGGATAGATACCGGTGCTGGACGTATTTGTGTTCTGGTCTATATGTTTCGGACCATACGATGCTTTACTTGCCCCCTCGCCAGTCCAATCCTGTCTTGGCTGGTGATAAGTAAAGCATTCACTCCACCTCGGAAGGGTACTTGTCCGAGCTGGTCATTTGCCAGTTTAATATGTTTATGGTTATCTCCCCTATTTTATTTTCTATGTTCTCCTCTCCCCCCTTTCCTTTCCTCTGCTCATATCAACTATGTGCTATTCCATGCTTCCATGGGTGTCATATGCTCTTACTCACCTGATTGTATGCCGAAATGTCTTCTATTGTAGTCGCCTCGCTAAATGCACATGGACTGAACGAGCCATGCAAAAGGTCTCAAACGCTGTCTCTCCTTCTGAGGGATAAAGTTTCAGTGGCTTTTCTGCAGGAGACCCACTTCAGAACAGGCAAAATCCCTAACTTTCCCCCTAAGAAATTTGTCCAATGGTTTCACAGTACCCATGATTCTGCTAGTAGGGGAGTTAGTATAGCTGTGCATAAGTGCCTTCCCTTCAAGCATACCGCTACCTCTGCAGACCCAGAGGGCAGGTACATCTTTGTAAAGGGTGTACTGGGTGATTCCCCAGTGACGTTTGCCAATTTGTATGCCCCTAATAAAGGCCAAGTACCATGGCTCGTTCAGTCCCTTGCTTTATTATCCTCCTTTTCAGAGGGGTTATTGGTTTTAGGGGGCGACTTCAATGTTGCTCTAGAGCCAGCGGTGGACACCTCGGTGGGCAGACCCTCTGTGTCCTATAGGCTCTTGAAAAGGCTAAAAGTTTCTCTGAGAAGGCTGAAGGTCTTGGACGTCTGGCGTACTCTAAACCCCAATGGCCGAGATTACACATTTTACTCGCATGCCAAGATGTCTTTCCACAGATTGGATTATCTGTTCCTATCCGATTCGCATATACGTAATGTCTCTGGAGCCCGGATAGGTAACATCACACTGTCCGACCATGCCCCTGTTATTATTAACCTCTCCCTGTCCGGTCCTCAGAGGAAAGAGCGCTTATGGCGTCTCAATGACACTTTGGTTTTAGATCCTACACACGCTGGCAAAATTAAGGCCTTGATTTCTGAATTTTTTGCGCTAAATGATACTCCAGACTCCCCTTCTTCTCCTTCCATATTATGGGAATCTCACAAGGTAGTTATCAGGGGGGAACTCATTGCCCTTGGGGCTTATGTAAAAAAACAAAGGATGCAGGCTTTAGATGCCTTACTGGCGTCCATCGCTCGCCTTGAGTCCTCCCACAAGGAATCACGAGCCTTAAGCACGTTGGCAGAACTGACTGAAGCCAGAACGCGCTTAAAAAATTTATTAAATGTCACCTCTGCGAAGCTGGTGTTACGATCACGTTTCAAGGCTTATGCCCATGGAAATAGAGGAAACAGACTGATGTCAGCCATTGCCAAGAAGCAGTTCTCGGACTCCTTTGTTTCCTCTATTAAAGATTCCAAGGGAACGGTACATAAGTCCACCCCAGATTTCGCCAAAGCATTTTGCGCCTTCTATGAGGCATTATATAATTTACCCCCTCCAACTGGGGCTACCCCTAATGATCTCTCCGAGGCCACAGACAAATTTTTGCAGACCCTGAACCTCCCTTCCATATCCTCATCCAAGGCTTCCCTTCTGACTAGGCCCATCTCTGATTCGGAGATTCGTACGGTTCTCATGTCTATCCCTTCGGGTAAAAGCCCTGGGCCCGATGGATTTTCCATAGCCTACTATAAATCCTTTCAGGATGTTTTAATCCCTCGTTTCAGGAATTTGTGCAATTACCTTCTTACTGGGGGCTCCCTTGCACCTCACTCCTTGTTGGCGCACATTACTGTCCTCCACAAGGAAAACAAGGACCCGACTTGCTGCAGTAACTATAGGCCGATCTCCTTGCTTAATAATGATGTGAAGTGGTGGGCGAAGATTTTGGCTTCTAGGCTCCAAGACGTTCTGCCTGATATTGTCCATGAGGAGCAAGTAGGTTTTGTCCATGGCAGACAGGGGTCTGAGAACACGGTGCGGCTTCTCCATCTTATTAACTGGGCCAAACGATCCTCTAAGCCCTTAGTCTTAGTGAGTACGGATGCGGAAAAGGCCTTCGACAGGGTCAGTTGGCACTTTATGTCGCGGACCCTTTCGAAGTTTGGCCTCCCAGATCAGTTTGTTAACGCCATTTTCACTTTATATTCGGCCCCCTCTGCCATGGTCAAAATCAATGGAGCACTATCCCCACCATTTCGCATCACCAATGGAACGAGGCAAGGATGTCCCCTCTCTCCTGCATTATTCGTATTAGTGATGGAGACCCTTTTATGTACAATTAGAGCGGACCCGGGTATCAAAGGCCTTCAGGTGGGCCCCTATACCCATGTTACTGCAGCATTTGCGGATGACCTTTTAGTCATGACCTCCAATCCTAGAGAGGCCTTGCCCAAATTGCTGAATATATTTGAGGATTTTGGATTCGTATCTAATTTTAAAATAAATTATGGGAAATCCATGGCGCTCAACATTTCCTGTCCCCAAACTGTGGTCAACAATCTTAAGCGCAGCACCCCGTTTACCTGGGCCTCCAGAGACATTACGTTTTTGGGGACACATATCTCGGCTACTGTCCAGGATCTAGCCTCCCTCAACTATGTGCCGCTCCTGCAAACTGTCCGCAACCATCTGCAAAATCTGAAACTTCCATTTGTTTCCTGGGTCGGAAGGAAAAATTACCTTAAAACCTTTATCCTCCCCAAATTTTTATATTTGTTGCAATCCCTCCCTATTTGGCTTCCTAACTCATATTTCGCAGAGGTCCGCCGAGTGTTCACACGCTTCCTCTGGAATGGCAAATCTCCCCGTATTGCCTATTCTGTCCTCACAAGGGATAGGAGGTTTGGAGGCTTTGGGATGCCAGATGTAAAGTCATATTATACTGCTGTTCAGCTGTGTAGATGTGTGGCTACTCTATCCCGCCAATCTAGCTCCCTTTGCTCACGTCTTGAGTCTGTACTGCTCACCAACCAAGACCAGCTTACTTTATGGGGTGTTAGGCCTTTCTCAGCCAATCACTACGCATCTTCTCCGGTCTGGAAGGGAATGCTGGTAGAGTGGTCCAAAATGGTTCAATCTCATCTATTTAGCTTCCCGAATCCCTGTATGCCTCTTAAATTATTGCAAAGCTACATTCACCCTTCTGTGTCAAACCCCTCTGGGATCTGGTCTAGGCTCGCTGACTTGTCCCTGCGGGATGTCCTTCTCCCAGACGGTAGTTTACACTGGGGTTCCATACTGGACCGCCCTGAGGTTAAAGCTGCACCATTTTTCCATTTGGCAAATTTCAAAAGGGATACTGCGTTATGTACTGGGTCCTTTGTTGGTAGTAGTTCCCCTTCCTGGCTCGACAGGAAAGTCTTAACTATTAAACCCCCCCTTAGACCACTGTCCCAGATGTATAAGGAAATGCTCTCCTCCTTACCCCCGGAGCTCCGATATGTGACCTCCTGGGAGCGGGAGCTATCTCTGACTCTTACAGAACCGGAGAGAGCCTTTGTCTTAGCCCACTCACACGGCTTCAACCGTTGTGTGAGGATTCAGGAGAATTCCTTTAAGCTCCTCAGCAGGTGGTACAAAACGCCTGAATTCTTGCATAAGTTGAACCCAGAAGTTCCTGAACAGTGCTGGAGGTGTGGCATAGAAACTGGCTCCTTGTCACACATCTGGTGGCAATGCCATAAGATCCAATCGTATTGGAAACTGGTAGAGTCACTGATAAATCATATCTGCAAAACCAGGATTGTCCTGGACGCTAAGCTCGTCCTGTTATGGTGCCCTAATAGTAACCTCACTCCCACCAAGAACAATCTCCCGACGATGCTGATCACAGCAGCTAAGTTATTTATACCCTTTCTATGGAAAGATGACTCCCCTCCGACTCTCCCTATGTGGACCGATAAGGTGGACCAGATATACCGCTTTGAGGAGCTGGCGCATTGGGAAACCAACACACGTCCCCGCTTCTTAAAATTGTGGTCCCCGTGGAGAGCGTATAGGAATTTTACATGACAGAGCAGGTTTCTTCCCTTCCCTGTTCTCCCTACCCCCTCTCCTCCCTAAATGTTCCTTCCCATGTTCCCCCTCCCCCCTCTTGCTGTATATCTCTGACTGATGGCTATAATCGCTTGTTGTGTCTACACGTGACTTGTATGATGGATATTTATTCTTGTGCCTTAATGTCACTGTACTGATGTCATGTGTGGGCATATGGCCTTGATTTTACTTTAATAAAAAGAAATATGGTTAAGAATATAACTACTATAATACTGCCTCCTATGTACAAGAATATAACTACTATAATACTACTCCTATGTACAAGAATATAACTACTATAATACTGCCTCCTATGTACAAGAATATAACTACTATAATACTGCCTCCTATGTACAAGAATATAACTACTATATAACTGCTCCTATGTACAAGAATATAACTACTATAATACTGCCTCCTATGTACAAGAATATAACTACTATAATACTGCTCCTATGTACAAGAATATAACTACTATAATACTGCTCCTATGTACAAGAATATAACTACTATAATACTGCCTCCTATGTACAAGAATATAACTACTATAATACTGCCTCCTATGTACAAGAATATAACTACTATAATACTGCCTCCTATGTACAAGAATATAACTACTATAATACTGCTCCTATGTACAAGAATATAACTACTATAATACTGCCTCCTATGTACAAGAATATAACTACTATAATACTGCCTCCTATGTACAAGAATATAACTACTATAATACTGCTCCTATGTACAAGAATATAACTACTATAATACTGCTCCTATGTACAAGAATATAACTACTATAATACTGCTCCTATGTACAAGAATATAACTACTATAATACTGCTCCTATGTACAAGAATATAACTACTATAATACTGCTCCTATGTACAAGAATATAACTACTATAATACTGCTCCTATGTACAAGAATATAACTACTATAATACTGCTCCTATGTACAAGAATATAACTACTATAATACTGCTCCTATGTACAAGAATATAACTACTATAATACTGCTCCTATGTACAAGAATATAACTACTATAATACTGCTCCTATGTACAAGAATATATCTACTATAATACTGCTCCTATTTACAAGAATATAACTACTATAATACTGCTCCTATGTACAAGAATATAACTACTATAATACTGCTCCTATGTACAAGAATATATCTACTATAATACTGCTCCTATGTACAAGAATATAACTACTATAATACTGCTCCTATGTACAGGAATATAACTACTATAATACTGCTCCTATGTACAAGAATATAACTACTATAATACTGCTCATATGTACAAGAATATATCTACTATAATACTGCTCCTATTTACAAGAATATAAATACTATAATGCTGCTCCTATGTACAAGAATATAACTACTATAATACTGCCTCCTATGTACAAGAATATAACTACTATAATACTGCTCCTATGTACAAGAATATAACTACTATAATACTGCTCCTATGTACAAGAATATAACTACTATAATACTGCCCCTATGTACAAGAATATAACTACTATAATACTGCTCCTATGTACAAGAACATAACTACTATAATACTGCTCCTATGTACAAGAATATAACTACTATAATACTGCTCCTATGTACAAGAATATAACTACTATAATACTGCTCCTATGTACAAGAATATAACTACTATAATACTGCTCCTATGTACAAGAATATAACTACTATAATACTGCTCCTATGTACAAGAACATAACTACTATAATACTGCTCCTATGTACAAGAATATAACTACTATAATACTGCTCCTATGTACAAGAATATAACTACTATAATACTGCTCCTATGTACAAGAATATAACTACTATAATACTGCTCCTATGTACAAGAACATAACTACTATAATACTGCTCCTATGTACAAGAATATAACTACTATAATACTGCTCCTATGTACAAGAATATAACTACTATAATACTGCTCCTATGTACAAGAATATAACTGCTATAATACTGCCTCTTATGTACATGAATGTATTACAATACCGCTTCTCTACTGACAATATAATTTCACATTAGCTAACGATCGATCTTCTATATACTATACAAATAGTTGAAGATCATATTATAATGTCTTAGTCTGTATAATAAAGTAATGCAGTCTTACCGTATATCACTCATTTTTACATTTAGCACCCGGACGATACATTTTAGTAGGTGTCAGTCTCTGTCCGTCTTATACTTTATTTCAGCTCTTAATCATAGCAGGCGATTTCCGCTTAGAGGAAGTCATTGTCTCATCCATCTTTCTGAGATCTCAGTCTTCGGGTTTCACTGTTGTTAAACGTTATAAAGTGGCGCGCGCTGCACCTTTAAGCAATTCCCACCTCTATTCCTAGGAGAGTTAAATGGGAGATAAGTCTGAAAATTGCTGGTGACATGTATTACTCTATTTGCTATAGATGCAGTGGATGGATAGATACGACGCTCACATTCCTCCAAACATGATGGATTATTGTCTGTACACAACAAATATTAGTGAGGCGCTCGCCATCATTCACACACTTCTTATAACTTGGCAAGAAATATGTCCCATGGTGATAACCTGACAGCCGAAAAGAGCAGAGCAAATGGAGAGCAGAATGTGAAAGCCACAATGTCTTATCTTATCCCGGCGGCCTGAAAACCCATCACAGGAAACATTGTATCACATAAAGGATACAATCACAAGCAGGAAAAAAGAATTTACATAATATCAACATCAATGTAACATTCCTAAAGTGAAATGACAGCAGTAAAATATTCGTCTCACATCCGCACCTTGGTGGGGCTTCTTCTGCTGTGACCCATGGCCCAATTCTGATGCCATAAAATTCAAGGCAGAGAAGGAAGAGTGACAAGACAAAAGGATCCGAGGCTGTGAGTGCACCCAGCGCCCTTTACTAAAGTCCATAGGGGCTACAGAAAGGGCTGAGCAATTTAAAGGGATTACCCAAAGATTAAAGTAAAAAATGAAAATCTCTTTTTAACAAAGCTCGAACCAGTCCTGCAACTCACATGGATCCAGAGTCTCCTCTCCATTCATTGATCCAATGGCTTTGCTAGATTTATATGAAGCTGGCAGCTCAAGGGGTGTGTGTCCTTTATGCTGCAGATCACGGATTGTGTCCTTTGTGCTTCAGCTTAGGGGTTGTGTCCTTTATGCTGCAGATCACGGATTGTGTCCTTTGTGCTTCAGCTTAGGGGTTGTGTCCTTTCTGCTGCCGCTTTCTCCTTAGCAGAAGTCAAGAGGCAAATGAAGAATGGAAGTGAGCCTGTACGTACACCTCAGCAACATGGACAGCAAAATAAGTAAAAGAAGAAACAGCAGGTGGCGCTATACAGATACATTTTAATGCAGATCTCAGGAACATAGTAACATAGTTTATAAGGCTGAAAAAAGACATCTGTCCATCCAGTTCGTCCTGTTATCCTGCAAGTTGATCTAGAGCAGGGATGCCCAACCTGTGGCCCTCCAGCTGTTGCAAAACTACAACTCCCAGCATTCCTGGACAGCCTACTGCTGTCAGCCTGCAGCAGGGCATGGTGGGAGTTGTAGTTTTACAACAGCTGGAGAGCCGCAGGTTGAGCATCCCTGATCTAGAGGAACACAAAAAACCCTGTGAGGTAGAAGCCAATTTTCCTCACTTTAAGGGAAAAAATTTCTTCCCAACTCCAATCAGGCATCAGATTAACTCCCTGGATCAATGATCCCTCTCTAGTAGCTATAGCCTGTAATATTATTACGCTCCAGAAATACATCCAGGCCCCTCTTGAATTCCTTTATAGTACTCACCATCACCACCTCCTCAGGCAGAGAGTTCCATAGTCTCACTGCTCTTACCATAAAGAATCCTCTGCTATGTTTGTGTACAAACCTTCTTTCCTCCAGACGCAGAGGATGTCCCCTCGTCACAGTCACAGTCCTGGGGATAAATAGCTGATGGGAGAGATCTCTGTACTGACCCCTGATATATTTATACATAGTAATTAGATCTCCCCTCAGATGTCTTTTTTCTAAAGTGAATAACCCTAATTTTGATAATCTTTCAGGGTCCTGTAGTTGCCCCATTCCAGTTATTACTTTAGTTGCCCTCCTCTGGACCCTCTCCAGCTCTGCTATGTCTGCCTTGTTCACTGGAGCCCAGAACTGTACACAGTCCTCCATGTGTGGTCTGACTAGCGATTTGTAAAGTGGTAGGACTATGTTCTCATCACGGGCATCTATGCCCCTTTTCATGCAACCCATTATCTTATTGGCCTTGGCAGCAGCTGCCTGACACTGGTTTTTGCAGCTTAGTTTGCTGTCCACTAAAATTCCCAGGTCCTTTTCCATGTCAGTGTTACCCAGTGTTTTACCATTTAGTATGTACGGGTGACTTGCATTATTCCTTCCCATGTGCATAACTTTACATTTATCAGTGTTAAACCTCATCTGTCACTTCTCTGTCCAAGCCTCCAGTCTGTCCAGAACCATCTGCAGCCATATACTGTAGTATATATACAGTATACTGTCCTCTTACATGTTAATTACTTTACACAGTTTAATCTGCAAAGATTAATATTTTACTGTGCAAGCCTTCTACAGATCATTAATAAATATAGAGAATAAATAAATATATTAATATAGAGAATAGGGCCCAATACTGACCCCTGAGGTACTCCGCTAGTGACAGTGCCCCAATCTGAGTATTTACCATTAATAACCACCCTCTGTTTTCTGTCACTGAGCCAGTTACTTACCCACCTACAGACAGTGGCTATATTAATTTTGTAATTGCAAAAGTATTCAAATCCAAGTGCTGATTTTAAAACAGCAGAATATTTTTCATGGCACAAACACATTAACATTTAAGGTGAAGGTCAGACTCCATATCCAATTTTGTTATTGCTTCATTGTGTCTTTAAAAAAAATTGAAAAACTTAGCAAGAATCCTTTGTAGATTGTAAGCCCTGCGGGAGGGTCCTATCTGCTTCTGTACCAGTTTGTAACTCATCTTGTTCTTGCTTGTACTTGCTTTTAATTACGTATGAATCCCCCTTATCATATGTACAGCACCGTGGAATGAATGGGGCCTTAATGATAAATAATAATAAGTTTTAGTTCAAAAATGACCAACCGTTTTGTGCTTACAGCTTCTGTGCAGACCTGTATGTTTCCATGGTTCCAGACTACAAACAAACTCTATGTAGTCAGGTCATGCAGTTCCAACTCTTTTCCTTCTGTCATCCACTAAGGGCTGGGGTCAGCCTCAGGAAACCCGAGGTTATGCCAGAGCCCTACTGGGCTTTGGGGGCCCTTGAACATCTGGATAAACATGAACTACACTACATATGTTTGTTAAAATGAGATTTAAGTAGACAGGTGACCCAGTTTTTATGTCACTCAAGGACCCAAAGACACTTGGAGGTGGTCATACCTATTCTTCACTAACTATGAGTCAGGCCTCATGCACACAGCATGACAGCAAACAGCAGGTCCGCAATATATAGGGACCGGCCGTGTGCACCCCGCATCACTCATGCGGACATATTCATTTGAATGAGTCCGCAATCCGGAAGGTCCAGTGCAGAACGGAGGCACGGAGTACTTCCATGGGGGTTTCTCTCCGTGCCTCCACACCGCAAAAATATAGAACATGTCTGAAAATCTGACAGTACAGAGGGTGTAACTGACCTCTTTATGACCCACCTCTGGTCCTCTCCTGGCACCCTGCTTCCTGGTTGCATTGATGGTCCCCAGTTCCGCTCTCTCCCATAAGCCTCTGTGGCCAAGGTTTCAGAGACCTGATGGCAACAGGACAAGCAGACTTTTTAAACTGGCCTTGGACTCCCCGATGCTGTGTGATCTTGGAAACATTAACAGTTGGGATCTGTGAGTTACAGTAAATCTCTGACCAAAAATGTCTTTATCTTTATGACTGAATTAAGCCAATTTAATGATTGTTTAATGATTGAATTTAGTCAGGATGAAGCCCAGGCATGGGTTTTAGCCAGTTCTCTCCAGTTCTCGAGATCCAATTGTTAAAATTACTGTACGACTGGATCGGAGAACCGTGTTACCGGCTGAGTCCCGATCCGATGCTCTGGCGGCGGCAGCTGGAGATGTTCACTTCCATTGCTTCGCGTAACGCTGATAGTTTAGCTCCGTAGTTGGCTGGCATATGTGTGTAGGGTATATATAGTGTATTTATGTGTATGTGTGTTGCATATATATGGTGTATGTATATGTAAACCTGTGCCGTGATGCCGAGTCTCCACTGTTGAGTAGGGAACCTGTTGTTAAAAATTGTAATCCCAGCCCTGACCAAGCCAACAGGCTGTACCACAAATGTTGAGTTCCAGGGTTTCTTGCCTGTAAACATGTTTTTATTTTAGATGTAATAAATATTAATAATGATACAAAAAAAGTAATTATAAAAGAAAGTATTGACTATAGAAAGCCGGTGGTACAGGTCCTCTCGAAATAAAGTATGGGGGTTCGGCTTGCTGCTTCCCAGGGAAAAAGATGTATCTGTGCTGCTGAGTGTTATTGCGGGTGGGGGTGCTGCCTTGTGTCACCTCCGGTATAAGAGCATTTGCTGCTCTGCATGCCCTGGTTATAAGATGTTCCATCAGATGCCACCTGCAATAAATCATATGAAGTGTATGGCTGTATCACCCTGGCTGAAAAAAGGAAAAGGTTGTCAGGAGGCTTCAGATGACTTTAAAATACTGTTTAATAAGTCACAAATCGTCAGACTGTTGGGAGACATACTGCTCGTCTTGGTGTTGGTGCCAGGACGAGTGTGAGGTTATGCCAAGACTGATCCCCCTGGTGGTGGAAATACAGAGCGAGCTGCCAGCGACATGACTAAGGAATAGCGGAGCGTTGCCTGTGTGTGGCAGATGGGGCGCGTGGGTCTGATTAGCTCAAAATGATTTAATATCATAGGACTGCAGAGTATGCAAATAAAGGAGACAAGGGAAAATGTTTAATGGTTAATTATATCTAAAAATACAAAGTCTGTGATTCCAACTTTTATTTTTAGTTGAAAACGAAAAAGGTGGAGAAAGAAAAGCAATCATTTTAAGGGGTTCCCCATCTGTTATCCGAAAATGGGTTGTTAATGCAGTAAGCAATGTAATTTCAATAGGTTGAGTATTGAGGGTGCAGGAACTTTATACAATATATATATATATATATATATATATATATATATATATATATATACTCACCTAAAGAATTATTAGGAACACCGTACTAATACGGTGTTGGACCCCCTTTTGCCTTCAGAATTGCCTTAATTCTACGTGGCATTGATTCCACAAGGTGCTGATAGCATTCTTTAGAAATGTTGGCCCATATTGATAGGATAGCATCTTGCAGTTGATGGAGATTTGAGGGATGCACATCCAGGGCACGAAGCTCCCGTTCCACCACATCCCAAAGATGCTCTATTGGGTTGAGATCTGGTGACTGTGGGGCCATTTTAATACAGTGAACTCATTGTCATGTTCAAAAAAACCAATTTGAAATGATTCGAGCTTTGTGACATGGTGCATTATCCTGCTGGAAGTAGCCATCAGAGGATGGGTACATGGTGGTCATGAAGGGATGGACATGGTCAGAAACAATGCTCGGGTAGCCCGTGGCATTTAAACGATGGCTAATTGGCACTAAGGGGCCTAAAGTGTGCCCAGAAAACATCCCCCACACCATTACACCACCACCACCAGCCTGCACAGTGGTAACAAGGCATGATGGATACATGTTCTCATTCTGTTTACGCCAAATTCGGACTCTACCATTTGAATGTCTCAACATAAATCGAGACTCATCAGACCAGGCAACATTTTTCCAGTCTTCAACAGTCCAATTTTGGTGAGCTCGTGCAAATTGTAGCCTCTTTTTCCTATTTGTAGTGGAGATGAGTGGTACCCGGTGGGGTCTTCTGCTGTTGTAGCCCACCTTTCTTTCCCATTCTGACATTCAGTTTGGAGTTCAGGAGATTGTCTTGACAAGGACCACAACCCTACATGCATTGAAGCAACTGCCATGTGATTGGTTGACTAGATAATCGCATTAATGAGAAATAGAACAGGTGTTCCTAATAATTCTTTAGGTGAGTGTGTGTGTATATATATATATATATATATATATATATATATATAGCCACCATTGGGAGATGATCTGGAGCATGCTGCATATAGATATACAGTAGAAAGCCACCAACAGAAGGAGCTCTAGAGAGATATACAGTCCCCATAAGGGAGAACTCAAGAGCTTACGATTTAAAAATGTAGACATACTGTACACTCAGGAGCTTGCTGCATACCACTATATACAGCCAGCACCAGAGGGAGCTCAGGATATTACTGCATATAAATATATACAGCCACCACTAGGAGGAGATTAGGTGTTTACTACATACAGATTATATATATATATACACAGTACAGACCAAAAGTTTGGACACACCTTCTCATTCAAAGAGTTTTCTTTATTTTCATGACTATGAAAATTGTAGATTCACACTGAAGGCCTGGAGGTGTGTTTGGGGTCATTGTCCTGTTGAAAAATAAATGATGGTCCAACTAAACACAAACTGGATGGAATAGCATGCCGCTGCAAGATGCTGTGGTAGCCATGCTGGTTCAGTATGCCTTCAATTTTGAATAAATCCCCAACAGTGTCACCAGCAAAGCCCCCCCACACCATCACACCTCCTCCTCCTCCATGCTTCACGGTGGGAACCAGGCATGTAGAGTCCATCCGTTCACCTTTTCTGCGTCACACAAAGACACGTTGGTTGGAACCAAAGATCTCAAATTTTGACTCATCAGACCAAAGCACAGATTTGTGTTCTTTAGCCCAAACAAGTCTCTTCTGCTTGTTGCCTGTCCTTAGCAGTGGTTTCCTAGCAGATATTCTACCATGAAGGCCTGATTCACACAGTCTCCTCTTAACAGTTGTTCTAGAGATGTGTCTGCTGCTAGAACTCTGTGTGGCATTGACCTGGTCTCTAATCTGAGCTGCTTTTAACCTGCGATTTCTGAGGCTGGTGACTCGGATGAACTTATCCTCCGCAGCAGAGGTGACTCTTGGTCTTCCTTTCCTGGGGCGGTCCGCATGTGAGCCAGTTTCTTTGTAGCGCTTGATGGTTTTTGTGACTGCACTTGGGGACACTTTCAAAGTTTTCCCAATTTTTCGGACCGACTGACCTTCATTTCTTAAAGTAATGATGGCCACTCGTTTTTCTTTACTTAGCTGCTTTTTTCTTGCCATAATACAAATTCTAACAGTCTATTCAGTAGGACTATCAGCTGTGTATCCACCTGACTTCTCCACAACGCAACTGATGGTCCCAACCCCATTTATAAGGCAAGAAATCCCACTTATTAAACCTGACAGGGCACACCTGTGAAGTGAAGACCATTTCAGGTGACTACCTCTTGAAGCTCATCAAGAGAATGCCAAGAGTGTGCAAAGCAGTAATCAAAGCAAAAGGTGGCTACTTTGAAGAACCTAGAATATGACATATTTTCAGTTGTTTCACACTTTTTTGTTATGTATATAATTCCACGTGTGTTAATTCATAGTTTTGATCCCTTCAGTGTGAATCTACAATTTTCATAGTCAAGAAAACTCTTTGAATGAGAAGGTGTGTCCAAACTTTTGGTCTGTACTGTACATCCACCACTAGAAGGAGCTCAGAAGACTACTACATACAGATATATACAACCATTACTAGAGGGAGCTCAGGAGCCAACTGCATACAGATATATCTAGCTAGCACTATGAGGAGTGCAGGAGTTTATTACATACATATATATACAGCCATCACTATGAGGAGTGTAGGAGCTCACTACATACAGATATATACAGACAAAGCTAGGTAAACTCAGGAGCTTAATACATACAGATATATACAACCACCACGAGAGGGAGCTCAAGAGATTATTACATACAGAAACACCACAGAAATGGTTCAGAGAGGATGTCTGGATGGATCTTGGACTCCCAGGTCGCTGCTGGGAATGATGTTGTCCGAGTAGGACGCCACTTTTACAGACTGACAATAATACGCACAAAACCGAAGATAAAATCGATGTTAGAGGAAAAATTGTTAGGAAACATTCTTTCCTGTATATTTACTTGTATATAAAGTGCAAATGCTGCCAAAAATTACAAGGAAGAGGCACTCCGATACAACCTGTATATCACATAATGGAGGGCCTCATTCACATTGTGGTACAATAGTTCAGGTAGTGCGACTCCTACACTAATAAAGCCCATGCACTAAGTGAAATGGCTTCCAAAAATTGCAAGGAACTGGCGCTTCAATACATCCTTTATTACACATAAAGGAGGACATCATAGACACTTGAAAAATTATGATTGATGGCCTGCTGGTGACCCTCAAAAACATTAGGAGCAAGGGCCTGCTGGTGACCCTCTAATAAATTACGGGCGAGGGCCTGCTGCTGAGCTGACCATCTAAAACAGTAGGGTTGAGGGTCTGCTGCAGAGCTCACTCTCTAAACATTAGGGATGAGTGCCTGCTGCTGATCTGAGCATCGAAAAAATTATGGGCGAGTGCCTGCTGCTGAGCTGACCATTGAAAAAATTATGGGCAAGGGCATGCTGGTGAGCTGACCCTTTAAAAGATTGTAGGTGAGGGCCTGCTGGTGAGCTGACCCTCTAAAATATTACATGCAAGGGGCTGCAGGTGAGCTGGCCCTCTAAAAGATTGTATGTAAGGGCATGCTCGTGAGCTGACCCTCAAACATTATATGCGTGTGCCTGCAGGTGAGCTGACCCTCTAAAACATTATATGCAAGGGCCTGCAGGTAAGCTGACCCTCTAAAAGATTGTAGGTGAGGGCCTTCTGGTGAGCTGACCATCTAAAACATTATCAGTGAGGGCATGCAGGGGAGCAAACCCTCTAAAAGATTGTAGGTGAGGGCCTGCTGGTGAGCTCACCCTCAAACATTACATGCAAGGGCCTGCAGGTGAGCTGACCCTCTAAAACATTATATGCAAGGGCTTGCAAGTGAGCTGACCTTCTACAACATTAGGAGCGAGGACAGACTAATAAGCATGTTAATATGATTAAAGAGGAGGAGGACGAGAAAAGTAAGATTGAACTATATACCCTTTTTTTGTGGTGGAAGGGGTGCATGGGAATACAGTGTATTCAGTACATTATAAAAAAAACACATTTAAAGTTCCTTTATGTTCAGCCGCTTTCCTCTGGTGGAGTAGAGAAGTCAGGGGCAATCCAGACCTTGTTCATTTTTGTAAGAGTCAACCTGTCAGCATTTTCAGTTGACAGGCGGATACGCTTATCAGTTATTATACCCCCAGCAGCACTAAATACCCGCTCTGACAAAACGCTGGCGGCAGTGCAGGCCAGCACCTCCAAGGCGTAGAGCACCAGTTCATGCCACGTATCCAGCTTGGAAGGAAGTTGTAAGGAACAGAGGGATAATTGAGGACGCTGACACGGTCTGCTATGTACTCCTTCACAATCTTCCAAAACTTTTCTCTCCTTGTGACACTAGCGTATCAGGGTGAGTGTGCTGGCGGCGTGTCCTGAAATTGTCCCAGGCCTTGGAGAGTGTTGCCCTGCCTCTTTTGGAACTGCTGTGGTTTTCCTAGTCTCCCCTCCTCGGTTGCCCAAGTAACTACGTACTCTGCAGCCAGCGTTGTCAGCTGGAAATTTTTGGAGCAATTTTTCCACAAAGACCTTCTGGTATTGCACCATTTTGCTAGTCCTCTCCACCACAGGAATGAGAGATGAGAAGTTATCTTTGTAGCGGGGGTCGAGAAGGGTGAACAACCAGTAATCAATGTTGTCCAAAATGCGTAAAACGCTTGGGTCATGGGAAAGACAGCCTAACATAATGTCAGCCATGTCTGTCAGAGTCAAACAAGAAAGACTTCGCTGTCGTCATCAGGAGGATGACTCTCAATCTCCTTTCTCCTCTTCTGCCCATCCAAGCTGAACAGATGGAATTCAACTTCCATGGGTACTACCCTCTGTACCGGAGGCAACCGTCTCCTGCTCCTCCTCATCATCATCCAATTTGCGCTGAGAAGACAAACTGAGTGTGGTCTGGCTATCACCCTGTGTAATATCCTCCCCCATTTCCACCTCTTCCACATGCAAAGTGTCGGCCTTAATTGTGAGCAGCGAACGTTTCAGTAGACACAGAAGTGGGATGGTTACGCTGATAATAGCATCATTGCCGCTCACCATCTGTGTTGATTCCTCAAAGTTTCTTAAAACCTCACAGAGGTCAGACATCCATGCCCACTCCTCGACTTGTGAAGAGCAGAAGCTGACTGGAAAGGCGACAACCATGTTGCAGCTGGTATTCCACTACTGCCCTTTGCTGCCCACAAAGCCTGGCCAACATGTTGAACGTGGAGTTCCAGCACGTGCTCACGTCGCACAACAGTCGGTGAGCTGGCAATTGTAAGTGCTGCTGCAGCGTTGACAGACCGGTGGAACGGAACCCCTTTTTGCGGACCGAGAAAAACAACTGTTGTGTGCATGAGGCCTAACACTGAGCGGAACAACTGTCATCGAATGCTATATAGCACCCGATGACGCGTTCCAGACAGCCAATCACTGTAATGCCAGCAACATTGCTATGTCATTACAGTGAAGGGCAGTACTTACCTGCACGTTTATTGGCTGCGTAGCAGCCAACAAATGTGCAGGGAGGAGACTCGAGCATTGCACTTGAGCATATGCGGTATTCAGCCAAATACCGCCATGTGCCGAGTATAGAGATGCTCGAGCCAAACCAGTGTTCGGCCGAGCATGCTCGATCAACAGTATTATTTTTTTTACCCACTTATGTAGCTCTGCTATATTCCGCAACAATTTACAGACATTAGCATCAAACTGTCCCCAATAGCTGAAAATCTAAGTTCCCTATCAGTATGTCTGCATACAAACTCCATGCAAATGTTGTCCTTTATATATGGCCACCACTAGAGGAAAATAAGGAGCTTACTACATGCAGATATATACAGCCACCACTATGAGGAGTGTAGGAGCTTACTACATACAGATATATACAGCCACAGCTAGGGAAGCTCAGGAGCTTACTACATACAGATATCTACAGCCACCACTAGAGGGAGCTCAGGAGATTACTGCATACAGATATATACAGTCACCACTAGAGGGAGCTCAGGAGATTACTACATACAGATATATACAGTCACCACTAGAGGGAGCTCAGGAGATTACTACATACAGATATATACAGCCACAGCTAGGGAAGCTCAGGAGCTTACTACATACAGATATATACAACCACCACTAGAGGGAGCTCAGGAGATTACTACATGCAGATATATACAGCTACCACTAGAGGGAGCTCAGGAGATTACTACATACAGATATATACAGCCATTGCTAGAGGGAGCTCAGGAGATTACTACATAAAGATATATACAGCCACTGCTAATGGGAGCTCAGGGCTTACTACAGACAGATATATACAGCCACCACTAGAGGGAGCTTCAGAGATTACTGCATACAGATATATACAGCCACCACTATCAGGAGTGTAGGAGCTTACTGCATGCAGATATATACAGCCACCACTAGAGGGAGCTCAGGAGATTACTGCATACAGATATATACAGCCACCACTAGAGGGAGCTCAGGAGATTACTGCATACAGATATTTTTTATAAACAGCACCCAGTAGATAGAACTCAGGAGCTTACTTAATTTACCTACTTATGTAACTCTGCTATATTCCACAGCGCTTTATAGACTTGTTGTTCTTTATATATGGCCACCACTAGGAGCTTACTACATACAGATATAGACAGCCGCAGCTAGAGGGAGCTCAAGAGCTTACTGCGTCAGATATATACAGCCACTGCTAGAGGGAGCTCAGGAGATTAGTACATACAGATATATACAACCACCACTAGAGGGAGCTCAGGAGATTAGTAGATACAGATATATACAACCACCACTAGAGGGAGACCAGGAGATTAGTACATACAGATATATACAACCACCACTAGAGGGAGCTCAGGAGATTAGTACATACAGATATATACAGCCATTACTAGAGGGAGCTCAGGAGTCAACTGCATACAGATATATACAGCTAGCACTATGAGAAGTCCAGAAGATTACTACATACAGAAATATATAGCCACCACTAAGAGGAGAGTACTAGATTACTACATACAGATATATACAGTCACCACTAGAGGGAGCTCAGGAGCTTACTACATACAGATATATACAACCATTACTAGAGGGAGCTGAGGAGCCGACTGTATATAGATATATACAGCTAGCATTATGCGGAGTGCAGGAGCTTACTACATACAGATATATACAGCCACCACTAGAGGGAGATTATGAGATTACTTCATACAGATATATACAGCCACTACTAGAGGGAGCTCAGGAGATTACTACATACAGATATATACAGTCACCACTAGGGGGAGCTCAGGAGATTACTACATACAGATATATACAGTCACCACTAGAGGGAGCTCAGGAGATTACTACATACAGATATATACAACCACCACTAGAGGGAGCTCAGGAGATTACTACATACAGATATATACAACCACCACTAAAGGAAGCTCAGGAGATTACTACATACAAATATATACAGCTACCACTAGAGGAAGCTCAGGAGATTACTACATACAGATATATACAGCCACCACTAGAGGGAGCTCAGGAGATTACTACATACAGATATATACAACCACCACTAGAGGGAGCTCAGGAGATTACTACATACAGATATATACAGTCACCACTAGAGGGAGCTCAGGAGATTACTACATACAGATATATACAACCACCACTAGAGGGAGCTCAGGAGATTACTACATACAGATATATACAACCACCACTAGAGGAAGCTCAGGAGATTACTACATACAGATATATACAACCACCACTAGAGGAAGCTCAGGAGCTTACTACATACAGATATATACAGCTACCAATAGAGGACACTCAGTAGCCGACTGCATATAGATATATAGATATATATAGCCACCACTAAGAGGAGTGCAGGATCTTACTACAAACATGCAGCCACCACTAGGGGGAGCTCAAGAGCTTACTGCAAACTCTGTAGGCATTTAACGTTATTGGGAAAGAATGAAATAAGGTAATTTCATTGAGCTGTTATATATTTTACCTAGATATACTTAGGGTTATAAAACAGAATTCAGTTTATTAACAAATTGAACCCTGTAAAGCCCAAACTAATTAAAAATATCATAGACAACAGAGATTTTAGTCTTTTATTTATTGCAGTTGTTGAATGAAATTTTGAATAGAATAGTATAAAGCATTTCTTTACACATTCACTCCTACTGATGTCTGGGACCTGAACTGAATAAGAATATATTGATTTATTAGCAAATTAAAACCTGTGAAACCCAAACTAATTAAACGTACAATAGACAACAGAGAGGAGGAAATTGGTGCCACTTAGCGAGCGCTTTACTGTAACTGTGCTAAATATAAAACCTACCTCTCCACACAACTAGTCATAACCCTCAGTTAGGGAGGTGCCGTGGATACTGTCTCCAATAGACGCGGATAGTGTAATATATTGGCTGAGAGTCCCAGATTTGATCATATCAGAATGAGGGCTTAGTCTATATATAATGTTTGCATCTGTTGTGTTAATGTATTTTTTTGCAGGCCACAGTACGGGCCCGGGCGGCACATAAGCCCTTAATAAGGACATTGTTGAAGCTCCTTTGCCATTGATTACAGTCTCCAATCTTCTTGTGGATGATGCCACAAGATTTGCACATCTGGATTTGGGGATTTTTTGCCATTCTTCCCTGCAGATGCTCTGAAGCTCTTTTAGGTTGGATGGTGGCCATTGGTGGACACCCATTCAAGTCAATGGGGCAAAGCTGCAATACCAAGCACTGCCAGTATATGATGTACGGCACTGTCCTTGGAAAGCTGTCAGGAACCTGCATCACTCACCAAGGCTTTGGTGAGCACAGCAGATCCCTGAAACAGCTGATTGGCGGGGGTGCCGGGATTTGGAGCCCCACTAATGAGATAATGATGACCTCTCATCAGGGGCGTAACGATCGCGGTCGCAGGGAGTGCGACTGCGACCGGGCCCGGCGGGGGGAGGGGCCCGCTGTACTAACATGTAATGAAGCGCTGTGACGGGGCCCAGCATGAAGTACAGTGACAATGCCGGGCCCCCATCAGGGCGCTCCATTACATGTTTAATATGAAGCAAGGTGGGGGAGGTTTGCGCAGAGGGGGGGGAGGAGGAAGAGGGGGGACGCGCGCACTCACTCACTCACATACAGTCCGCCCGGCATTTCTTGTCACTGCCAGGCTGTATCCAGATCATCAGTGAAGCAGGAGCTCTAGAGCTCCCTCTGCTGGCCGCACATCGCGCTGCTGGCTGTGGGAGGAGCTCTGAAGGCCCGGGAAACTGCCTTCAGCACAGCCAGCAGTGCCATGTGAGTGTGGCAGCGCAACACCAGGGAAGAGGGTAAGTATGTGTTTTTTTATTTTCTTTTCCTAACACTGCAGACTGGGGGCAAAGGGGAAGGGGGTTGATGGGCACAACTAGAGTGAGGGGGCACAAAAGTGGGCATCTCTACTGAGGGGGCACCTAATATGTCATAACTACTGTGAGGGGGGCACATATAAAGGCATAACTATGAGGGGGCACATATATCAACTACTGTGAGGGGGGCACATAATCTAGCATAACCACTGTGAGGGGGACATATGTGGGCATATTTAATGTGAGGGGCACATAATCTGGCATAACCACTGTAGGGGGGCACATATCTGGTCATAACTACTGTGAGGGGCACATAATCTGGCATAACTACTGTGAGGGGTAACATACAGTCATGTGAAAAAATTAGGACACCCTTTGAAAGCATGTGGTTTTTTGTAACATTTTTAATAAAAGGTTATTTCATCTCCGTTTCAACAATACAGAGAGATTAAAGTAATCCAACTAAACAAAGAAAACTGAAGAAAAGTCTTTTCAAGATCTTCTGTAAATGTCATTCTACAAAAATGCCTATTCTAACTGAGGAAAAAGATAGGACACCCTTGCCCCTAATAGCGAGTGTTACCTCCTTTGGCTGAAATAACTGCAGTGAGACGGTTCTTGTAGCCATCTACCAGTCTTCGACATCGGTCTGAGGAAATTTTACCCCACTCCTCAATGCAGAACTTTTTCAGCTGTGAGATGTTTGAGGGGTTTCTTGCACGTACAGCCCTTTTCAAGTCACCCCACAGCATCTCAATGGGATTCAAATCTGGACTTTGACTTGGCCATTCCAGGACTCTCCATTTCTTCTTTTTCAGCCAATCTTTGGTTGATTTACTAGTATGTTTTGGGTCATTGTCATGTTGCATGGTCCAGTTCCGCTTCAGCTTTAATTTTCTAACTGATGGTCTCACATGTTCTTCAAGCACCTTCTGATACACAGTAGAATTCATCGTGGATTCTATGATGGTGAGCTGACCAGGTCCTGCTGCAGCAAAGCAGCCCCAAACCATGACACTTCCACCTCCATGCTTCACAGTTGGTATGAGGTTCTTTTCTTGGAATGCTGTGTTTGGTTTACGCCAAACATGTCCTCTGCTGTTGTGTCCAAATAATTCAATTTTGGACTCATCTGTCCAAAGAACATTATTCCAGAAGTCCTGGTCTTTGTCAACTTTATCTTTGGCAAATGTCAGTCTGGCCTCGATGTTTCTCTTGGAAAGCAAAGGTTTCCTCCTTGCACACCTCCCATGCAAGTTAAACTTGTACAGTCTCTTTCTGATTGTAGAGGCATGTACTTCTACATCAACAGTAGCCAGAGCCTGCTGTAGTTCTCGAGATGACACTTTAGGGTTTTTGGAGACCTCTTTTAGCATCTTGCGGTCTGCTCTTGGGGTGAACTTGCTGGGGCGACCAGTCCTGGGCATGTTGGCAGTTGTTTTGAAAGCCCTCCACTTGTAGACTATCTTCCGGACAGTGGAATGGCTGATTTCAAAATCTTTTGAGATCTTTTTAAATCCCTTCCCAGACTCATAGGCTGCTACAATCTTTTTTCTGAAGTCCTCTGACAGCTCTTTTGCTCTCACCATGGTGCTCACTCTCACTTCAACAGTCAGGAGCACACCAAACTAAATGTCTGAGGTTTAAATAGGGCAAGCCTCATTCAACATGCAGAGTAACGATCTACTAATTATGTGCACCTGGTGTGATATACCTGTGTGAGATCTGAGCCAATTTAAGAGGGAATACATGTGAGGGTGTCCTATCTTTTTCCTCAGTTAGAATAGGCATTTTTGTAGAATGACATTTACAGAAGATCTTGAAAAGACTTTTCTTCAGTTTTCTTTGTTTAGTTGGATTACTTTAATCTCTCTGTATTGTTGAAACGGAGATGAAATAACCTTTTATTAAAAATGTTACAAAAAACCACATGCTTTCAAAGGGTGTCCTAATTTTTTCACATGACTGTATCTGGCCATATCCACTGTGAGGGGCACATATCTGGGCATAACCACTGTGAGCGGGCACATATCTGGGCAAACCCCTGTGAGCGGGCACATATCTGGGCATATCCACTGTGAGGGGGAACTTATCTGGGCATAACTACTTTGAGGGGGCACATATCTGGCATAAATACCGTGAGGGGGCACATATTTGGCATAACTACTGTTAGGGGGCACATATTTGGCATAACTACTGTGATGGACACATATCTGGGCATAACTACTGTGACAGGAACAAAGGTAGGCATAACTGCTGTGAGGGGCCACAAGAAGGACATAACTTTTGTGAAGGGACCACAAGGTGGGCTTAATTACTGTGAAAGGCCACAAGGTGGGCATTAGTACTGTGAGGGGCCACAATGTAGACATTAGTACTGTGTGGTTGCACTTAGGGGAAATGTCCTAAATTACCCTGCTATACATTGGCATAGCTCAGTCTACCAGGCCAGCACAGCGCCCCCTGCTGGTAGTTTCATAGGGGCAGTCACCATCCCTTCCTTATGTGATTATTCTTTTTTTCTCTATCACCACAGGAACCTTGTTCTGGATCCAGCGGACATCACGCCGACGCCAGAGACACCCTGGATGAGGTAGGACCAGATTTTATTAGGACTGGGTGAGTGTAGCCATGCATTGGGCTTAGGGCTCTTTAACACGAGCGGATCCCGTGTGGCTAAACTGCTGTGTGAAAGAAAGCCAAGCCCCGCTCCGGACAGCAGAGACACTGAGTAGTAACATGATTGATAATGCTCTTTGCCTCTCTGTGATCGTTTTGCTACAAAATCACGGTGACAACTTTATCTCATTGTGATTTTGTAGTAAAAAGGTCACAGAGAGGCACGGAGCTGTCTCTGCTGTCCGGAATGGGGCTTGGCTCTCATTTACGCAGCGGACTAGCCGCATGGGAAAGAGCCCTTAGTAAGAAATTCTGCCGCTTCTTTGTATAAATGGGGGGGGGGGGGGGCCCCGATCCAAAGTTTGCACTGGGGCCCATAACACTCTAGTTACGCCACTGCCTCTCATCATTTGGTGGACAGGGAAGGGTATTGTAAGCCCAAAATGTTTTTTCATGATGGGAAATTGGGATTTTTAGACAGTTAAATGGGATGTTCCAGTGGGTGAGGTTAATTTTTGTGGGGAGCCTAGGGAAACATGGATTAAGAAGTTATGTGCCAGGCCCAATGAGAAGATGTATAATCGCCGGGCTCTGCTCTATAGTAATAACTCATCAGAAATCAAGTTACAGAATATGTTGAAATGGGAACAAGACTTGGGCCCCTTTCACACAGGTGTCACGTTTTGGCTCCGGATGCGTCCTGGGTGCATTGCAGCAAACCCGCGCGAGTACGTACGCAATTGCAGTCAGTTTTGACTGCGATTGCGTTCCGTTGTTGCGCGGGTGCAATGTGTTTTGCACGCGTGTGATAAAAAACTGAATGTGGTACCCAGACCCGAACTTCTTCACAGATGTTCATGTTTGGGTTCAAGGTTGTGTAGATTGTATTATTTTCCCTTATAACATGGTTGTTATATGTTGTGCCCTGGAACAGGCGTAGTATAAATTCTGGACATTTGTGACATTTGACCCTGTTTCCCCTATGCAAAGTTATAAACTTCTTACTATATTTCACCTGAAAGAGTAAATGTGCACGGTTTAATACTGTGTAACTGCATCTTATATGCATGTTGAGATTTATATATAAATCTTGTTAATTTGCACTGTATTTATGAGGCTCTGTGGAAAAGGTTAATGAATGCTGAGAGACTTTTGGCACTTTGAATGAGAAGCTGGGAATTTTCCACAGCTGCCATAGAGTTTAAAGAAGAACATGGTTTTGAGGGAAAAAGGGTGGTGTCAGTGTGAAAAATGACACAGTGGAACGTCACCCACCGCTAAGTGGAAAAAAGGGGGGGGGTTTGGGGATAAGTGGGAGAGGAGGTGAGCAGTGCAGTTAAGCAGGTACAATAAACACTGACTTAAGTGGTATAATGTAAGAATAACAATAGTATGTGGATGACACTAAGTGCGAATTCTCCCTCGGTGCCGAGGAGTGGATGTAGTGCTGGGCAACCGTAATCGCACTAGTGTAGAAAGTAATATAGTAGGATATAATATCATATAACATTAATGTAGTCAGACTATAAGGAATAAAAATCATTAAAAGTTGATTAAATATTTGATAAAATATTTATGCACTCACTTCACTAGGGGGGTGGTCATCAGGATAAGCACATAACACCTGTGACCTAGACCCCCCCCGGCCAGGATCGCATGTAGTGTGGTGGTGACAGATGGCAGCACAACGAAGAGGCTTCAGGTCAATCACTTTATTCAGCAAGGATGTGTGGCTCAACGCAAAAGTTCCCCTTCCTCAGGAGCAAATGCAGAATATACATCTCACCAGTGCATACATATTTATACATGTGCCAATTTATCGAAAATCGCGTTGTTCACGCCATTTGTACCGGAAACAGAAACGGAAGTGACGTCACCTGCGTTCCATGGTGGAACGCATGAGTCTTCCAATTGTACTATATAGTAAAAAATGATGCTGTAAACTAAATAAACATCTATCCGAGGGTTATTACCCATATCACCGGCAGTGTCTCTTCTTACCATAGTGGGATGAGACAGTTAGATCGGCAGGGGCAAAGTGCGCTCTCGATAAGTCACTTCCGTTTCGGGTGGAACACAAACCGGAAGTGGGAGGTTTTAGGTCGGCCCAGCTGACTGTGGAACGCAAAACTGCGTTTCACCCGCCGGAAGATGCATAGCAGGGTCGGATTTGTGTCTAAAATCATTCCATATCGGAGTAGAGAGTGGAACAATGGCAAAAAAATTCTAAATCCACCAAATAAAAATGTGAAATATGAGGTATAATATTACAGGGAGTGCAGAATTATTAGGCAAGTTGTATTTTTGAGGATTAATTTTATTATTGAACAACAACCATGTTCTCAATGAACCCAAAAAACTCATTAATATCAAAGCTGAATATTTTTGGAAGTAGTTTTTAGTTTGTTTTTAGTTTTAGCTATTTTAGGGGGATATCTGTGTGTGCAGGTGACTATTACTGTACATAATTATTAGGCAACTTAACAAAAAACAAATATATACCCATTTCAATTATTTATTTTTACCAGTGAAACCAATATAACATCTCAACATTCACAAATATACATTTCAGACGTTCAAAAATAAAACAAAAACAAATCAGTGACCAATATAGCCACCTTTCTTTGCAAGGACACTCAAAAGCCTGCCATCCATGGATTCTGTCAGTGTTTTGATCTGTTCACCATCAACATTGCGTGCAGCAGCAACCACAGCCTCCCAGACACTGTTCAGAGAGGTGTACTGTTTTCCCTCCTTGTAAATCTCACATTTGATGATGGACCACAGGTTCTCAATGGGGTTCAGATCAGGTGAACAAGGAGGCCATGTCATTAGATTTTCTTCTTTTATACCCTTTCTTGCCAGCCACGTTGTGGAGTACTTGGACACGTGTGATGGAGCATTGTCCTGCATGAAAATCATGTTTTTCTTCCTGTACCATTGCTTGAAGAAGGTGTCTTCCAGAAACTGGCAGTAGGACTGGGAGTTGAGCTTGACTCCATCCTCAACCCAAAAAGGCCCCACAAGCTCATCTTTGATGATACCAGCCCAAACCAGTACTCCACCTCCACCTTGCTGGCGTCTGAGTCGGACTGGAGCTCTCTGCCCTTTACCAATCCAGCCATCTGGCCCATCAAGACTCACTCTCATTTCATCAGTCCATAAAACCTTAGAAAAATCAGTCTTGAGATATTTCTTGGCCCAGTCTTGACGTTCAGCTTGTGTGTCTTGTTCAGTGGTGGTCGTCTTTCAGCCTTTCTTACCTTGGCCATGTCTCTGAGTATTGCACACCTTGTGCTTTTGGGCACTCCAGTGATGTTGCAGCTCTGAAATATGGCCAAACTGGTGGCAAGTGGCATCTTGGCAGCTGCACGCTTGACTTTTCTCAGTTCATGGGCAGTTATTTTGCGCCTTGGTTTTTCCACACGCTTCTTGCGACCCTGTTGACTATTTTGAATGAAACGCTTGATTGTTCGATGATCACGCTTCAGAAGCTTTGCAATTTTAAGAGTGCTGCATCCCTCTGCAAGATATCTCACTATTTTTGACTTTTCTGAGCCTGTCAAGTCCTTCTTTTGACCCATTTTGCCAAAGAAAAGGAAGTTGCCTAATAATTATGCACACCTGATATAGGGTGTTGATGTCATTAGACCACACCCCTTCTCATTACAGAGATGCACATCACCTAATATGCTTAATTGGTAGTAGGCTGTCGAGCCTATACAGCTTGGAGTAAGACAACATGCATAAAGAGGATGATGTGGTCAAAATACTCATTTGCCTAATAATTCTGCACGTAGTGTAGAGGGAAGAGTGGTAAGACTAGGCTCATGGTAAAGAGTGTAAAATATGAATAAAATATTCTCACCACTATTCACATTTCCTCCATAACATCAATTACATTAGTATCATTGATGAAATCAATCAATAAATGAATAAATAAATAAATAATAGATAATAGGATCCATTCTCATACATTCTCATACATGTCTCGGCCTACTTCCCGCAGGAAGAGAGGTCTCAAGACATACATAAACATGAATAAATAAGACATTGAATAAAAAACAACATTCATAAAAAGCAAGCTTCTGATACAGGATCATATCACGTTAAAAAAATCATATCACATAAAAATTTTAAAATGATAATAATAATAGTAGTAGTAATAAATATTGAAACATAAAAAAGAAATGATCAGATAGGGTCCGCATATTGAGACTTTCTATAACATGGTCATGTCTGATTTTAAAGACAATTCATCCACTATAACATTTACAAATAAAGAAAAGAATCTCAGTTCTGAACTCACCTTAGCCATGAATTCCCTGGCTCGGAATAAAGATATCGTGATTAAGAGCGCTGATAAAGGAGAGGGTATAGTTATTATGGATACTAGCTACTATATCCAGGAATCCCTCCGTATTCTATCGGATCGGGAGTACTATGAACCCCTAACACACAATCCCACCCAAGAATACAAAAAGGAACTTATCAATTTATAGATAAAGGCTTCACTGATGGTATTATCGATAAGAAAATGAAACTTTATCTAAAAACACCGTACCCATTTATGGCCAGATTCTATTTCTTACCAAAAATACATAAATCACTCACAAATCCCCCTGATAGACCCATCATCTCGGGTATTGGTTCACTTACCACTAACCTCTCTGAATATATTGACGGTATATTACAAAATTATGTGGTAAGACTACCCTCCTATCTTAAAGATACGGCCCATCTGCTGACCATTCTAGATACTTTTCAGTGGGAAGATAGCTACAATTGGGTGGCCCTCGATGTGGCATCCCTGTACAGTAATATCACCCACTCCTATGGCCTTAAAGGGATTCTGTCACCTCCCCTAACCCAAAATCCGATATTAAAGCAGTCATGCAGCACAGCTTACCTTGATTAGGCTGTGCTCTTCTATCTTGTAATCCGTCCAGTAGTTTCTGTAAAAAACGACTTTTATGGTTATGCAAATTAGCCCTGAAGGTGCCCAGAGGGGCGTTTTGTTCCCCTTAGAGAGCCCAGTACCGCCCCTCTTACAGTGCCCAGCCCGCCTTCTCTGCGACTGTCTAACCACCCCCAGACTCCCCCAGCCTCTCCTCCCCCTCCCTCATGGCCGAACGAACTCTCGCACAGGCGCAGTACCCACCGAGGGCTGTGCAAGTGCGATCTGCAGGAGACTGAGGGCAGGAGCTCAGTCAGCAGGGAAGAGCGAGCATCGGACGTCACTGGGCTCGGCGCATGCCCAGTGACGAGGATGAAGCTCCTGCCCTCAGTCTCCTGCAGATCGCACCGGCGCAGCCCTCGGTGGGTACTGCGCCTGTGCGAGAGTTCGTTCGGCCGTGAGGGAGGTGGAGGAGAGGGATGGGAGGCTGTGGGAGGCTGTGGGTGGTTAGACAGTCGCAGAGAAGGCGGGCTGGGCACTGTAAGAGGGGCGTTACTGGGCTCACTAAGGGGAACAAACGCCCCTCTGGGCACCTTCAGGGCTAATTTGCATAACCATAAAATTAGTTTTTTACAGAAACTACTGGACGGATTACAAGATAGAAGAGCACAGCCTAATCAAGGTAAGCTGTGCTGCATGACTGTTTTAAAATCGGATTTTGGGTTAGGGGAGGTGACAGAATCTCTTTAAGGCCATTGAAGATGTTTTACTTTCAGATCCCAATATGCCCACATCACAAGGCTCCTTCATCTTACAAGCCATCAATTCCATTCTGAACTATAATTTCTTTAAGTTTCAGGGTAACATCTACAGCCCAAAAAAAGGAACAGCGATGGGCACTAAATTTGCCCCATCTTATGCAAATTTATTCATGGGGACCTTTGAAGATAAAATGGGCCTACTTACACACCCCAATATAAAATTTTATAAGAGATATATCGATGACATCATAAAAGTTTGGGATAATAATCACGACGCCCTTACAACATTCTTAAACAACATGAATGAAAACGATTGGAATTTATCTTTCACGCTTGAAAAACCTCCAAAAGAAGCAGTCTTTCTTGCTCTCCAACTCAATATAGTAGATAACCATATTGTCACTAGAACACATTTCAAACATGTTGACACGAATAGCTACCTAGATTTCAATAGTTGTCACCATCATCGTTGGAAGAAAAATATACCATACAGACATATGAGAAGGCTGAGGAGGAACTGCTTGGATAATACGATACTTGACCAACAATTAGATTTGGTAGGAAAAAGGTTTCTTGAGAAAGGGTACCATAAAAATCTTATTAACAATGCTAAAAAGAAAACCTTAGCAGCAAGTCAAAGAGAGAGCTTGGCAAAGAAGATAAAAGACAAACCAACCAACTCCAACAACTTTCCCCTGAGTTTAATCACCCGCTACAATACGAAACACACATCGATTAGAAATATCCTCACTCAGCATTGGTCATTACTGAGAAAGGACCCTATCATAGGGAGTAACCTCCCTGAAGTCCCCAACTTAATCTTTAGGAGGGCCAAACCTTCGAAAAAGACCCTAGCACCATCTTGCCCAAAATTTGACAAACTACCATTTTCTAATGCCCCCAACACAGATCGCAAAATAGGATCCTTTAGGAGTAGTAAGTCTAGATGCAAGTGTTGCGCCATGATCTCCCATAATACTAAGCAAGTGATTATCACCACCCTAAAAGATCCTATGCACTTAAGACACGGTATGAATTGCAACACCTCATATGTAATATACCTGCTGCACTGTGGGACGCACCACCCAAACGTTGCGGGAACGCATGAATGAACACAGATCCAATATAAATAGAAATGTCATCACCCATATTGTATCCCGCCACTTCCTCACACATCATGACGGGGACCCCAGTTCCCTCAAAGTAACTCCCCTGAAATGGGTGCCCCACTCATACCAGACAATGTGCCGCAAAGAAATGTTCTGGATCTATAAACTCAATACTCTAGTACCCTTTGGCCTTAATGAATCACTAGAGTACGTCAATTATTAAAAGATCTAAGAAGGAATACTTAAAATAGAGTTCCGATGAGGCCCCATTAGGGACACACAACTTCCAATGCATTTTGAAGTTCTCCCTTCAGGGATTCTCATGAGGATGACGTAATTTCACCATGATTGAGCTTGAGTTTACGGACTCCTTCACATAATAGTACAGGTGGAGCGAGGTAACGCACCCACCACACACGAACATACAATGAACATTTAGAGCTTATAAACTGGTGGGATTTTTTTACCCCTGGCGAACCACAAGAATATCAATTAGGGTGTGTGACCATTAATATATATATATATACATATATATATATATATATATATATATATTTTTTTTTTTTTATGCCGGTATGATTCTTCTATCTAGATAGGGCCTCCCTCTCAAACAAAGGCTTAACCACCTAGATGTCATTGGCCACCAAATGTCATGGGTGCACCGACATACTATAGATACAGATATAGGTAATAATATTTTTTCTAAAACAGTTTTACAGGTACAATTGTAGGAATGGGGGTATTAATGTTCCCAAATCTACACCCGGAGCCTATCTGATCATTTCTTTTTTATGTTTCAATATTTATTACTACTATTATTATTATTATCATTTCTATTTTTTATGTGATATGATCCTGTATCAGAAGCTTGCTTTTTATGAATGTTGTTTTTTATTCAATGTCTTATTTATTCATGTTTATGTATGTCTTTAGACCTCTCTATATGAGAATGGATCCAATTATCTATTATTTATTAATTTATTTATGGATTTCATCATTGATACTAACGTAATTGATCTTATGGAGGAAATGCGAATAGTGGTGAGAATATTTTATTAATATTTTACACTCTTTACCATGAGCCTAGTCTTACCACTCTTCCCTCTAATATTGTACCTCATATTTCATATTTCACATTTTTATTTGGTGGATTTAGAAATTTTTAGCCATTGTTCCACTCTCTACTCCGATCTGGAATGATTTTAGCCACAAATCCGACCCTGCTATGCATCTTCCGGCGGGTGAAACGCAGTTTTGCATTCCACAGTCAGCTGGGCCGACCTAAAACCTTCCACTTTCGGTTTGCGTTCCACCCGAAACGGAAGTGACGTATCGGGAAGAGAGCGCACTTTGCCCCTGCCAATCTAATTGTCTCATCCCATTATGGTAAGAAGAAACACTGCCGGCAATATGGGTAATGACCCTCGGATACATGTTTATTTCGTTTACAGCATCATTTTTACTATATAGTACAATTGGAAGACTCGTGCGTTCCACCATGGAACGCAGGTGACGTGACTTCCGTTTCCGGTACAAATGGCACGAACAATGCCATTTTCTATCAATTGGCACATGTATAAATATGTATGCACTGGTGAGATGTATATTCTGCATTTTCTCCTGAGGAAGGGGAACTTTTGTCCCCGAAATGCGTTGAGCCACAAATCCTTGCTGAATAAAGTGATTGACCTGAAGCCTCTTTGTTGTCCTGCCATCTGTCACCACCACTCTACATGCGATCCTGGCCGGCGGGGGGGGGGGGGGGTCTAGGTCACAGGTGTTATGTGCTTATCCTGATGACCACCCCCCTAGAGTAGTGAGTGCATAAATATTTTATCAAATATTTCATCAACTTTTAATGATTTTATATTCCTTATAGTCTGACTACATTAATGTTATTTGATATTATATCCTACTATATTACTTTCTACACTAGTGCGATTACGGTTGCCCAGCACTACATCCACTCCTCGGCACCGAGGGAGAATTCGCACTTAGTGTCATCCACATACTATTGTTATTCTTACATTATACCACTTAAGTCAACGTTTATTGTACCTGCTTAACTGCACTATCACCCATTATAGTTATCTGTACAGAAGATCGTTGCATGCAACTGTGTCTCCTTCACTGAGCGAGCAGCTGACTGTTGGGAAGGAACGGTTCCTTCCCAAAAATTGGCCGCTCCATCGGCCTGTCTTAAGGATCTACTGACCAGTTGAATAAAATAGGTCTACCCATGGAAATCAGATCTTAACTCATGGGGTAGCTGAAAGTGGCTGCACGTTTCTCCTGTGGTCTTACATGGTGTCCATTCATCCATAAAATGGATGCAATGAGTCCTCCAGATCTGCTTTTTTACCAATGCTCTGGGAGCCCTTCTATGACCGCCATAAAAGCATTGGATTTGTCCTGAAGGCCAAACCTTTTAAGTTCCCCAATGAAGACCATTTGCAAGACTGCAGCACAATATCAGGCCAAGGCAAGCACAGTAGATGACATAACATATGGTTGTCATTAAAGTGAGGCCAGCTTCTCCGAGAAGGGTCGGTCTCCACCTCCCTCTGGAGGAGAAGGTTAAGCATATGTTTATCTGACCTGTGACACAGCTGTAAATTAGGATGTTGGGGATGGATATTGCTTATCTAAGAGATTTGGCTTTTAATTAAAGATAAAACATGCTTGAGATGTATTCTGCTCAGTTTTATTACTACAATCACATCCCTGCCATTACCTATTCTTAATCAGATTTCTTTGCAAATCTGAGCTAGGGAATTCTGAGTGAATAGAGGGGTCCTCTGCTCAAGATCCTCGTCTGTTAGAAAGACTAGAGCAGGGATGGCCAACCAGCGGCTCTCCAGATATTGTAAAACTACTACTCCCACTATGCCCTGCTGCAGGCTGATAGCAGTCTGGACATGGTGGGAGTTGTAGTTTTGCAACAGCTGGAGAGCCTCAGGTTGGACTAGGGATTCACTCAGAGCCGGCCTTTGGGGTGTGCGGGCTGTGCGGCCGCACAGGGCGCCATAGCAACAGGGGCGCCGGGCGGCCGACAGCCCGCTGTGACGCAAATCTTTATTCTGCGGGGCTTGCGGGCGGGCGGCCGACTTACACAGTGGGACTCAGGTAGCGCTCCGGTCCGGACTGAAGGAGTGAGGAGGGGGCGGGGCTCGCGGCCGCTCTGAGCTCCGCTCTGCTGCCTGGCTGGCCTGCCTGTCTCTTTAAGAGAGCAGACGGCAGACCAGTGGCTGCTGGAGACGGAGCGTAGCTGCCGCACTGCACAGGCACGTCTTTCCTTTTGACGTTGCCACTGACTCTGCCCCCAGAGAGAAGACGGAGCGCGCCCAGCAGACACAGCAAGGCCCACGCGGCAGGCGGCAGCACTACAGCTAGAGGAGGCTAGAGCTAGTTGTCTATCTACAAGAACAAGTATGTATTTATTTGGAGAATGATAAATGTGCCAACAGTGCCATGGGGGATGGGGGGACGGGACAGAGATGTGCTGATGCTGCCCATCTTCTGGAGGGGACAGGGAGAAATGTGCCAATGCCATGGTGACTGGGGGGGTGCTGGAGTGGGAAAAGTGTGCAATGGGTGAGGGGGGTCTCAGAGAGGACTCAGGGGGGGGCTCATAGAGGACAGGGGGACAGTGTGCTTTCTTGCTACTACATCAACACCAGGGATTTTGGGGGCCATTAAGGGTTGGACTTTAACTCCTTGCTGCTGATGTTGAGTGTGCACATAGCCACCAATTATATTCCTCTCCCCCAGCACATCAGTTACCTTTAGGAGGGGGGGGGATATGATTGGTGGCTATGTGCACAATCCGCATCATCCAACCCCTAATGCCCCCCAAAATGCCCGGTGTGGGGGGGGGGTATGACAGGCAGGAGGAGTAATGTGTATGCGGGCGCTTGCCCTGCACTCGCTCAGCTGTGCTTGCATACATATTGTGCCCTGTGTCCACTGTCCTGTGCCCACTCTGCTAAAGCCTGGCATAGCCCATATATGCCCAGCTTTACCAAAGCAGACAGGCAGGGACTGTGATGTAATCATACTTATCGTATGTATGTGTGTGTGTCCGTCCCTGTGTGTGTGTGTGTGTGTCTCTTCCTGTCTGTCACAAGGTTAGCTCGCACAGGGCGCCTGAACACCTAAGGCCGGCCCTGAATTCACTAGCAATGGCATTTGTTATTCCGGAGGACTAGACATCTTCTTGTATTGCATGCATAACCCCTTAGCTTGAATGGGCACTGTGTAATACTTATTTCCCCCTCTGGTGGCGCTGCAGAGAAATTGAACACTTTCTGTCAGGTTCCTGTTCAGATTATAACTGATCTTCGGAATGCTCTGTATTCAGCTGATTAAGGCAGTATTTGCCTGTATCAGAGAGGAATTTCAGAACTCTACTCTACCCTCTACCCCCGAGACTGAAGTCACAGATAAAACACTTAGCATAGATAGTAATTGTCTAAAATCATTTTACCATTTCATTCTGCTTTTCCTTGTGTCTTCCATAACCATTTCCTGGAAAATTCAACTGGAAGGAAATTATCACTTGGGTCATCCTGAAGTTCTTGAAAGGACTTCTCATCCATAGCAGGTATTTGTTAAATCAGATAGATCTGCTGACAGTCTAATGCATATGTGGATGGGCAGAAACAAGGATCAGACAGCTTATTTTGGATTCCATATAGATAAGCAGCAATATAGATGTCTGGCAGCTGATTATCTCTCCCCCTCCATTATCATACCATGTCTTCAGCTGAGCTAGAGAGAATGAGAGACCCTCTTACTTTTGCAGGAGTCTCTGGTTTGGATGTCAATAGCCAATTTACATATTGCCTTCCCATGGAGCATTGCCTGAAAAATAAGACTCTATACATCTGCTGGGTCTCCTTAAAGAGAACAAGAACCCCATCAGCTGATCTAAATATACATGGGGGGAGGGTCAGGAATATGTTCTGAATAACCATTAGGCAGATGTATTAGGTACATGGGTTCCAGACCTTTGTTGAGCTCCTGGCTGACGCCCTAGGTGGCAGCCTAGGCGAAAGCCGAGAGCATAGATGGGCGAACCCTTGGCTTAGGCTGAGGGTTGCCACTTGTCTCAGTCCCTTGCAGGAGCTTAACGGCCCCGGAGGGATTGGGAATGGTTTGTGGGGGGCACTTCTCTTTGGAGAGGGCCTGCGATAGACCGCGACCTAGTGCACGATTTTTGTGTGGCACGCTGCACAATTTTGTTGCACGGGTGTAGAAAGCACGCTCTTCGGGCTTTGAAAATAAAAATGTGCATGGGTTCGGCCTTTTGGCTAAGATCAAGTATAGTATCTGTTCTTATCTTGTTTGTTACTAGGATTTTCAGGGTTGCGGCACCCTTACGGGTACCCCCCCTGAGGTCTAGGGGGGGGTGTGGCCATATTGGTTTCTCACCCCCCCCTGCCAAACCCCTTGGGCTCTAGTCCAGACCTTTGTTGAAGCTCCTGGCTTACGCCTTGGGTGGCAGTCTAGGCAAAAGCCGGGAGCATAGATGGGTGTACCCTTGGCTTCGGCTGAGGGTTGCCATTTGTCCCAGTCCCTTGCAGCAGCTTCGGCCCCGGAGGTATAGGGAATGGTTTGTGGGGGGGCCTTCTCTTATGGAGAGGGCCTGCAATAGACCGCGGCCTAGTGCATGTTGTTTGTGTGGCACGCTGCACGATTTTGTTGCATGGGGAGAGAGAGCACGACTTTGGGCTTTCGATAAAAAAAAAAAAAAAATCTGTTCTTATCCGTCCAGAGGGGGAGCCCATAGTGCCGAACCTCTGAGATGTCGAGGAGAACCACACAGTAACCCTAGGGTGTACAGCTTGGGCCATTAGTGCTCTATGCTAGGTGACCAAGGCTTCTGCTGGATCAAAGCCCGAGGTGCAGAGGTGCCCCAGGAGTGGTGACCCTGGGATGCCTGAACTCACTGAGTGATGGCACATTTGCACTGCACTTTCCTTTCACACATTTGAGCACACACACACCTCTCTTTTGCTCAAGAAAGCTTGTTGGAAGAACGAGTGAAACGTTTTCAAGAAATCTACAGTAAGTCCAGTTGCCTTGATTTATTTTGTACAAATACGACGGTCTTTGCTCCGGCTTTCGCCTAGGTTGCCACCCAAGGTGTCAGCCGGAGCTCAACAAACTAGGTCTGGACTCAAGAAATCTACAGTAAGTCCAGTTGCCTTGATTTATTCTTTACAGATATACCATGACCTGATAAATGAGAACCTTCACAGACAAAGACCGGTGTACCCTCGGCTTTGGCTGAGGGTTGCCACTTGTCCCAGTCCCTTGCAGGAGCATTCTGACCTGTAGGCATAAGGAATGGTTTTTGGGGGGCCCTTGACGGAGAGGGCCTGCGATGGACCACAACCTAGTGCACATTTTATGATGCACGGGTGTAGAAAGCACGTTCCTTGGAGATTCTTAAAAAAAAAAAGTATTACGTGTATGGGTTGCATTAAGCCACAGTAGAAGACGGACAGTGAAGGCATGGGTTGGGTGGTAAAAGTAGCCATACAGGTTGTATAACACTTGCAGCTGAGCTAGCAAACTTACCTTAGGATTACATAATACACCCAAACATAACAAAACAACAGGATTACAAGAAGGTGGACTCACTATAAAGAAGAATGAGTATCATCCAGTATATTGGGTCCATATAACACTGCGGTGACCGCTGGTCCATTATAGCATAGTCCCCCATAATAACACACTCCTCATGCAATGCTTAAAAATCATAAAGCCCTTTTTGTTTTAACTTTCCATTAATATTTTTGAAAAAGCATCAGAAATCTCAAAATTTCCTTCATTTTTCATGTAATTTTTTTCATTTTTTTGTGTCTAATGATAAACAGCCAATAATAATGTGATGTGGGATAATGCACAGCGCCCGTCCTGCCCAGTGCCAGAGCAGGAATCCCTCTGCGCAGTCCAGACATTTAGCTCCTACGAGACGCCCACCGGCTACTTTGTAATCTTTCTGAACAGCTGCATTCCTGCAATATTTACTCCAGCCTCTGATCTGTTTATCAAGGGGGGCTTGGACAGAAAAACCAAACGGCAGCGGAAAATACAGAAAACACAGGACATTCATAGCAAGCGAAAGACTGACGTCAACTCCAGCATTTCCGATCATTATGAATGTAATTTGAATTAATTACACAGAATATTAAGACAAAGCTGAATAATGTGTCCATTATATTAACTGAGCGTTGTTACGCTTTTAATAGTCACAACTGACTGCCGCTCGCTAAAATGAGGTACAGAGTCTAAGGGATTCCGTAGATTTTACCTTTTAACCCTTATACTGGGATATATCTGGATTTCAATGCATGGAATCCCAATGTCGGATAGTCAGGAACCAGGCAGGAGTCAAGGAAAAATTTTAGGTTAGGCCTACCTGGCTACCGGAGTACTATGTTGTGTGATATTAAGATTGCTATTTTGTATCATGATTGTTCATGAAGTTCCATTGCGACTTCTTCCTTTACATAACTTGAACACAATTCTCTGAAAAAATAAAATAAAAAATTGGATTTTTGGTTTTATTTTGAAAATTACTTACAATTTTCCCAGCATGGGCAACATTGCAAATCACATGTGACTGCAACTTGCTTGCAAATAAATCTACATTCAGGTCTGCCATCAGGAGCTTTAGGGCCCCATACAGGCAAATTTTTGTGGGCCCATTCCTCACCTTCCAAACTCCCCCCTGCACATTCCTATCTTCAATAAGCTGCCTTATCACACGGGGAATACAGTACTACATATTTCTGACATCCAATAATGTCTCCTCTAATGTACATATTCTTTTTCCTTATCTTCTCCATACAGACCAGACCACCATAATGACTTCTTTCGCCACATCTCACATGTTTAGTTTGTTACATAAACATTTTTGGATTCCTCACTCTTCCATTATCCTCCCCATCTTCTCAGTACCAACTCCCCATCCTGGTGATACACCATCACTGTGCTCCCCAATGTATCCCAGTAATGAAAATTCAAAAAAAAATTCTCCCAGTAATAATAATGTCTTTATAGTGTCTCTGGTAATAATAATGACCCCTATAGCACCTCCACCCATAATAACGCCCCCTATAGTGCCTTCAGCAATAATAGTGACTCCTTTTATGTCCACAGGTTAAAAAGAGCCCTCAGTTATTCCCTATAATGTCCCCAAAATTAACATTTTCCCCATAATGACCACAGTAATGATCGCTAAAGTGCCCGCAATATTCATCATGTCACTAAGTGTGCAGGTAAAAAATTATAATAATAATACTCACCTGAGATCTGTTCCCTGATGCCGGTTGTGAAGCAGCCTGAAGGAGATGGAGGAAGCCACATACTGGTGTAGGAGGTTATAATAACATCTTCACTAGTGCCAGAGGTCACAATGGTTTCACCGCATTGCCTGACAGCCTATGCAGGTGGTCCCCATAATGTCATCACTTTGTAGCTGCCTGCACCGGTGTACTGCTTCATAGCCTTCAGGTCTAATGATCTGAGGTTGGTGAAGGTAAACTGCAGGGCAGAGAATCATTGGCTACCATGCTCTGCCACAGTATTCAATTGTATCGCTGTCCTGAGGATGGTGATCCAGTGAAATCCAGGAGGCAGACCTGTGGCCACTGGCCAAAAACATAGGTATCTGGCGCTCTGAGCATTAACAGTTGAAGCATTATAATGTTATGAAGCTGGTGAGTGGCCCCTGCTCAGGACCAGGGCCTGGCAATTATTGCAATGGCAGTATACCCCAAGCTTAGGATTTTCATTGGGCCCCGAACAGGAGTACCATCAGTACTAAACTGATGGCGGCCATGTCTTTAATAGTTGAGTGACAGCAAGTCACAACCTGGTTGCACAAATGTTCACGGTCGCATGTCCTATCTGAAACTTCAAGTCACTCTAGCCTAATGAATGTAAATTAGAAAGCAATAGCAAGAGCAAAGCCAAGGTCAATTCCATAGAACTACAAATACCGAGCAGAAGTCCAGGGTTTTACAGTTGAAGAACATCTAGTCAAGCCAAAGTCAGCAAATCGGAAAACAGTGATTCTTTATAAATGAGCTCATTGTGAACATCACAATCCTCATGAAATCATGTGCGCGCTCCTGATAATTACTGCAACATTTAGGACATCAAGTCAGACATTTCTGTGGTGAGATCAGCCTGTGTGGTCAGCCTGTGGTCTGTCATTTTTTTATATGATCTAAAGGAATAACATCTCATCCAAGAAAGTGCTGAGACCATTACTTCAAATTTAGACTTGAGGACAAATTTTCAAAACCTAAGGGGAAATATTAACCACAAAAGACCCAGCAAGTGTCTCGCCCTTGCTTGACAGATGATTCAACCATAAACATTAATGGTGGGATGATGTGAACTTTTTTTTGGGAGGTTGACCTGAAAAAAAATGGCAGTTGTTCCAATTGGTTCATAAATTGGTCATGTTGTTCTTTGATCAGATAGATTTTTAATTTCATGACCTATTAACTTCTTCAATAGATCTAAGACCCTGTCCACCAGTTCTAGACCTAATCTCTTGGCTTTGTCTTCCTTAAATCATCAGAACTTCTAGTTCTCGCCTCACAGACTGTAAGCGATTAAGGGTCAAGAGAACAAATAGGTTAAATCTCCATATCCTATCGTTGAGAAACTCTTTCAAGATCATAATTCCTTGTAAGTAGGCTAGTCAAAGATCAATTACCTACATAAACATCTGCCTTTGAAGAATATAGGTCTCCTGACTTGAGAAAGGACCTAATTTGCCACAGCTGTATTACGGCCCAGATAAAGACTATAATAAAGTTAAACCAAAATTGGTCAAAACAATGTTTCATTGGATCTGGAGGTTATTGTTCTTAAAAGGTAATGGGGTGATGTATCAAAATTTGTACAAAGGCAACCAAGAAGACGTCACCACAATGGTGACGGAGGTAGTAGTCGCACCAAGACCAAGGGGCCTGAGGGAAACCTATGACCACTCTGCTACATAGAAATGACACCAGTGTTACAAATTTTGCATCAAGGCCCAGAAACTTTGTTCTTACCTGAATGTTTTGAAATACTTTTTCCTTTAGTTTAGTTTTTTTATTTTATCTATTTTTTTTTAAAACTAATTAAATTCATCCAAGTGTTATGATTATTAACGACATTTCACATTTCCATCCCTTTCACCATTCTTGTGTTACCTCCTTATAGATGAGATTTATAGGAAAGATGTTTACCAGGACTGATTGAGTAACTGGAAGAAATGTGGGGGATATACAAGCATGGCTACATATAGATACTTTATACAAACAAGAAGAAACAGCAAAGGAGACTTTCCAAACATTGCAAATATATACAATCTATCCAGCTGCTTCCTTCACACACGGAATAATTCCAGATTGTCTTGTTCTGCTTACTTGTAAGTAATGCAGGCTTCTAACAACACCACATGGGGTTTGAATTTAAGTCTGGCACATAATGTTGTGTTTTTCTTAAGAACTTGCTGGAAATTATGGGGTTAAGTCAACCTGAACTTTTCTAGAAGAAGAAGCAGCCAACTCCAAGGAAACCTCCAACGCACAGATCATTAAAGATAGTACGGAGTTAATTTAATATTATTAACAGCCAATGTACCCTAGTGAAAAGCCAGGGGGCAATTATGTAATCTATATTCTTCACCACAGATGGTAGTGATTAAGGTACATAGATAATTGTACATAATGTGCGGAATTATAATAGTTATATTTTTATACATACTGTAGGAGGCAGTTTTATGGTATATATATTCTTGTACATAGGGGCAGTATTATAGTAGTTATATTCTTGTACATAGAAGCAGTATTATAGTAGTTATATTCTTGTACATAGGAGGCAGTATTATAGTAGTTATATTCTTGTACATAGGAGGCAGTATTATAGTAGTTATATTCATGTACATAGGAGCAGTATTATAGTAGTTATATTCTTGTACATAGGAGGCAGTATTATAGTAGTTATATTCTTATACATAGGAGCAGTATTATAGTAGTTATATTCTTGTACATAGGAGGCAGTATTATAGTAGTTATATTCTTGTATATAGGAGCAGTATTATAGTAGTTATATTATTGTACATAGAAGCAGTATTATAACAGTTATATTCTTGTACATAGGAGGCAGTATTATAGTAGTTATATTCTGGTACATAGGAGGCAGTATTATAGTAGTTATATTCTTGTACATAGTAGGCAGTATTATAGTAGTTATATTCTTGTACATAGGAGCAGTATTATAGTAGTTATATTCTTGTACATAGTAGGCAGTATTATAGTAGTTATATTCTTGTACATAGGAGCAGTATTATAGTAGTTATAATCTTGTACATAGGAGGCAGTATTATAGTAGTTATATTCTTGTACATAGGAGGTAGTATTATAGTAGTTATATTCTTGTACATAGGAGCAGAATTATAGTAGTTATATTCTTGTATATAGGCGCAGTATTATAGTAGTTATATTCTTGTACATAGGAGGCAGTATTATAGTAGTTATATTATTGTACATAGGATCATTATTACAGTAGTTATATTCTTGTACATAGGAGACAGTATTATAGCAGTTATATTCTTGTACATAGGAGGCAGTATTATAGTAGTTATATTCTTGTACATAGAAGCAATATTATAGTAGTTATATTCTTGTACATAGGCGGCAGTATTATAGTAGTTATATTCTTGTAACTAGGCGGCAGTATAATAGTAGTTATATTCTTGTACATAGAAGGCAGTATTATAGTAGTTACAGTATATTCTTGTACATAGGAGGCAATATTATAGTAGTTCTATTCATGTACATAGGAGGCAGTTATTATAGTAGTTATATTCTTGTACATATGAGGCAGTATTATAGTAGTTATATTCTTGTACATAGGAGGCAGTATTATAGTAGTTATATTCTTGTACATGGGTGCAGTATTTAACCTACCACCTTCTTTAATTAATTGGACACTTCCAATAATAGAAGTTTGGAAGGAATTTTCAGCTTTTATCTAGAACTGGTTCACCAAATGTAAATGTATCCACAAAGGATTTAGAATAGCAAGAACCCTGCTGAAGCTAGAATGTAAGTGATTTTACTGACAATTTACCCCATGTTCACTTATTGCCCTATGTATGTCTAATTTCATCTGTGCAGGATCTGGCACCACACGGCAGGTCTAATAGAGACTCATTACAGAGACCACACGTCACTGCCACCACATGTATCTGTAACAGTTTTACACTTCATTTCCATTGTTGGCTCGTCCCTATGTGTGAACTGAATTTCTAAGATTTCTAATGGAATTTTCTTTCCATATTTACGAATGGTATTATGCTAAGTGGCATTCTGTATCTGATATCATTTGTGTAAAAAATACACCCATCAGGGGGTGACACTGGACGAGCATCAGACCAGGGAAAAGAAACTGAGAAGGCATTGTGTCCACAGGATAGGGGATAACTATTAGCTTGGAGATGTCTGACATTTGGCACCCCCACCATTCACCTCCCAAAATGGTTCAACAGATTGAGCATGCCCACTGCCGCTCCATTCTTCTCCATGGTTTTACCAGTAATAGCTGAGCTCTTGTACTCAGCTATCTCTGACAGTCTAATAGAGATTAATGAAGTGGCAGTGGGCATGCTCGTTCAGCTACTCCATTGATTTTAGGGGGCCTTGATCAGTGGGGGTTCACCTGTTGAATCACCCTAATTTAATAGTTATTTTACATGATGTGGTAGGGGTTAACTTGTCCCAATGGAATATACCTTTATTAGTGTCTAATAGTGCAAGAGTTTCTAATAGGGATGATCGAACCCGTGGAAGTTCATGTTTGCCAGGTTCAGCAGAACTTCAGGTCAAAGTTTGTGTTCGGGACCCGAACTTGACCCCGAACCCCCTTAAAGTCAATGGGGACCCGAACTTTACTTTATTATTTTCCATTATAATATGGTTATAACAGAAAATAATAGCATTCTTAAGACAGCATGCTATTTAAAATGGCCATTGAGGGGTTAAAATTATTTAAAAACTCAACTCATCCACTTGATCGCACAGCCGGTATCCTATTCTTTCTGCAGGACCTGCCATGACATCACCGCTCTCACCACGTATTGAAAAAGTCTGGGTTCGGGTCCGGGTACCCAAACTCGCAAAGTTCCGTACGAGCCCGAACTTTGCAGTTCGGATTCGCTCAACCCTAGTGTCTAATAGTATCTAATAGTGCAAGAGTGCCCGACAGTTCTTATGAGTGCCTAATGGTATGAAATAGTGCAAGAGTGCCTATTCCTAAATCTCCATAATAATGCTGGTAGTGCAACAGTGCCTAATAGTCCCTTCTTGAGTGTTGCTAGCCTAAGTACCCTCCTTTATCATTGGCTTCATGACTAGAGACTTCTGTTAACATCACTTTCAGGTATACTTCCATGAGCTTCCATTAATAATGACTAGAGATGAGCGAAAAATGTGATTCACACAATTCGTAGAATTTTCCAAAAAGATTTGATTTGATCCGAATTTATTTGTGATGAATTACGTTAAAAAACTGCTATTTCCCGGCTGCGGAGAGCCTGTATAGTGGTGCAGAACACTGTGCCTTGCAGTAACACTCATAGGGAGTCTGCTGTGGTAGTGAAATAATACTGTGAGTCTGTATGACATGCAGATGACAGGCGTCGCTCTTAGAATCACTGCACACTTCACTTATTAGGGCAGTCACAGGGCCAAAACTGACCAAATAACTCAAGTGTGAACTCAGCCTTACAGGTCGATGTTAGCGCCAAGAAGAAGTGCACTCCTTTTACACCGTCGTCAGCTGATTCCACATAGATGTCTACAGAACCCATTCTATTAAACGCTTATACAAGTAGAGCCCCCGACAGAGTGGAGAGGGGGTCAGCAGTAAGTTTGTGTTGACGTCACTGATTTAACCCCAGAATCAAGGCTGAATTAGTACTTATATATAAAAAAAAAAAATAATTGCAGTATCAGGCCGCAATTACACACCAATTCCACAATTAGGGATTAGACAATCAAGGATTACTGGAATGAATTATATATAAAAATAAATGTGAAAACCCCCCCCCCCAAATCCTGTTGTATCAGACCGCACTTTCAACCCAATAACAAAATCAAGGATTACTTTAATTACTGATGTATCATATAGTGCAAACAGCCTAAGGCCCCTTTCACACGGGCGAGATTTCTGCGCGGGGGCAATGCGTGAGGTGAACGTATTGCACCCGCACTGAATCCGGACCCATTCATTTCTATGGGGCTGTGCACATGAGCGGTGATTTTCACGCATCACTTGTGCGTTGCGTGAAAATCGCAGCATGCTCCTCTTTGTGAATTTTTCACGCAACGCAGGCCCCATAGAAGTGAAAGGGGCTGCGTGAAAATCGCAAGCATCCGCAAGTAAGTTCGGGTGCGGTGCGATTTTCACGCACGGTTGCTAGGAGACGATCGGGATGGAGACCCGACCATTATTATTCTCCCTTATAACATGGTTATAAGGGAAAATAATAGCATTCTGAATACAGAATGCATAGTACAATAGCGCTGGAGGGGTTAAAAAATAATAAAAAATAATTTTACTCACCTTAATCCACTTGTTCGCGCAAGCGGCATCTCTTCTGTCTTCATCTTTGCTGTCCACAGGAAAAGGACCTGTGGTGATGTCACTGCGGTCATCACATGGTCCGTCACATGATCCATCACCATGGATCATGTGATGGACCATGTGATGAGCGCAGCGATGTCATCAAAAGTCCTATTCCTCACATATGAAGACAGAAGAGATGCCAGCTGCTCAAACAAGTGGATTAAGGTGAGATAAATTATTTTTTATTTTATTTTTGTATTCAGAATGCTATTATTTTCCCTTATAACCATGTTATAAGGGAAAATAATACAATCTACACAACCTTCAACCCAAACCGGAACTTCTGTGAAGAAGTTCGGGTCTGGGTATCACATTCAGGTTTTTATCACGCGCGTGCAAAACGCATTGCACCCGCGGGATAAAAACGGAAAAACGGAACGCAATCACAGTCGAAACTGACTGCAATTGGGTACCTACTCGCACGGGTTTGCCGCAATGCGGAGCCAAAATGTGAGGCCCGTGTGAAAGAGGCCTAAAATCTGCAGTAATTGGTCACTTTTAGTAACTCCAATTAGTGCAGCAAGGTGTAATAGAATCGCTCCTATTACCCAGACTGTACTCTTTCCTATTGTCCCTGCTCTCTCCCTACAGTGTAGATGATGCTTCCTATCCTTTCCCTACACTTTGACTGATCTGTCCCTGAACTGCTCAATAGTAATATTTTTTTAATAAAGTCTTTCTGTCACCACCAGACATCTGAGAAGCTCTGACAGATGTTCTTCAGAACCTCCTGCTTGAGGTTCTTTTGTTTTGCTTTCGTTTTGTCATCTCGTTAGCCTCTCTCAGCTGTCATCTAGTTGCACTGATTGCATCCCTTTAAATCCCCTCCCATACTGCATCATTTTGCGGTTTATACAACTTCCTGGAGTGTGTACATGCTGGATGATACAACTGATTCTTCTACAGATAAGTCTGTTCATTTATTTGTGTTTTCCTGTTTGCTTGATCATAGATGACCCTGACTCCCTCCGTATTAAGTGTAGGGAGCCGGTGGTCGTGTCCCCTCACTATTATAGGGTGTTCAGGTGTCATACAGTTGAGGCACGAGGGCATGCAATTTTCTATCATAGAGATCTTTGCATGGGCTGAGAAGACAGGGAGAGTTTCAGGGCTTAAATAGGGGTCACCCTTTTGTTCCTTAGTTTCGGATCAAGTCAGTCGGATCCTTATTTGTAACTTCTTGTTTTCTGTTACACCATCCGTGACACTTTCCTAATCACTGTCCCTAGTGCCTGTAACGTCTCTCTCTGCACTAAATGCACTGGAAATATAAAAAATGTGATTCATTACCATGAAGCGCGAGGGAATTCGACTTCGGGACCAATCGAATTTGAATGGGTCCGCAAATCTGGAGATGCGGTGCGGAACGGAAGCACAGAACGGAACAGAGTGCTTCTGTGTTGTTCCATTCCGTGCTTTCTTGTTCTATCTTTTTGCGGAACGGACAGATCGCAAGTGAATGGGTCTGCGATCCACCTGCGGCTGCCCCACGGTCGGTGCCCGTGCATTGCAGACCGCAATTTGCAGTCCGCAGCATGTGCACGGAGCCCTTACGTTCGTGTGCAAGAGGCCTTATTCCAATAATAACCACAGAAGACTCAGAGAAATGCCGCCCCAAAGAAAGCCCCCCAACACACACACGCACACACAAATGCATGCCCCGGAAATAAGGGTATAGTGCTTGCATTCTGTATAATGGCCACCAGAGGGCAGCAGTGGGGCATGTAATTTCCTTGCAGCTGCCCTGTACGGATACCCAAATCCCAGCACTCAGGAAGGAAGCAATCTGGTTAACAGATGCATATAGAAAATTGCCGTTCATAGTTTAATGCAGTTTCAAGTTGAGATGTTAGTTTAATACACTAGTAATGCCATGTAATGCAATGTAGCTGTTATAGCATAGCCTCTGTCTACTGGGTATGGTTACAGGGTTTGACACGTGGTCACCACTTCTCCCATTGGTGAATGGACGTTCTCTCTTCAAGGAAATGAGTCGTATTTATTTATGGCTGCGTTTCCTGAGATGGCGGGAAGTTACTGGCAAGACCTGTGAGGAATTTACGAAGGAAAAGATGTTGTGAAACTGATTCACTAGGCTGCGGCGTCCATCTGCTGCATGTGACCCTACCTATGGCCCTAGTGTCACATTATTCTATGGCTTTCAGAAAGTAATTGCCCCCTTCCAGAGGTGTTCTGTTACTGCACACTTAGCAGATACCTGAGACTGCGTTGTGAGAGGACATGACTACAGGACTTCCCACAATGTAGGGGACCCACCACTAAACTAATACCACTGCTTGGAGCTACTGTATGCAGATTTCTACAGCTCCCATTGAGTTTCATAATGGCTGTATAATTCTAAGCGCAGTGAGCTCCCCCTAGTGGTGGCTGCAGGCAGTCAGAATACTATAATTTATTAAAAGCAGAGTTATAAAGACACATGATAAATAAATCAGGGCCAGGTCTTAATGATGACCATGCTCATCTTTTGCTGGCTTTACTTCTTACAAATCATCCTTCTTGGTCTCCATGTCTGAGAAAAGTCAGCAAGATGCAGAGAGAGGAGGAGCTGGATGTTCCTGATGACATATATTCTCATCAATATTAGATCATGTGGAAAAGGAGGAAAAGCAGATGGCAGAAAAAGGGCTACCATCTGTAGGGTAGGAGATAGGTTGGGGTTGGAGAAGTGGATTTGCTGCTAGGGGGTTAGGTGGGGGACTTTTTTCTTGTGTCACTCCAGGAATGCCCCATGACCGCTTTTCTCCCCTCTTTTATCCGTTTGTTGGATCCAACTGCCGGTCACCTGCTGTAACAGGCTGCACTCTTCATATGTAGTTTTAAGATGCAAGGATTAGCAAGGATTAGAGGTAGTTATAACTTTAATTTTTAGGTAAAATGTATCTAGTGGTCAACTACTGGCTCCATTTGGCCCCTTTATGTAATTCTCATACAAAAAGAGCATTTTCAGGAGATTGAGGACCACAACAGCAATAATTGGCATATTGTGCCCCACCTAACCAGCCAAACCCCTCTTATGACAATAATCCTGCGGTCATGTTTGATCCATCCATCATGTTCTGCCCATCTGGTATTAACCCTAATACATATTTAAAGCAAAATATCATCTGGTTCATAGTATCTACTTGTGTAGTTTTTGGTTTTACACTTGAAATTACTACTCTATCAGCAGTTTTCCATTTCACAGAATAGAGACATTTACAATTTTATTTGTTTACATTTTTATATTTATTCTCAGCCCATTTTTGAAAGTTCTTCATTGTTTGTATTGTTTTTAGAGCATATAGTACGGGGCCCATTTTTCATTTTGTATTTTTGTTTTTTCCTTCCCATGTTTCAATAGCCATAACCTCTCAAAATTCCCATTCATATAGCATATGAGGGCTTATTTTGTGGGGGATAAGTTATTCAACTTATCATTTCTGGTATTGAAAAATAGGAAATAATTATTTGTGGGGTTAAAGTGAAAAATAATTATAATAATAATAATTCCACCAAGGTTTTGGGGGGGCGGTGGGGGGTTGACTTCACGGCGTTCACTGTGCGCGGCTCAATAAGAATACGAAGATACAAAACTTGATTTTTTATTTTTTATTACTTCAACAAAATAAAAACCTTTTCTTTGCTCTGCTTTTCTTTGACAGCCATAACTTTTTTTATATTTTGGTCTACAGAGAGCTTGTTTTTTGCAGGACAAAATTTAGATTTTATTGGTACAATTTTTGTGCTATGTATGACTTTGTGATCACTGCCGTTATTCAATAATTTTTTGGGAGGGTAATTGACAAAAAACATTGAATTTCTTTTTATTTTATTTTTATCAAGACAATAAAAATTACAGAATATTGTACGATATAACTGCCAAAAGAGGCCGTACAAAAACAATACAAGTAGTAGGAGTTACATCAAATTGACATCAAATCAGATCCATTGATCAAAAGAGGGGACATCAGTAGAGAGCCAATGTTTCGGTACTAGAAGGCGTGCCGCCATTATTAACTTGTTGAACAATGGAGGAATTCTAAGGGGTGTGTCGGATGAATAGGTACCTAGGAGAGCCAATTGAGGAGACAGCGAAATAGCTGAGTTACATATTTTGTTGCTCTTTGAGAATATATTTTCCCACCAATTGTGGATAAGTGGGCACGTCCACCATATGTGGTAGAAGGTTCCCTTTTTTTCACCGCAGCGCCAACATACATCCGAGCCCCCCTTACCATATCTACAAGTTATATCTGGTGTCTTATACCACCTTGTTAAAACTTTATAGCTGTTCTCCTGGATCCTCCCTCACACATCTAGAGGAAGTATGAGGCTTCAAGAGAATGCGGGAAAGTTCTTCAGAGGAAAACGTGTGGTTCAGATCTTTCTCCCAATGATTAATGTAAGCCGGTTTTGGCGTCAGAATAGGTGAGCTAATTTTTTTTTTTAATTATGAAATAGGTTTACTTGGGGGGGATTGGTTCTGTATCAGAGATTCAAACCACGTGAGGGGTCTGATTAGAGAACGGTATGGTATGTTTTTGGAGATGTAGTTCCATAAAAAGGAGATAACAAAGGGGTTGGTTGAATGTGCTTGGATAGCTGATAGAAAGGCCTCACCTTCCAACAAAGTCCCAGAGTCATTGAACACAGACCTGATAGGGATTGTTGAGTGGCGGAGTGGGATAGGTATACATTTTTTCAGTTCTTCAGAGGCTAGGTCTAGAACGTCCCTGATTTGCACAATAGAGGAGGGGACAGGAATGCCATAATTGGAGTCCTGGAACCATTTCCAATTCTCCAAGGTAGCTTTAAATGTTGGACCTGCTTTTACAACCCTTGAAGGGAAGTTCTGAGTGTCTACCAAAAGACCCCTAAGTAAGTGATTTGATTGGGAGGTTTCCATCCCCACCCACGATTTGTGGGGTGGTTGTCTAAACCAGTCGAGGGCTCTTGTCAGGAGAATAGCTCTGTTGTATAAAAGCGGGTGGGGAAGTCCAATACCACCAAAAGCTCTGGGTCTCTGGAGAGTTGCTATGGAAATCCTAGATTATTCACAATCACCGATGCTGAGGCATTTACATACAGCTGAGGGGAATCCACATTTTTCTAGTGTGAGGGTCATGAGGTCCCATTTTACCTCATCAAATGCTTTCTCAGCATCGGTGCTGAGAAGAACAAGGGGGAGGGAGTATTTTCTGGTATAGAATAAGGCATTAATTAATCTGGCAGAGTTATCTTTACCCTCTCTTCCCATCACAAATCCGGTCTGGTCTCTGTGGATGAGCTTCGAGAGGAAGGAAAGACGGTTAGCCATCATTTTGGCTAAAAGCTTCAAATCTAGGTTCAAGAGACATATGGGGCGGTAGTTCGCACATTGAGTTGGGTCTTTCCCTTCTTTGGGGATGATATGTGCCTTAGTCATGTCTGGGGACAGGGGAGTGCCTTGTAGTGATAAGTTGCTAATTTTGTAGGAGGTGCGGGATCAGAGATTCACTAAATGTACGGTAGTATAAGGCTGGAAGACCATCCGGGCCAGGAGCTTTATTTTTAGGAAGGTTTTTTTATGGCTAGGGCTAATTCCTCAGATGTTTTGGAGAACTTAGGACCTTCATTTGTGATTCTTCTAGCTTAGGGAGAAGGATGTTTTGGAGAAACTGTTTAGTTGGATGACTGGAGGAGGAAGGATCTGCGTCCCTTTCTTTTTGGGGGATGTTGTAAAGGGCCTGATAATATTCTTGGAATAGCTTGGCAATTTCTTTTGTTGTTAAGGCAAGGCTTCCGTCTGGCCTGGTTATTTTGTTGATATAGTTATGTGCTCTTCTCTTTTTGATCCTACTCATCGAATCTTGTTTTTATTTTTTGCCATTACAGCGATTAGCGCACATTAAATTTTCATTACTATTTTAATAGTTCAGTCATTTTCAAATGAGGCAATACCTAATATATATATTTTGTAAATATAATTTTAAATGTAAAATTGGGAAAGGGGGGTGATGTCAACTTTATTATTATTTTTTTACTTTTACATTGACAGCTTTTTAACCCCCTTAGTGGGCTAAAACCTGGAATCTTTTGATACCTTGTCCTGTTCACTGTGGGGTTTCGCTCTGGTAGATAGGGTAAGCGGGCGCAGATTAGGCTCCATGAGGGCCTTCACAACAGCCTCCATTCTGACGTGGGACAGGGGTTGTAATACTGCTGGTTTGCGGCAAACCCGTGCCAGTAGGTACGCAATTGCAGTCAGTTTTGACTGCGATTGCGTTCCGTTGTTCAGTTTTTATCGCGCGGGTGCAATGTGTTTTGCACGCACGTGATAAAAAACTGAATGTGGTACCCAGACCCGAACTTCTTCACTGAAGTTCAGGTTTGGGTTCAAGGTTGTGTAGATGTAATTATTTCCCCATATAACATGGTTATAAGGGAAAATAATAGCATTCTTTATACAGAATGCTTAGTACAAGGTCAATTGAGGGTTAAGAAAAAATAAAAATAAAAATAAAATAACTCACCTCCTCCAACTGATCATGTAGCTGCCGGTCTCCTGTTCTTTCTTCAGGACCTGTCAAAGGACCTGTGGTGACATCACTGAGCTCATCACATAGCTCATCACATGGTCAAATCACATGGTCCATCACCACTGTGATGGACCATGTGATTGGACCATGTGATATGATGTCACCACAGGTCATGATTAAAGAAGTAAGAAGAGATCGGTAACTACACGATCAAGAGGAGGAGGTGAGTAAAAAATAGTTTTATTTATTAACCTTCAATTGACCTTCTACTATGCATTCTGTATAAAGAACGCTATTATTTTCCCTTATAACCATGTTATAAGGGAAAATAATACAGTGAATAGACTTTCATCTTAGCAACCATGCGTGAAAATCGCACCGCATCCGCACTTGCTTGCGATTTTCACTCAGCCCCATTCACTTCTATGGGGCCTGTGTTGCGTGATAAACACACAATATAGAACATGCTGCGATTTTTTACGCAACACACAAGTGATGCGTGAAAATCGCTGCTCATGTGCACAGCCCCATAGAAGTGAATGGGTCTGGATTCAGTGCGGGTGCAATGAACCCGCGCAGAAATCTGGCCCGTGTGAACCCAGCCTTAATTCACACACAATGGAACGTTCATATAACACAAGTCACCCTGCTGGCAGTTCTGCCTCCTCCACAGCAGGCTTTAGGGGACCTGTTTCCCCATCGTGCGGCGCTAAGCCCTCCAGCACGGCACAAAGCCTCAGATCCCAAAAACAGAGACATCTCTGCTGAGCCCAGCTGCCTATTTAAGGACAGCCAGGTGCTGCCAAAACCCGGACCGGCACTTTAACTCTGGTCTGGTATTTGACCTCACCTGGCTGGAAACCTGCCCAGCCGCACATGTGAGGAGGAAAATACCTGCCTTGCCAGACACAACCCCTCACTGTGTCACATCACCCTAATCGCCATTTGCCGTCGTTGCGACCAGGTGTCCGATGTATGATACAGCCGGCACCCGCCACTTATGGAGTGGGCTCAATTCAGCAGCCCGCTCCATACATTCCCAGCCACCTTCACATATGGTTATACCTGATTTATAGCGATTCGTGAGAAATAAATTCGTAACGAATCAAATTTCTTGTCAAATTTTGACAAATCGACCGAATCAAATTTTTAAGAACTTTTATGTTCAATATATTCTATAAACAGATTATAAATGTGCAGAACCGGGGGGTGGGTGTGCGCGGCTCGTTACTGCGCCTGTAGGTGCTGATTATTCCTGTGCACGGCTTAGTGATGTGTGGAATGATTAACCATTGTGTACTTTCAGCAGATGGAATGTGGGCGGCCGATGTAAAAATGGCATTGAAACATCAGCGATATCCGGCAACAGCGTACATTCTGATGACAGCACCTGCTTCTCCCCGACCTCCCATAAGATCACACACATCTCCTGAAATACTCTGTGCTGATAAGACCCTGCTCCTTCCTCTATGTAACTGTCAGTTCATGACCTCCCATAACATCAGTGCACTCCTCTCCTGAAATCCTCTGTGCTGCTGGGAGGACTCTGCTCCATCCACTATGTAACTCTCAGCCTGTGACCTCCCATAAGATCACACACATATCCTGAAATACTCTGTGCTGCTGAGACCCTACTCCTTCCTCTATGTAACTGTCAGTTCATAACCTCCCATAACATCAGTGCACTCCTCTCCTGAAATCCTCTGTGCTGCTGGGAGGACTCTGCTCCATCCACTATTTAACTCTCAGCCTGTGACCTCCCATAAGATCACACACATCTCCTGAAATACTCTGTGCTGCTGATACCCTACTCCTTCCTCTATGTAACTGTCAGTTCATGACCTCCCATAACATCAGTGCACTCCTCTCCTGAAAACCTCTGTGCTGCTGGGAGGACTCTGCTCCATCCACTATGTAACTCTCAGCCTGTGACCGCCCATAAGATCACACACATCTCCCGAAATACTCTGTGCTGCTGAGACCCTACTCCTTCCTCTATGTAACTGTCAGTTCATGACCTCCCATAACATCAGTGCACTCCTCTCCTGAAATCCTCTGTGCTGCTGGGAGGACTCTGCTCCATCCACTATGTAACTGTCAGCCTGTGACCTCCCATAACATCAGTGCACTCCTCTTCTGAAATTCTCTGTGCTGCTGGGGACCCTGCTCCTCCCACTATGTAACTGTCAGTTCATGACCTCCCATAACACCAGGGCACTCCTCTTCTGAAATCCTCTGTGCTGCTGGGAGGACTCTGCTCCATTCACTATGTAACTCTCAGCCTGTGACCGCCCATAAGATCACACACATCTCCCGAAATACTCTGTGCTGCTGAGACCCTACTCCTTCCTCTATGTAACTGTCAGTTCATGACCTCCCATAACATCAGTGCACTCCTCTTCTGAAATCCTTTGTGCTGCTGGGAGGACTCTGCTCCATCCACTTTGTAACTCTCAGCCTGTGACCGCCCATAAGATCACACTCCTCTCCTGAAATCCTCTGTGCTGTTGGGGACCCTGCTCCTCCCACTATGTAACTCTCAGCCTGTGACCTCCCATAAGATCACACACATCTCCTGAAATACTCTGTGCTGCTGAGACCCTACTCCTTCCTCCATGTAACTGTCAGTTCATGACCTCCCATAACATCAGTGCACTCCTCTCCTGAAATGCTCTGTGCTGCTGGGAGGACTCTGCTCCATCCACTTTGTAACTCTCAGCCTGTGACCGCCCATAAGATCACACTCCTCTCCTGAAATCCTCTGTGCTGTTGGGGACCCTGCTCCTCCCACTATGTAACTCTCAGCCTGTGACCTCCCATAAGATCACACACATCTCCTGAAATACTCTGTGCTGCTGAGACCCTACTCCTTCCTCCATGTAACTGTCAGTTCATGACCTCCCATAACATCAGTGCACTCCTCTCCTGAAATGCTCTGTGCTGCTGGGAGGACTCTGCTCCATCCACTATGTAACTCTCAGCCTGTGACCGCCCATAAGATCACACTCCTCTCCTGAAATCCTCTGTGCTGTTTGGGACCCTGCTCCTCCCACTATGTAACTCTCAGCCTGTGACCACCACAGGATCAGCACATTCCTCCTGAAATAATCTGTGCTGCTGGAGACCCCACTTCTTCTGCTATGTAACTATCAGCCTATGACCTACCACAAGATCAGCACATTCCTCTCCTAAAATCCTCTGTGCTGCTGAGACCTTACTCCTTCTTCTATGTAACTGTCAGTTCATGACCTCCCATAACATCAGGGCACTCCTCTTCTGAAATCCTTTGTGCTGCTAGGAGGACTCTGCTCCATCCACTATGTAACTCTCAGCCTATGACCTACCACAAGATCAGCACATTCCTCTCCTAAAATCCTCTGTGCTGCTGGGAACCCTGCTCCTTCTACTATGCAACTCTCAGTCTATGACCTCCCACAAGATCAGCACAGTCCTCTCCTGAAATCCTCTGTGCTGCTGAGGAACCTGCTCTTTCCACTGTTCATTAAAGAGGTTGTCTCCTTGAGGAGAGGTCATTAGTATCAGATCATCAGGGGCTCGATTCCTGGTACATTTGCCAAACAGCTGTTTGAAGAGACCCCGCCAATCTGATATTGATGAGCTATCCTGAGGATAGGTGATCAATGTGGCAAACAGGACAACCCCTTTAAGGGCATTGTCCACTTAGTAAGATCCCATTTTGTCAGGATTAATTAAATATTTTTTTGTGACAGTGTCCAAGTGCTCGATTTGCCTGCAGCGCCCCCACAGGTGAAATGCAATATTACGGACTTCTCAGTGAAGTCAATGGGCCGTTCATGTAATCCATGAATGTTCCGGGTCCTCCAGTGGAAGAGACACTCTTTGTAACCGTTCTTTGCTCTGGCGGAACATTATGGGGGCAGTAAGACATGGACACTTTATGTCCGCCCTCCTCTGCCAGCCTCTCCTTCTTCTTCTTGGTGGACAGGGCGAGGTTGCTGCAAAATCATCTCAACGGGCTATTCTTATCTAGAAGGGGGGGGGGGTGGGAGCTGGAAGAGGTAACAGGGGGAGCAGGGGTGCACATAATGGATTGGGCGTGCCCTCTGTGCACCTAACTACTCTTTTTCTTGCATGGATTTGCAGTGTTTTTTTTTCTCCATCCATTTTCTGTCCGTTTGTCCGTTTTTAATGGCCGTTTTGCAACAGTTTTTATTTGCCATAAAAAATAGATAAGTGACATAGTTTTTTTCTTTTGGAACATCCCAACCCCTGCAGTGCCCTCAGTATATATTATACACTCCTACAGTGCCCCCAGTGTAAATAATAGCCACCATGTTGCCCCAGTAGCTATAATGTCCTTCCTGTAGTGCATAATGCCCCACATAGTGGCCCCTGCATATGAAAGCCCCCAAAGTGCCACCTTTATATAAAATGCCTCCCAATAGTACCCTCCAGTATAAATATTTCCCCCAATAGTACCCTCCAGTATAAATATTGCCCCCAATAGTGCCCTCCAGTATAAATATTGCCCCCAATAGTACCCTCCAGTATAAATACTGCCCCAATAGTGCCCTCCAGTATAAATATTGCCCCCAATAGTGCCCTCCAGTATAAATATTGCCCCCAATAGTACCCTCCAATATAAATACTGCCCCAATAGTACCCTCCAATATAAACATTGCCCCCAATAGTACCCTCCAGTATAAATATTGCCCCCAATAGTACCCTCCAGTATAAATACTGCCCCAATAGTGCCCTCCAGTATAAATATTGCCCCCAATAGTGCCCTCCAGTATAAATATTGCCCCCAATAGTACCCTCCAATATAAATACTGCCCCAATAGTACCCTCCAATATAAACATTGCCCCCAATAGTACCCTCCAGTATAAATATTGCCCCCAATAGTACCCTCTAGTATAAATATTGCCCCAATAGTACCCTCCAGTATAAATATTGCCCCCAATAGAACCCTCCGGTATAAATATTGCCCCCAATAGTGCCCTCCAGTATAAATATTACCCCCAATAGTACCCTCCAGTATAAATATTGCTCCCAATAGTACCCTCCAGTATAAATATTGCCCCAATAGTACCCTCCAACATAAATATTGCCCCAATAGTACCCTCCAGTAAAAATATTGCCCCCAATAGTACCCTCAAATAAAAATACTGCTCCAATAGTACCCTCCTGTATAAATATTGCCCCAATAGTACCCTCCAACATAAATATTGCCCCAATAGTACCCTCCAGTAAAAATATTGCCCCCAATAGTACCCTCAAATATAAATACTGCTCCAATAGTACCCTCCAGTAAAATATTGCCCCCAATAGTACCCTCCAATATAAATACTGCCCAAATAGTACCCTCCAGTATAAATATTGCCCCAATAGTACCCTCCAGTATAAATATTGCCCCCCAATAGTACCCTCCAGTATAAATATTGCCCCAATAGTACCCTCCAGTATAAATATTGCCCCCAATAGTACCCTCCAGTATAAATATTGCCCCCAATAGTACCCTCCAATATAAATACTGCCCCAATAGTACCCTCCAGTATAAATATTGCCCCAATAGTACCCTCCAATATAAATACTGTCCCAATAGTACCCTCCAGTATAAATATTGCCCCCAATAGTACCCTCCAATATAAATACTGCCCCAATAGTACCCTCCAACATAAATATTGCCCCAATAGTACCCTCCAGTAAAAATATTGCCCCCAATAGTACCCTCAAATAAAAATACTGCTCCAATAGTACCCTCCTGTATAAATATTGCCCCAATAGTACCCTCCAACATAAATATTGCCCCAATAGTACCCTCCAGTAAAAATATTGCCCCCAATAGTACCCTCAAATATAAATACTGCTCCAATAGTACCCTCCAGTAAAATATTGCCCCCAATAGTACCCTCCAATATAAATACTGCCCAAATAGTACCCTCCAGTATAAATATTGCCCCAATAGTACCCTCCAGTATAAATATTGCCCCCCAATAGTACCCTCCAGTATAAATATTGCCCCAATAGTACCCTCCAGTATAAATATTGCCCCCAATAGTACCCTCCAGTATAAATATTGCCCCCAATAGTACCCTCCAATATAAATACTGCCCCAATAGTACCCTCCAGTATAAATATTGCCCCAATAGTACCCTCCAATATAAATACTGTCCCAATAGTACCCTCCAGTATAAATATTGCACCAATAGTACCCTCCAGTATAAATACTGCCCCAATAGTACCCTCCAATATAAATATTGCACCAAATAGCGTCCTCCGTTTTGCTGGGTCAGAACAAAAGAACATATGCACCCAATCTATTTGAACATGAGGGAATGCTCGCTCAGCACTGGGGGGCAGCAGAACCTGGTGCTTCCAGCGTCTTCACATTACAAATACCCCATAGACATATTGGTTCTGAAAATGGCCTTGTGATGCCCGTTTTCCTTGCATTCAGCTGAGGCAGCCCTACTAGGCATTGTGCTGGGTGTAACAAGGAATTTCTTGGTGAAAGGTTCCCTTTAAAGGGATTGTGTCATGAAGCGTATTCTACATTTTTCAAACCAACACTTGGATCTGAACACTTTTGTAATTGCATGTAATTAAAAATTCAGTATAGCCAGCAAGCTATTCAATAAAATGTATATGTATAGCGCCACCTGCTGTTTGTTCTTTTTCTTATATTTTTTGTCCTTCTCATTGAGCTGGTTGAATTTTCTCAGTATAAATCATCAACTGTCACCAGCCATATGTTCTGTTAGAAGCTGTGACAGATGCAAAGAGAGAGCGGCGGCAGAAAGGACACGTCCCCTGAGCTGCCAGGCTGAAGAGAACCTAGCAGAGCAATTGGAACAGTGAATGTGGAGATCTCTGGACCCATGTGAGGCACAGGGCTGGTCCTGGCTTTAGAGATTGCCATGTAATATATGATGTCTGATTTTCAATATTTTACATCAATAATGAGATAAACCCTTTAAGTAAATAACGGATAGTGAACTGATGAGCAGCATAGGCAATATTCAAATTCGCGATATTTCGCAAATCTCTGACCGAATATTCGCCATCAATTCTGAAATTCCAGAATTCGTGATCTCCAGTCATTGTTTACTTGATTGCGAAAATCGTCAATGTAATATATTTGCGATAAATTTGCGATTAGAATATTCAACACTATTCGCGAATACGAATATATAGCACTTTATTCTAAATATTCGCGAATTCTCGAAGTGGCGATATTCGCGATTAAAATTCGCAATTCCAATATTCACGCTCAACACTAATAACAGGAGCCCCCGCCTCTTGCTGCAGTTGCTGTAGGTCTCTGTGACCCCCCCCCCCCTTCCCGCTGATACAATGTATAATAATAATCATAATTAGAGTTGAGCGAACACCTGGATGTTCGGGTTCGAGAAGTTCGGCCGAACATCCCGGAAATGTTCGGGTTCGGGATCCGAACCCGATCCGAACTTCGTCCCGAACCCGAACCCCATTGAAGTCAATGGGGACCCGAACTTTTCGGCACTAAAAAGGCTGTAAAACAGCCCAGGAAAGAGCTAGAGGGCTGCAAAAGGCAGCAACATGTAGGTAAATCCCCTGCAAACAAATGTGGATAGGGAAATGAATTAAAATAAAAATTAAATAAATAAAAATTAACCAAAATCAATTGGAGAGAGGTCCCATAGCAGAGAATCTGGCTTCACGTCACCCACCACTGGAACAGTCCATTCTCAGATATTTAGGCCCCGGCACCCAGGCAGAGGAGAGAGGTCCCGTAACAGAGAATCTGGCTTCATGTCAGCAGAGAATTAGTCTGCATGTCATAGCAGAGAATGAGGCTTCACGTCAGCCACCACTGCAACAGTCCATTGGCATATATTTAGGCCCAGCACCCAGGCAGAGGAGAGAGGTCCCGTAACAGAGAATCTGTCTTCATGTCAGCAGAGAATTAGTCTGCATGTCATAGCAGAGAATGAGGCTTCACGTCAGCCACCACTGCAACAGTCCATTGGCATATATTTAGGCCCAGCACCCAGGCAGAGGAGGGAGGTCCCGTAACAGAGAATCTGTCTTCATGTCAGCAGAGAATTAGTCTGCATGTCATAGCAGAGAATGAGGCTTCACGTCACCCACCACTGCAACAGTCCATTGGCATATATTTAGGCCCAGCACCCAGGCAGAGGAGAGAGGTCCCGTAACAGACAATCTGGCTTCATGTCAGCAGAGAATTAGTCTGCATGTCATAGCAGAGAATGAGGCTTCACGTCACCCACCACTGCAACAGTCCATTGGCATATATTTAGGCCCAGCACCCAGGCAGAGGAGGGAGGTCCCGTAACAGAGAATCTGTCTTCATGTCAGCAGAGAATTAGTCTGCATGTCATAGCAGAGAATCAGGCTTCACGTCACCCACCACTGCAACAGTCCATTGGCATATATTTAGGCCCAGCACCCAGGCAGAGGAGGGAGGTCCCGTAACAGAGAATCTGTCTTCATGTCAGCAGAGAATTAGTCTGCATGTCATAGCAGAGAATGAGGCTTCACGTCAGCCACCACTGCAACAGTCCATTGGCATATATTTAGGCCCAGCACCCAGGCAGAGGAGGGAGGTCCCGTAACAGAGAATCTGTCTTCATGTCAGCAGAGAATTAGTCTGCATGTCATAGCAGAGAATGAGGCTTCACGTCAGCCACCACTGCAACAGTCCATTGGCATATATTTAGGCCCAGCACACACACAGGCAGAGGAGAGAGGTCCCGTAACAGAGGATCTGGCTTCATGTCAGCAGAGAATCAGTCTGCATGTCATAGCAGAGAATCAGGCTTCACGTCAGCCACCACTGCAACAGTCCATTGTCATAAATTTAGGCCCAGAACCCAGGCAGAGGAGAGAGGTCCCGTAACAGAGAATCTGGCTTCATGTCAGCAGAGAATCAGTCTTCATATCATAGCAGAGAATCAGGCTTCACGTCACCCACCACTGTAAGAGTCAATTTTCATAAATTTAGGCCCAGAACCCAGGCAGAGGAGAAAGGTCCCGTAACAGACAATCTGGCTTCATGTCAGCAGAGAATCAGTCTTCATATCATAGCAGAGAATCAGGCTTCACGTCACCCACCACTGCAACAGTCCATTGGCATATATTTAGGCCTAGCACACAGGCAGAGCAGAGAGGTCCCGTAACAGACAATCTGGCTTCATGACAGCAGAGAATCAGTCTGCATGTCATAGCAGAGAATCAGGCTTCACGTCAGCCACCACTGCAACAGTCCATTGGCATATATTTAGGCCTAGCACACAGGCAGAGGAGAGAGGTCCCGTAACAGACAATCTGGCTTCATGTCAGCAGAGAATCAGTCTGCATGTCATAGCAGAGAATCAGGCTTCACGTCACCCACCACTGTAAGAGTCAATTTTCATAAATTTAGGCCCAGAACCCAGGCAGAGGAGAAAGGTCCCGTAACAGACAATCTGGCTTCATGTCAGCAGAGAATCAGTCTTCATATCATAGCAGAGAATCAGGCTTCACGTCACCCACCACTGTAAGAGTCAATTTTCATAAATTTAGGCCCAGAACCCAGGCAGAGGAGAAAGGTCCCGTAACAGACAATCTGGCTTCATGTCAGCAGAGAATCAGTCTTCATATCATAGCAGAGAATCAGGCTTCACGTCACCCACCACTGCAACAGTCCATTGGCATATATTTAGGCCTAGCACACAGGCAGAGCAGAGAGGTCCCGTAACAGACAATCTGGCTTCATGACAGCAGAGAATCAGTCTGCATGTCATAGCAGAGAATCAGGCTTCACGTCAGCCACCACTGCAACAGTCCATTGGCATATATTTAGGCCTAGCACACAGGCAGAGGAGAGAGGTCCCGTAACAGACAATCTGGCTTCATGTCAGCAGAGAATCAGTCTGCATGTCATAGCAGAGAATGAGGCTTCACGTCAGCCACCACTGCAACAGTCCATTGTCATAAATTTAGGCCCAGCACCCAGGCAGAGGAGGGAGGTCCCGTAACAGAGAATCTGTCTTCATGTCAGCAGAGAATTAGTCTGCATGTCATAGCAGAGAATCAGGCTTCATGTCAGCCACCACTGCAACAGTCCATTGGCATATATTTAGGCCTAGCACACAGGCAGAGGAGAGGTTCATTCAACTTTGGGTAGCATCGCAATATAATGGTAAAATGAAAATAAAAATAGGATTGAATGAGGAAGTGCCCTGGAGTCCAATAATATATGGTTATGGGGAGGTAGTTAATGTCTAATCTGGACAAGGGACGGACAGGTCCTGTGGGATCCATGCCTGGTTCATTTTTATGAACGTCAGCTTGTCCACATTGGCTGTAGACAGGCGGCTGCGTTTGTCTGTAATGACGCCCCCTGCCGTGCTGAATACACGTTCAGACAAAACGCTGGCTGCCGGGCAGGCCAGCACCTCCAAGGCATAAAAGGCTAGCTCTGGCCACGTGGACAATTTAGAGACCCAGAAGTTGAATGGGGCCGAACCATCAGTCAGTACGTGGAGGGGTGTGCACACGTACTGTTCCACCATGTTAGTGAAATGTTGCCTCCTGCTAACACGTTGCGTATCAGGTGGTGGTGCAGTTAGCTGTGGCGTGTTGACAAAAGTTTTCCACATCTCTGCCATGCTAACCCTGCCCTCAGAGGAGCTGGCCGTGACACAGCTGCCTTGGCGACCTCTTGCTCCTCCTCTGCCTTGGCCTTGGGCTTCCACTTGTTCCCCTGTGACATTTGGGAATGCTCTCAGTAGCGCGTCTACCAACGTGCGCTTGTACTCGCGCATCTTCCTATCACGCTCCAGTGCAGGAAGTAAGGTGGGCACATTGTCTTTGTAGCGTGGATCCAGCAGGGTGGCAACCCAGTAGTCCGCACAGGTTAAAATGTGGGCAACTCTGCTGTCGTTGCGCAGGCACTGCAGCATGTAGTCGCTCATGTGTGCCAGGCTGCCCAGGGATAAGGACAAGCTGTCCTCTGTGGGAGGCGTATCGTCATCGTCCTGCCTTTCCCCCCAGCCACGCACCAGTGATGGACCCGAGCTGCGTTGGGTGCCACCCCGCTGTGACCATGCTTCATCCTCATCCTCCTCCACCTCCTCCTCATCCTCGTCCTCCTCGTCCTCCAGTAGTGGGCCCTGGCTGGCCACATTTGTACCTGGCCTCTGCTGTTGCCAAAAACCTCCCTCTGAGTCACTTCGAAGAGACTGGCCTGAAAGTGCTAAAAATGACCCCTCTTCCTCCTCCTCCTCCTCCTCCTCCTGGGCCACCTCCTCTTCCATCATCGCCCTAAGTGTTTTCTCAAGGAGACATAGAAGTGGTATTGTAACGCTGATAACGGTGTCATCGCCACTGGCCATGTTGGTGGAGTACTCGAAACAGCGCAACAGGGCACACAGGTCTCGCATGGAGGCCCAGTCATTGGTGGTGAAGTGGTGCTGTTCTGTAGTGCGACTGACCCGTGCGTGCTGCAGCTGAAACTCCACTATGGCCTGCTGCTGCTCGCACAGTCTGTCCAGCATGTGCAAGGTGGAGTTCCACCTGGTGGGCACGTCGCATATGAGGCGGTGAGCGGGAAGGCCGAAGTTACGCTGTAGCGCAGACAGGCGAGCAGCAGCAGGATGTGAACGCCGGAAGCGCGAACAGACGGCCCGCACTTTATGCAGCAGCTCTGACATGTCGGGGTAGTTGTGAATGAACTTCTGCACCACCAAATTCAGCACATGCGCCAAGCAAGGGATGTGCGTCAAATTGGCTAGTCCCAGAGCTGCAACGAGATTTCGCCCATTATCACACACCACCAGGCCGGGCTTGAGGCTCACCGGCAGCAACCACTCGTCGGTCTGTTGTTCTATACCCCGCCACAACTCCTGTGCGGTGTGGGGCCTGTCCCCCAAACATATGAGTTTCAGAATGGCCTGCTGACGTTTACCCCGGGCTGTGCTGAAGTTGGTGGTGAAGGTGTGTGGCTGACTGGATGAGCAGGTGGAAGAAGAGGAGGAGGAAGCCGAGAAGGAGGAGGTGGCAACAGGAGGCAAAGAATGTTGCCCTGCGATCCTTGGCGGCGGAAGGACGTGCGCCAAACAGCTCTCCGCCTGGGGCCCAGCTGCCACTACATTTACCCAGTGTGCAGTTAGGGAGATATAGCGTCCCTGGCCGTGCTTACTGGTCCACGTATCTGTGGTTAGGTGGACCTTGCCACAGATGGCGTTGCGCAGTGCACACTTGATTTTATGGGATACTTGGTTGTGCAGGGAAGGCACGGCTCTCTTGGAGAAGTAGTGCCGGCTGGGAACAACATACTGTGGGACAGCAAGCGACATGAGCTGTTTGAAGCTGTCTGTGTCCACCAGCCTAAATGACAGCATTTCATAGGCCAGTAGTTTAGAAATGCTGGCATTCAGGGCCAGGGATCGAGGGTGGCTAGGTGGGAATTTACGCTTTCTATCAAATGTTTGTGAGATGGAGAGCTGAACGCTGGCGTGTGACATGGTTGAGACGCTTGGTGACGGAGGTGGTGGTGGTGGTGTTGGTGGTACATCCCCTGTTTGCTGGGCGGCAGGTGCCAACGTTCCTCCAGAGGCGGAGGAAGAGGCCGAGGCGGCAGCAGCAGAATAGGCCGAGGCGGCAGCAGCAGAAGAGGTAGCAGGGGGAGCCTGAGTGACTTCCTTGGTTTTAAGGTGTTTACTCCACTGCAGTTCATGCTTTGCATGCAGGTGCCTGGTCATGCAGGTTGTGCTCAGGTTCAGAACGTTAATGCCTCGCTTCAGGCTCTGATGGCACAGCGTGCAAACCACTCGGGTCTTGTCGTCAGCACATTGTTTGAAGAAGTGCCATGCCAGGGAACTCCTTGAAGCTGCCTTTGGGGTGCTCGGTCCCAGATGGCGGCGGTCAGTAGCAGGCGGAGTCTCTTGGCGGCGGGTGTTCTGCTTTTGCCCACTGCTCCCTCTTTTGCTACGCTGTTGGCTCGGTCTCACCACTGCCTCTTCCTCCGAACTGTGAAAGTCAGTGGCACGACCTTCATTCCATGTGGGGTCTAGGACCTCATCGTCCCCTGCATCGTCTTCCACCCAGTCTTGATCCCTGACCTCCTGTTCAGTCTGCACACTGCAGAAAGACGCAGCAGTTGGCACCTGTGTTTCGTCATCATCAGAGACATGCTGAGGTGGTATTCCCATGTCCTCATCATCAGGAAACATAAGTGGTTGTGCGTCAGTGCATTCTATGTCTTTCACCGCTGGGGAAGGGCTAGGTGGATGCCCTTGGGAAACCCTGCCAGCGGAGTCTTCAAACAGCATAAGAGACTGCTGCATAACTTGAGGCTGAGACAGTTTCCCTGGTATGCATGGGGGTGATGTGACAGACTGATGGGGTTGGTTTTCAGGCGCCATCTGTGCGCTTTCTGCAGAAGACTGGGTGGGAGATAATGTGAACGTGCTGGATCCACTGTCGGCCACCCAATTGACTAATGCCTGTACCTGCTCAGGCCTTACCATCCTTAGAACGGCATTGGGCCCCACCATATATCGCTGTAAATTCTGGCGGCTACTGGGACCTGAGGTAGTTGGTACACTAGGACGTGTGGATGTGGCAGAACGGCCACGTCCTCTCCCAGCACCAGAGGGTCCACTAACACCACCACGACCATGTCCACGTCCGCGTCCCTTACTAGATGTTTTTCTCATTGTTATGGTTCACCACAACAACAAATATATTATTTGGCCCAATGTATTGTATTCAAATTCAGCGGGATATAAATTTGAGGCCTAGTATTTAGGCGCTGGGTGACCGGTATGGATTTAGTGACAGAATTAGACTTGGAAATGCACAGAAGCGTGTGTGTGAAGTTATTCTGAATGACCCTATGTGCACCTTCAATATGATCTACCCTTTTAGGGATAGATTTCAAATAGCTCTGATATAGCAGAAACGACTAAATTATGAAATTGCTAAATTGGGAATTGTATTTCAACCCAGAACAAGAAATGTGCTTGAACGGACACTAAATAACTCGCCCAGCTACAGCACTAGGGACAGATTTAGCTGGATATAAATTTGAGGCCTAGTATTTAGGCGCTGGGTGACCGGTATGGATTTAGTGACAGAATTAGACTTGGAAATGCACAGAAGCGTGTGTGTGAAGTTATTCTGAATGACCCTATGTGCACCTTGAATATTATATACCCTTTTAGGGATAGATTTCAAATAGCTCTGATATAGCAGAAACCACTAAATTATGAAATTGCTAAATTGGGAATTGTATTTCAACCCAGAACAAGAAATGTGCTTGAACGGACACTAAATAACTCGCCCAGCTACAGCACTAAGGACAGATTTAGCGGGATATAAATTTGAGGCCTAGTATTTAGGCGCTGGGTGACAGGTATGGGTTTAGTGCCAGAATTAGACTTGGAAATACACAGTAGCGGGTGTGTGTGAAGTTATTCTGAATGACCCAATGTGCACCTTGAATATTATATACCCTTTTAGGGATAGATTTCAAATAGCTCTGATATAGCAGAAACGACTAAATTATGAAATTGCTAAATTGGGAATTGTATTTCAACCCAGAACAAAAAATGTGCTTGAACGGACACTAAATAACTCGCCCAGCTACAGCACTAGGGACAGATTTAGCTGGATATAAATTTGAGGCCTAGTATTTAGGCGCTGGGTGACCGGTATGGATTTAGTGACAGAATTAGACTTGGAAATGCACAGAAGCGTGTGTGTGAAGTTATTCTGAATGACCCTATGTGCACCTTGAATATTATATACCCTTTTAGGGATAGATTTCAAATAGCTCTGATATAGCAGAAACCACTAAATTATGAAATTGCTAAATTGGGAATTGTATTTCAACCCAGAACAAGAAATGTGCTTGAACGGACACTAAATAACTCGCCCAGCTACAGCACTAAGGACAGATTTAGCGGGATATAAATTTGAGGCCTAGTATTTAGGCGGTGGGTGACAGGTATGGGTTTAGTGCCAGAATTAGACTTGGAAATACACAGTAGCGGGTGTGTGTGAAGTTATTCTGAATGACCCAATGTGCACCTTGAATATTATATACCCTTTTAGGGATAGATTTCAAATAGCTCTGATATAGCAGAAACCACTAAATTATGAAATTGCTAAATTGGGAATTGTATTTCAACCCAGAACAAGAAATGTGCTTGAACGGACACTAAATAACTCGCCCAGCTACAGCACTAAGGACAGATTTAGCGGGATATAAATTTGAGGCCTAGTATTTAGGCGCTGGGTGACAGGTATGGGTTTAGTGCCAGAATTAGACTTGGAAATACACAGTAGCGGGTGTGTGTGAAGTTATTCTGAATGACCCAATGTGCACCTTGAATATTATATACCCTTTTAGGGATAGATTTCAAATAGCTCTGATATAGCAGAAACCACTAAATTATGAAATTGCTAAATTGGGAATTGTATTTCAACCTAGAACAAGAAATGTGCTTGAACGGACACTAAATAACTCGCCCAGCTACAGCACTAAGGACAGATTTAGCGGGATATAAATTTGAGGCCTAGTATTTAGGCGCTGGGTGACAGGTATGGGTTTAGTGCCAGAATTAGACTTGGAAATACACAGTAGCGGGTGTGTGTGAAGTTATTCTGAATGACCCAATGTGCACCTTGAATATTATATACCCTTTTAGTGATAGATTTCAAATAGCTCTGATATAGCAGAAACCACTAAATTATGAAATTGCAAAATTGGGAATTGTATTTCAACCCAGAACAAGAAATGTGCTTGAACGGACACTAAATAACTCGCCCAGCTACAGCACTAAGGACAGATTTAGCTGGATATAAATTTGAGGCCTAGTATTTAGGCGCTGGGTGACAGGTATGGGTTTAGTGCCAGAATTAGACTTGGAAATACACAGTAGCGGGTGTGTGTGAAGTTATTCTGAATGACCCAATGTGCACCTTGAATATTATATACCCTTTTAGGGATAGATTTCAAATAGCTCTGATATAGCAGAAACCACTAAATTATGAAATTGCTAAATTGGGAATTGTATTTCAACCCAGAACAAGAAATGTGCTTGAACGGACACTAAATAACTCGCCCAGCTACAGCACTAAGGACAGATTTAGCGGGATATAAATTTGAGGCCTAGTATTTAGGCGCTGGGTGACCGGTATGGATTTAGTGACAGAATTAGACTTGGAAATGCACAGAAGCGTGTGTGTGAAGTTATTCTGAATGACCCTATGTGCACCTTGAATATTATATACCCTTTTAGGGATAGATTTCAAATAGCTCTGATATAGCAGAAACCACTAAATTATGAAATTGCTAAATTGGGAATTGTATTTCAACCCAGAACAAGAAATGTGCTTGAACGGACACTAAATAACTCGCCCAGCTACAGCACTAAGGACAGATTTAGCGGGATATAAATTTGAGGCCTAGTATTTAGGCGCTGGGTGACAGGTATGGGTTTAGTGCCAGAATTAGACTTGGAAATACACAGTAGCGGGTGTGTGTGAAGTTATTCTGAATGACCCAATGTGCACCTTGAATATTATATACCCTTTTAGGGATAGATTTCAAATAGCTCTGATATAGCAGAAACGACTAAATTATGAAATTGCTAAATTGGGAATTGTATTTCAACCCAGAACAAAAAATGTGCTTGAACGGACACTAAATAACTCGCCCAGCTACAGCACTAGGGACAGATTTAGCTGGATATAAATTTGAGGCCTAGTATTTAGGCGCTGGGTGACCGGTATGGATTTAGTGACAGAATTAGACTTGGAAATGCACAGAAGCGTGTGTGTGAAGTTATTCTGAATGACCCTATGTGCACCTTGAATATTATATACCCTTTTAGGGATAGATTTCAAATAGCTCTGATATAGCAGAAACCACTAAATTATGAAATTGCTAAATTGGGAATTGTATTTCAACCCAGAACAAGAAATGTGCTTGAACGGACACTAAATAACTCGCCCAGCTACAGCACTAAGGACAGATTTAGCGGGATATAAATTTGAGGCCTAGTATTTAGGCGGTGGGTGACAGGTATGGGTTTAGTGCCAGAATTAGACTTGGAAATACACAGTAGCGGGTGTGTGTGAAGTTATTCTGAATGACCCAATGTGCACCTTGAATATTATATACCCTTTTAGGGATAGATTTCAAATAGCTCTGATATAGCAGAAACCACTAAATTATGAAATTGCTAAATTGGGAATTGTATTTCAACCCAGAACAAGAAATGTGCTTGAACGGACACTAAATAACTCGCCCAGCTACAGCACTAAGGACAGATTTAGCGGGATATAAATTTGAGGCCTAGTATTTAGGCGCTGGGTGACAGGTATGGGTTTAGTGCCAGAATTAGACTTGGAAATACACAGTAGCGGGTGTGTGTGAAGTTATTCTGAATGACCCAATGTGCACCTTGAATATTATATACCCTTTTAGGGATAGATTTCAAATAGCTCTGATATAGCAGAAACCACTAAATTATGAAATTGCTAAATTGGGAATTGTATTTCAACCTAGAACAAGAAATGTGCTTGAACGGACACTAAATAACTCGCCCAGCTACAGCACTAAGGACAGATTTAGCGGGATATAAATTTGAGGCCTAGTATTTAGGCGCTGGGTGACAGGTATGGGTTTAGTGCCAGAATTAGACTTGGAAATACACAGTAGCGGGTGTGTGTGAAGTTATTCTGAATGACCCAATGTGCACCTTGAATATTATATACCCTTTTAGTGATAGATTTCAAATAGCTCTGATATAGCAGAAACCACTAAATTATGAAATTGCAAAATTGGGAATTGTATTTCAACCCAGAACAAGAAATGTGCTTGAACGGACACTAAATAACTCGCCCAGCTACAGCACTAAGGACAGATTTAGCTGGATATAAATTTGAGGCCTAGTATTTAGGCGCTGGGTGACAGGTATGGGTTTAGTGCCAGAATTAGACTTGGAAATACACAGTAGCGGGTGTGTGTGAAGTTATTCTGAATGACCCAATGTGCACCTTGAATATTATATACCCTTTTAGGGATAGATTTCAAATAGCTCTGATATAGCAGAAACCACTAAATTATGAAATTGCTAAATTGGGAATTGTATTTCAACCCAGAACAAGAAATGTGCTTGAACGGACACTAAATAACTCGCCCAGCTACAGCACTAGGGACAGATTTAGCTGGATATAAATTTGAGGCCTAGTATTTAGGCGCTGGGTGACCGGTATGGGTTTAGTGACAGAATTAGACTGGGATATGGCCAAAAAATAAACAGACTATTGCTGGTTAAATGCACTTGGTGTGACAGCTTCACCCTGATGTAGGCTTTAGCCAAAAAACAACCACACCATTGAGGGTTAAATGCACTTGGTGACAGGCGCAGCTTGCCCCTGATTTAGTATATGGCCAAAAAATGAACAGACTATTGCTGGTTAAATGCACTTGGTGTGACAGCTTCACCCTGATGTAGGCTTTAGCCAAAAAACAACCACACCATTGAGGGTTAAATGCACTTGGTCGCAGCTTGTGCTGGCGCACCACAAGACACAAAATGGCCGCCGATCACCCCAGAAAAATGTCACTGACAAACGGTCTGTGCAGCCTAAAAACAGTGAGCAATTGAGGATCAGCAGCTCAATGATCCACAGCTGCAGATCGATCAGTTAATCAAGTCCTTTGGAAGAGTTAATCTGCCTAATCTCGCCCTACTGTCGCAGCCGCAACCTCTCCCTACGCTAATCAGAGCAGAGTGACGGGCGGCGCTATGTGACTCCAGCTTAAATAGAGGCTGGGTCACATGGTGCTCTGGCCAATCACAGCCATGCCAATAGTAGGCATGGCTGTGATGGCCTCTTGGGGCAAGTAGTATGACGCTTGTTGATTGGCTGCTTTGCAGCCTTTCAAAAAGCGCCAAGAAAGCGTCACAAAAGCGCGAAGAAAGCGACGAACACCGAACCCGAACCCGGACTTTTACGAAAATGTCCGGGTTCGGGTCCGTGTCACGGACACCCCAAAATTCGGTACGAACCCGAACTATACAGTTCGAGTTCGCTCATCCCTAATCATAATGTTTCCGCGGCTCAAAATGTGACCAATGGTTTTGCTGATCTCCGCTTGTTAATATGTGAAGAGTCTAATAACGACCTGGAGCTCCCGATCCCCGTCATCTGAGGCATTAAAACAACGCTCAAAACCAGCAACCAAGTGTGAAAGCCATTAGCAGCAGTTACCAGACAACGACCCGACTGTCCATTAACAATCCTGATGACTGTCACACTTCGCCAGACCTGTCTCTCTCTGATCTGTGAGACCCGTCACAGCGGAAAGAGACAAAGTAACAGAAGAAAAGTTTCACTTGTGTATCTTTACCTCACTTTATATAAAACTTCTGACACCACCTGGAGGATGTAAATCCAGGGTATTGTGTACAATGAGACCCCCCTGATGGCTAAAGAAAAGGGTCCACAGAGCCCCCGCTGTTCCAGACACTGACAGACTTACAGCACAACGTACTGACTTTCTTCACCTCCTACTTATCAATCCTAGAACTTTCCAGAGTCAAGCTACAAAGAACATCTGCCACAACTGTATAACTAGAGAACGGCTTAAAGGGAACCTGTCACCAGGATTTTGTGTATAGAGCTGAGGACATGGGCTGCTAGATGGCCGCTAGCACATCCGCAATACCCAGTCCCCATAGCTCTGTGTGCTTTTATTGTGTAAAAAAACAGATACATATGCAAAATAACCTGAGAAGAATCCTGTCCCTGATTCATCTCACGTACAGGACTCATCTCAGGGTAATTTGCATATGTTTCAAATAGTTTTTTTACACAATAAAAGCACACAGAGCTTTGGGGACTGGGTATTGCAGATGTGCTAGTGGCCATCTAGCAGCCCATGTCCTCAGCTCTATACACAAAATCCCGGTGACAGGTTCCCTTTAAAAAATAAAGCAGTAGTAGGAGCAGTATTATAGTAGTTATATTCTTGTACATAGGAGGCAGTATTATAGTAGTTATATTCTTGTACATAGGAGCAGTATTATAGTAGTTATATTCTTGTACATAGGAGCAGTATTATAGTAGTTATATTCTTGTACATAGGAGCAGTATTATAGTAGTTATATTCTTGTACATAGGAGCAGTATTATAGTAGTTATATTCTTGTACATAGGAGCAGTATTATAGTAGGTATATTCTTGTACATAGGAGCAGTATTATAGTAGTTACATTCTTGTACATAGGAGCAGTATTATAGTAGTTGTATTCTGGTACATAGGAGCAGTATTATAGTAGTTATATTCTTGTACATAGGAGCAGTATTATAGTAGTTATATTCTTGTACATAGGAGGCAGTATTATAGTAGTTATATTCTTGTACATAGGAGCAGTATTATAGTAGTTATATTCTTGTACATAGGAGCAGTATTATAGTAGTTATATTCTTGTACATAGGAGGCAGTATTATTGTAGTTATATTCTTGTACATAGGAGCAGTATTATAGTAGGTATATTCTTGTACATAGGAGCAGTATTATAGTAGTTACATTCTTGTACATAGGAGCAGTATTATAGTAGTTGTATTCTGGTACATAGGAGCAGTATTATAGTAGTTATATTCTTGTACATAGGAGCAGTATTATAGTAGTTATATTCTTGTACATAGGAGGCAGTATTATAGTAGTTATATTCTTGTACATAGGAGCAGTATTATAGTAGTTATATTCTTGTACATAGGAGCAGTATTATAGTAGTTATATTCTTGTACATAGGAGCAGTATTATAGTAGTTATATTCTTGTACATAGGAGGCAGTATTATAGTAGTTATATTCTTGTACATAGGAGCAGTATTATAGTAGTTATATTCTTGTACATAGGAGCAGTATTATAGTAGTTATATCCTTGTACATAGGAGCAGTATTATAGTAGTTATATTCTTGTACATAGGAGCAGTATTATAGTAGTTATATTCTTGTACATAGGAACAGTATTATAGCAATTATATTCTTGTACATAGGAGCAGTATTATAGTAGTTATATTCTTGTATATAGGAGCAGTATTATAGTAGTTATATTCTTGTACATAGGAGCAGTATTATAGTAGTTATATTCTTGTACATAGGAGCAGTATTATAGTAGTTATATTCTTGTACATAGGAGCAGTATTATAGTAGTTATATTCTTGTACATAGGAGCAGTATTATAGTAGTTATATTCTTGTACATAGGAGCAGTATTATAGTAGTTATATTCTTGTACATAGGAGCAGTATTATAGTAGTTATATTCTTGTACATAGGAGCAGTATTATAGTAGTTATATTCTTGTACATAGGAGCAGTATTATAGTAGTTATATTCTTGTACATAGGAGCAGTATTATAGTAGTTATATTCTTGTACATAGGAGCAGTATTATAGTAGTTATATTCTTGTACATAGGAGCAGTATTATAGTAGTTATATTCTTGTACATAGGAGCAGTATTATAGTAGTTATATTCTTGTACATAGAAGCAGTATTATAGTAGTTATATTCTTGTACATAGGAGCAGTATTATAGTAGTTATATTCTTGTACATAGGAGCAGTATTATAGTAGTTATATTCTTGTACATAGGAGCAGTGTTATAGTAGTTATATTCTTGTACATAGGAACAGTATTATAGTAGTTATATTCTTGTACATAGGAGCAGTATTATAGTAATTATATTCTTGTACATAGGAGCAGTATTATAGTAGTTATATTCTTGTATATAGGAGCAGTATTATAGTAGTTATATTCTTGTACATAGGAACAGTATTATAGTAGTTATATTCTTGTACATAGGAGCAGTATTATAGTAGTTATATTCTTGTACATAGGAACAGTATTATAGTAGTTATATTCTTGTACATAGGAGCAGTATTGTAGTAGTTATATTCTTGTACATAGGAGCAGTATTATAGTAGTTATGTTCTTGTACATAGGAGCAGTATTATAGTAGTTATATTCTTGTACATAGGAGCAGTATTATAGTAGTTATATTCTTGTACATAGGAGCACTATTATAGTAGTTATATTCTTGTAAATAGGAACAGTATTATAGTAGTTATATTCTTGTACATAGGAGCAGTATTATAGTAGTTATATTCTTGTACATAGGAGCAGTATTATAGTAGTTATATTCTTGTACATAGGAGCAGTATTATAGTAGTTATATTCCTGTACATAGGAGCAGTATTATAGTAGTTATATTCTTGTACATAGGAGCAGTATTATAGTAGTTATATTCTTGTACATAGGAGCAGTATTATAGTAGTTATATTCTTGTACATAGGAGCAGTATTATAGTAGTTATATTCTTGTACATAGGAGCAGTAGTTATAGTAGTTATATTCTTGTACATAGGAACAGTATTATAGTAGTTATATTCTTGTACATAGGAGCAGTATTATAGTAGTTATATTCCTTGTACATAGGAGCAGTATTTTAGTAGTTATATTCTTGTACATAGGAGCAGTATTTAGTAGTTATATTCTTGTACATAGGAGCAGTATTATAGTAGTTATATTCTTGTACATAGGAGCAGTATTATAGTAGTTATATTCTTGTACATAGGAGCAGTATTATAGTAGTTATATTCTTGTACATAGGAGCAGTATTATAGTAGTTATATTCTTGTACATAGGAGCAGTATTATAGTAGTTATATTCTTGTACATAGGAGCAGTATTATAGTAGTTATATTCTTGTACATAGGATGCAGTATTATAGTAGTTATATTCTTGTACATAGGAGCAGTATTATGGTAGTTATATTCTTGTACATGGGAGCAGTATTATAGTAGTTATATTCTTGTACATGGGAGCAGTATTATAGTAGTTATATTCTTGTACATAGGGAGCAGTATTATAGTAGTTATATTCTTGTACATAGGAGGCAGTATTATAGTAGTTATATTCTTGTACATAGAAGCAGTATTATAGCAGTTATATTCTTGTACATAGGAGCAGTATTATAGTAGTTATATTCTTGTACATAGGAGCAGTATTATAGTAGTTATTTTTTGTACATAGGAGCAGTATAATAGTAGTTATATTCTTGTACATAGGAACAGTATTATAGCAATTATATTATTGTACATAGAAGCCGTATTATAGTAGTTATATTCTTGTACATAGGAGGCAGTATTATAGTAGTTATATTCTTGTACATAGGAGGCAGTATTATAGTAGTTATATTCTTGTACATAGGAGCAGTATTATAGTAGTTATATTCTTGTACATAGAAGCAGTATTATAGCAGTTATATTCTTGTACATAGGAGCAGTATTATAGTAGTTATATTCTTGTACATAGGAGCAGTATTATAGTAGTTATTTTTTTGTACATAGGAGCAGTATAATAGTAGTTATATTCTTGTACATAGGAACAGTATTATAGCAATTATATTATTGTACATAGAAGCCGTATTATAGTAGTTATATTCTTGTACATAGGAGGCAGTATTATAGTAGTTATATTCTTGTACATAGGAGGCAGTATTATAGTAGTTATATTCTTGTACATAGGAGCAGTATTATAGTAGTTATATTCTTGTACATAGAAGCAGTATTATAGCAGTTATATTCTTGTACATAGGAGCAGTATTATAGTAGTTATATTCTTGTACATAGGAGCAGTATTATAGTAGTTATTTTTTTGTACATAGGAGCAGTATAATAGTAGTTATATTCTTGTACATAGGAACAGTATTATAGCAATTATATTATTGTACATAGAAGCCGTATTATAGTAGTTATATTCTTGTACATAGGAGGCAGTATTATAGTAGTTATATTCTTGTACATAGGAGGCAGTATTATAGTAGTTATATTCTTGTACATAGGAGGCAGTATTATAAGAGTTATATTCTTGCATGTAGTGGTAACATTTCTTAGGTATATTTTTCTAGGAGGTTATGCTGCAGTTTACTATTACAGGAGAACTCTCTCTTCGGGGTCAGCAGATCTAATCTTTTCTGAGACATTTTGGAGGTCATTTATTAAGACAGGCGTTTTAGACGCCGGTCTTAATAACCCCTATATCTGGCAGTGGATCAGCCGAAATTATGAAGAGGCACCGGCCTCCATATAACGTCGGCACATCCAGCACCATTCTAAATTATGGACCGCTTCCTTGTTGTTTTACATTTAAACCATTTTCTAAGCCTAAAACAGGTGTAGAAAATGATGAATGAGACGTGCCCGCGGTCCCCCACCCCCTTCCCCGTTCACACCACGCCCACTGTTGTAGACCTGGCGTGATAATAAATGACCCTCTTTGTCTTTCTGTATTTACAGCTGCAGATTTTTCAGCAGATTATCGCTAACGAGCGTTAGTGTGAACGCTCATTAGCAAGTATCTTGCAATGCCCACTAACGTAAGGCCTCCGTGCTGTGGACCGCAAATTGTTTTCCGCAATGCACGGGCACTGAACGTGGGACTTCATGCGGATCGCGGACCCATTTATTTGAATAGGGTCCACGATCCGCACCCTACGGTCCGCACCGCAAAAAAGTAGTGCATGCACTACTTTTTGGCGGTGCGGAGGCACGTACAGTAAACCCACGGAAGCACTTCCTAGTGCTACCGTGGGCTTCCGATCCGTGCCTCCGTTCCGCATCTCCCAGATTGCGGACCCATTGAAGTAAATGGGTCCGCGATCTGTGATGCAGGATGCACGCGGCTGGTGCAGTGTATTGCGGACCCGCCGTATGCGGGACGCAATACGGCCACGGCCGGGCAACGGTCATGTGCATGAGCCCTAATACTGCTGCCGATTGTCCGATGAATGAGAAAATGCTCGTTCATCAGGCAATTGTGCTTTTTTAAACACGCTTAAAAGTCATCGTTTTCCGGCGGCAGATCGTGCTGTATTATTACGATCTGCCACCGGCAAACCAATAGACAGCATGGGGACGCGCGATGACATAGCGGTCATTCCTTTCCATGCTACGGAGAGGATCTCTGCATGTAATAGCAGCAGTCTCCTCCGCTAGCTAGTAAGGGATTGTCGGGAGAACGCTTCCCTCCCGACCGTCGCTTGCTCAATTGGCCTCTGTAATACAGGTTTTAGCCGTGTTTTCTAGATCGCGTCCTGCTTTGGTAGCTGCATGAATAATGTCTGGCGTTGTTCTGCAAATTCTCAGGACTGTGAATGGAAATAATTCCGCATTATCTTATCACCTCTGTGTTAGACTTTCACTACCTCGGGCACCGGGATACCAGAGGTCTGCAGCACATCTACTAATTACACCTCCACCAAACAAAACTTCCAGTTCAGCGATGGAATCTGAAGAATGTTGTCTATTCTGAGGAGTAAGGATGGGGAGGTCTCCAAGGTGCAGAAGAACCTCTCCTAGATAAACATGAGCTTTTACACATAATGACTAAAGAAAAATTCCTTTTGCTTAAAATGGAGCTCAGCGCGATCACAGATATTAAATCTGATGCCCATCGAAGCAGTAAGCTAATAGGGTATTTATTACCTATGACATACTCGCCTCTGTCAGGATGGATTAAACTGGACCTCGGGTGGTCCCAGCTTCATGAATCGAGCAATGATCTGTCCCCAAATGTAATAATGCTAAATTTATTATAAACCCAAATTCCTAGGTTTTAGAGAAACATTGCTACATTGTACTCTGTGCCGGAAGGAGGCGGAGCATGACACAGGGATTGAGCAACAACTTCTTTGCTATGCTCCACGCCCTTGGGACATAAAACAGCGCATAAACTTGTCTGGAGTGTTCCTTTAAGTATTTTTTATTTTATTTTTTTGCTTGTAACAGTAGCAAATGGAGGTATTAGGTGGTTTAAAAAAAATAATCAATTTCTTTACAGACCTAGTTTCAATTGCCATTTTAGTCCACATTTCCATCACATGATCAGTTTTCACTTTTCTTTATTTACCGGACCGTTTCTTAATGCATCTCTCACATGGATGGCCTCTGTCACCGCATCTTCCTAAATCTCCACTTAATCACAGATCGGTTGCTGTTCCGCTCTTTGCCTGTAGGGGCAACATACTAAAGTCTGAGCAGAGCAGCTGACTGTAATCCCAGCCGGTTTTATATTATTTGAATGAAGATATTTTAGAGGTCATCTGCTCCTTGGATGACCCAAAAATCTTTGGTTAATGTTAACCTTTTTCCATTTACCTGGGGAAAAGATGGCACTATGGGAGGAACGTGGCCTGATCTGGCGAATCACGTTACATCATGTAAATAGCCAGATGCCAATGCGTCTCTTACATCCCAGCATAATTTTAGGGTGCCAATGGGTTGTCATTGGAGCAGAGTGTGTAAAAATGTCTCCCATGTCTGTCAGCTTAATGGGAGGCCTATCGGTACTTCTTAAGAGACATAATACACTGCATTAAAGTACTTATGTATTGCAGTTTATTATATTAGTAATTGAGATCCCTAGTGGTAATACACTTAAAGATGTAATAAAAAAATAATGAAATAGTTTAGAAATGTAAAATAAAGCACAAAAATGATTTTCCTTGTTAAAAATGCAATGTTTTGTAAAAGAATAAAATAAAAACAGTTACATAATTGATATTGCTGTGTCCATGTAATGACTGTAGATAGGGACAGACAAGGATAGTGAGTAAGGCTAGTACCCAGCCTGCTTTCCCTACCTACTTGCAGTACAAGCCCTAGATAGCTAGACTGCAACAGTTCGATGGTCCCTACCATATATAAGTGCAGAGATGGACTACCAAAGAAAAACACAATATGGAGTAGTATGCTAGTGGATCAAAACCAGTCATGCTGCGCAGTACCAAACGAGAGACAAAGAGTGGTTAGTAGATAATCCAAGATCAGATCCAGGCGGACTCCGCAGTATCAAACAAGAGACAGAGTGTGTTCAGAAGACAAGCCAGGGTCAGAAGCACAAGAAATCAAAATAAGTACTGGAGCAAGAACGAGGCACGCAGCTTGTGAGTTGGAGGCGATCACTGGCACCAGTGTATGGCCAGGAAGGGATTTAAATAGAGCACTACGTCCCTGGATCAGAACCCGACAGGTCCATGACTCAGCGCTCCATTAGTGAGAAACACTAGCACACAGTAATCGAGCAGCTGAGCAATCAGCCCATTGCTAATCTCCCCCAACACACGCCTGCTGTGGGGAGAAACACTGCATTGCATCCCATTGCTAAGGATGCTGTTGCGTCACCAGGCGGTGTGGCTCAGCAGCGCGTCTCTGCTGACGTGGTTGTGGCGAGGCTGAGGATCGCACCGCTGAAGCCTGGATAAGTAGGTTTGTTACAGTCCTTATGACCTCAACTATTGCATTATCCAGTTATTTGCCCTCATGGAGAATGCCGTAACAAAAAGGAATTAAAAATAAAGTGAAATAAAACAAAAAATATATATATTTTGGGCTTAGCTTGCCTAAAAAGTGATTTAAAAGTCTTATGTGCCCCAAAAAAGGTACCAATAAAAAACCACAGCTCGCCCCAAAAAACAAACCCATCACACAGCTCCATTAATGAAAAAAATAACAAAAAGTTATGATTTTTATTTTTTTTTGCAAAAATGTTTATTCCAAAATGATGCCACTAAAAAAATACAGCTCGTCCCAATAAAAAGAAGCCCTCGCACAGTTTGGTGAAAGGACAAATAAAAATGTTGTGGTTCTTTGAATTCGACAAAGAAAAAGTTTGGCGAAAAAAAAAAAAATTGGTCCATAAAGGGTCAATGTTATATAGACATGAACTGGAAGTGACTCATGGATCCAACCAGATTCCAGCCTGACATCAAAGAACTAGTCCTTATCATTCGCTCCAAGTGATGTTTGCTCTTTCTATTATTAACAGAAGTGCAACTATAAATGTAGTAATCACCCAGGAAGCAGAGAGGCCTGGAGCCCAGAGGGTTAAATAAAGCTACACCAAAACAATTAAGTCACTTGTGGCTTCTGTTCAGGGTGAAAATCCATTAAATCGGTCATTTTGTTTCTCTTTTGTTTCTTAGGTTCCATCACCTGTTTTGTTGGTGCCTTTTACACAGAGAGATATCTACCAAGAAAGAGAACCATTTCGCCTTTGCCACCTATTGGAAGTTGCTCTCTATTAGTCAAGACCCAACTATCCAACAGGCCTTGGGATTTGACAAGGGAATATAGCCAAGCCAGACATTCCTCTCTAGACAGTTGTTTGGGGGTGCTTGCCCTCATCAGTACTGAGTAGGATGCTGGTTGGGGCCCTGCCTAAGCTGCTTCCAAGGCATCTCACTCGAGATGCCAGAATCCTACTCTGTAATGAAAAAGGTACTGAAAAAGTAAAAATGTCTGTCAGTGCCACCATGAGCATGGCAAAATTCTTTCAATTGTTGTATGACCTCCCCTCCCTAAAAAAAGGGAAAAAGTGAGGCATGCCTGTCACCATGGAGTCTTAGGCTTATTAAAAATAGTCACCAGAGGGTCATTATCAACGCTCATTAGTATTTCGTATTTTTCGGCATTACTGTGACTGTACAACTGATGAGAGATGGCATCAGTCATTGTGCCGCTGAAGCCTGAATCATTTCAGATTTCCTACAAAACAGATGCAACAATGAGTGTTGTTTGGGTGTCAACCTCCTATTATTGGATAGCACCACCCAAAGGGCAATTCATTTTATTAGCTGAGGTTCAGAGATTCCAGATCTTGATTATTAAAAAAGTCAAGATCACATTAACTAACTAACTTAGGAGCAGGGTTTCGGGGGTACTATCTTGCAGAGAGTGCCTTAATTATTGAGAGACTATTAAAAGTCCATACCATGCTCCTCTGAAACTCTGGGAAGAAGGGATGCAAATGAGCTCTTAGCAAGATCTGCCTCTGATGCCACCAGATGTAAGGCAGCTATCCATCCTAGCTTAGTAACAATTATGGCTCATCCAAGCGCAGTTGGTCTGTCAATAAGTGGCTTCCAGACACCTCTTGTAACTGGTATCGTAGGGGTGACCACTGGATCTGACTGGTTGTAATCCAACTTGTTGAATCCAAGTTTTTACTGATTGAAATCTTAAAGAGGACCTTTCACTAGTGAAAGGTCCTCTTTAAGTTTGTTTCTGTAGATGTTAGATTGTCCGTCGATCCTGGTGAAGTACTGTATGTGGTATCGGCAAAAAAAAAAAAAATGTCCTGTTTATGGTCAAGTTCACCCTCTACTGCAGTACACTGGACCCATCAGAATTAATTCTGGAGCACACACAGTGAAAGTAACCCTTGCTGGTATCATTACCGAACCATATCATGAACCAATCATTTTTAGAGGGATTAGAAATAAATATCCAAAAATATATGTTTTAATCCATTAACTCCTTGTTGTCCGCTCCTTTTGTATTGATGGCCTCCACCTCGCAGACTTGGGCAGACTAGATGGACCAAATGGTTCTTATCTGCCGACACATTCTATGTTTCTATGTTTCTGTCATTCAGCTCTTCTGCAGTAGCTCCAGCACTCCCTTAAATTATTGCAGATTGTAATCTCTTTCGGGGAGGGTTTTCCCCCCTCTCTGTACCAGCTCCGACCACTACACAATGGACATGAAGATCCTGTGTCTCCTTAAAACACAGGAGATAATCTCACAGAGGTTAATCGGGTGCAGGGTGTCAAACCCCTACAGATCAGATATTGATGGCCTGTCCAGAGGAGAGGCCATCAATATAAAAGGAGTTGACATCCCCTTTGATGAGCCTGCCAATTATCCATAGTTTTCCATCAACATAGCATAAGTACAGAAGTACAGACAAGTATTTTTCACACCAGTTTATGTATAATACAAAGAAGTAGCCGGCCTCCAGCGATAGTATGACAAGATGAACGAGCAAGTGGATTGTTTTTATTTTATTACTCACAAGTCAGAAAAGATGCTGAGAGTGGTCCCCGTTCAGGTCTCTGAATCTTTGGGCAGGTCGGATTCTGTTGGCAGTGATGCTGCGGATGGTGTTTGTGATGTTCTCCTTGAGTTCCTCCAGGGGATGTGGATTGCTAGCGGACACTTTCTGGTTTAAATTTCCTCACAGATAAAAATCTCATGTGGACGAGTCTGGGGAACATTGTGACCATCACCCTTCGCTCACAGTTCGCTCCTTCGTAAACAGCTCATGACCCCGTCCAATGAGCTCCGTGAAGTGCGACATGGTGCCCAATCTTGTCGGAAAAAGCAGGATTTTTTTTCTTCTGGTGTTTGTTGGTTGTAAAACTGTTCAGATATGTCCAGGTAAATTGCGGTATTCACAGTTAATTTAAATTGGGCCCACTGTTCGTGTTCCTGACACTGCGCACCAAAACCCAATTTTCTGGTCGTGAAGTGGTGTTTTGAAAAAGAAATGGGGGTTTTGAGCGGACGAGTACCTCATATTCTGGTAATTTATGTGACCTGATAAATTAAACCAAGCTTCATCTCTCATGAAGTCCAGCAATGGGTAAAAATTAGAGATGAGCGAATAGTTGAAAAGTTAAATTTGGCTGATTCGCCGAATTTTACAAATAAATTTGCTTCGTGACTAATTACTTCGGCACAAATCAAATTTTTTGTAAGTAGCGGGTGAAATGACATGTAGCTGAAATGATAGCGCCGCCCCCGTCATTGAACCCCTAAGATGCCGTGTTCTTACATGATTGCGGCATCTGTGTAAAAACAGTGTAAAATTGACAATAAAAAAATAATGTAATCAAAATTACCGCCTCCATTTGCTCGCGATGGGCCGGCCGCCGCCATTTTGCTTGAAGATCTGGAGCGAAATCTTGTGCGGCGCAAGATTACGTCATCATGCTGGCCGGTACAACGCATGGGATTTCGTCCGAGATCTTCAATCAAGATGGAGGCTGGCGGCCCGTCGCGAGCAAATGGAGGAGGTAAGTTAGAATTTTTTAGTTTTTTACACTATTTGAGGTTAAATCGATTCGCTGACACGAAGCACGAGGAAATTCGGCTTCGAGGCGAATCGAATTTATTCTGAAATTCGGATTCACTCATCTCTAGTCAAAATGTCTGTCAGCACTCATAGTCAGCAGCCAAGTCCAGTAGTTTCCGCGTTTAGCTTTGTTGGACTCTTTCAGTTCCTGCACGTTATTCGGTACGGATTCAGGTTCAGAGATCTCAGCACGTTGTTCATGATACACCAACTTGCTGAGACAGTCTTCGAGTTGATTTTTGGGGGCTACTTGCAATCTGCTGCTGAATTCCATGCACAACGTCCGCTGTCCTGATTTACTATTAGACAGTTAGATTTGGAGATATTGGAGGCCGGATACTTTTTGGTGGGCCGCCCTGTATAATGTACACGTGTTGTATGCATTTTTTTGTGGGGTGGAACAGGAAAAAAAAGCTAAAAGGGGTTGGCCACTTTCTGGTTACTGTTGATCAATGTGTTTGGAGGATGATTATGTGGTACTTACTAATATGGTCTTTGTAGATATTCTGCACCATTTGCTTTATTTCATAAGGAATTCTCCCTTGGTGGCCAAGACTTTTGTAATGTCCATAAAATGGCTGCTGACGTCAGGTCATGTGACCAGGAAAATCACTCAGTCTCCTCTATTCAAATACACAGCACATATTGCAAGTGGAGGAGGCTGAGTGACGTGACTGGGGTTATTTTTGCCTGGTCACATGACCCTCTATCAACAGCCATCTTGTGGAAAGTTCTCCTATGTGGACAGCACAGAAGATTTCCCCAACAAAGGACATGAAATATAGTAAACGGCACAGAAAATCAACATTAATAAGTGTCATATAGTCATCTTACCTACACATTGGTCAAAAGTAGTCAGAACGTGGACAACCCCTTTAATCCATTGTTTTTCGGAATTGTTGCTTCTGTGGAAGTAAAGATAATATGATAAGCAATTCTGTAGGTCGGTACAGTAACATGATGCCACATGTATATGTTTTTATGCAGTGATTAAAATTTCTTAACATAAAAAAAAAAAACAGAACTTTATTTTTTTCAGTCGACGGAGCTGTATGAAAGCTTCTTCTTTTATTCAGGGTGAGCTGTAGATGTTACTGGTACCATTCTGGGGTACATATGATATTTTTATCATCTTTTATTCCACTATTTTTAAAGATGTCAAGGTGACCAAAAAACCCAAAAGGCATGAATTTTTATGTGCGGAAAAGGTTTGTTTTTAACATAGTATTTGTGGAGTTTTATAGTTTTAGAAAATGTGTTCAACTTTTTTCTTATAGAAGACTTGAACATGTAGTTGCTGAGTGTAGTGAAAGTACTTAGGCTGGTTTCACACTAGGGTTTAATATAGCGTGCCGGAGATGTCTGCTCCCGCCACTGCTGAATGCTACCGGACACTCGCCAGAACTATTCACTATATTGGGGACCGGCAGAGATCCGGCCGCAACCCGACAAACATGGCAGAATCGGCTGGATGAAAACTGGTGCACGTGCAGCGTCCCACTCAAGTAACCGTGGGCCCCGCAAACATGTTTTTGTTATGTATTAATGTCATGTGATATGCCTGTATTTAGTATTTTATCTCCTGTCATATTCTCCATGTCACAATGTGATTTTACATGCAAGTATCCCTTATACAGGCCTAGTCAGGGTGCACTACACTCGATTCTCCACAGGATGGAGCAGTGTCAGTGTGAATAAATAGCTTAGGGCTCTTTCACACCTGCGTTCTTTTCTTCCGGCATAGAGTTCCGTCGTCGGGGCTCTATGCCGGAAGAATCCTGATCAGTTTTATCCTAATGCATTCTGAATGGAGTGAAATCCGTTCAGGATGTCTTCAGTTCCGGAACGGAACGTTTTTTGGCCGGAGAAAATACCGCAGCATGCTGCGCTTTTTGCTCCGGCCCAAAAAACTGAAGACTTGCCGCAAGGCCGGATCCGGAATGAATGCCCATTGAAAGGCATTGATTCGTATCCGGCCTTAAGCTAAACGTCGTTTCGGCGCATTGCCGGATCCGACGTTTAGCTTTTTCTGAATGGTTACCATGGCTGCCGAGACGCTAAAGTCCTGGCAGCCATGGTAAAGTGTAGCGGGGAGCGGGGGAGCAGCATACTTACCGTCCGTGCGGCTCCCGGGGCGCTCCAGAGTGACGTCAGGGCACCCCAAGCGCATGGATCACGTGATCACATGGCACGTCATCCATGCGTATGGGGCGCTCTGACGTCACTCTGGAGCGCCCGGGAGCCGCACGGATGGTAAGTATACCGCTCCCCCGCTCCCCACTACTACTATGGCAACCAGGACTTTAATAGCGTCCTGGCTGCCATAGTAACACTGAACGCATTTTGAAGACAGATCCGTCTTCAAATGCTTTCAGTACACTTGCGTTTTTCCGGATCCGGCGTGTAATTCCGGCAAGTGGAGTACACGCCGGATCCGGACAATGCAAGTGTGAAAGAGGCCTTAGCTCAGACCTAGGTTAGGCTGTGCAGTGCAGTCCTGTGCAGTCATGTGCCGTGTGTGCAGTCCTGTGCAGTCATGTGCCGTGTGTGCAGTCCTGTGCAGTCATGTGCCGTGTGTGCAGTCCAGTGCAGTCATGTGCCGTGTGTGCAGTCCTGTGCAGTCCTGTGCAGTCCTGTGCAGTCATGTGCCGTGTGTGCAGTCCTGTGCAGTCATGTGCCGTGTGTGCAGTCCAGTGCAGTCATGTGCCGTGTGTGCAGTCCTGTGCAGTCATGTGCCGTGTGTGCAGTCCTGTGCAGTCATGTGCCGTGTGTGCAGTCCTGTGCAGTCCTGTGCAGTCATGTGCCGTGTGTGCAGTCCAGTGCAGTCATGTGCCGTGTGTGCAGTCCTGTGCAGTCATGTGCCGTGTGTGCAGTCCTGTGCAGTCATGTGCCGTGTGTGCAGTCCTGTGCAGTCATGTGCCGTGTGTGCAGTCCTGTGCAGTCATGTGCCGTGTGTGCAGTCCTGTGCAGTCATGTGCCGTGTGTGCAGTCCTTTGCAGTCATGTGCCGTGTGTGCAGTCATGTGCCGTGTGTGAAGTCCTGTGCAGTCATGTGCCGTGTGTGCAGTCCTGTGCAGTCATGTGCCGTGTGTGCAGTCATGTGCCGTGTGTGAAGTCCTGTGCAGTCATGTGCCGTGTGTGCAGTCCTGTGCAGTCATGTGCCGTGTGTGCAGTCCTGTGCAGTCATGTGCCGTGTGTGCAGTCATGTGCAGTCATGTGCCGTGTGTGCAGTCCTGTGCAGTCATGTGCCGTGTGTGCAGTCCTGTGCAGTCATGTGCCGTGTGTGCAGTCCTGTGCAGTCATGTGCCGTGTGTGCAGTCCTGTGCAGTCATGTGCCGTGTGTGCAGTCATGTGCAGTCATGTGCCGTGTGTGCAGTCCTGTGCAGTCATGTGCCGTGTGTGCAGTCCTGTGCAGTCATGTGCCGTGTGTGCAGTCCTGTGCAGTCATGTGCCGTGTGTGCAGTCCTGTGCAGTCATGTGCCGTGTGTGCAGTCCTGTGCAGTCATGTAGCGTGTGTTCAGTCCTGTGCAGTCATGTGCCGTGTGTGCAGTCCAGTGCAGTCATGTGCCGTGTGTGCAGTCATGTGCCGTGTGTGCAGTCCTGTGCAGTCATGTAGCGTGTGTTCAGTCCTGTGCAGTCATGTGCCGTGTGTGCAGTCATGTGCCGTGTGTGCAGTCATGTGCAGTTGTGTCCCCTGCAAAGTCTGGCATACCGCACGTGCAGCGGTTTACATCTGGCCATTTCTCTGCATATTTGCCGGGTTGCGGCCGGATCTTTCTTTGAAGATCTGGTCGCAACCTGGATGGCAATGCTGTAGTGTCCAACAATTCCAGATTGCAGAAAGATCTAAAAGCGCTAGCCTAGGATATCAGTTTGACCATCTTAGTACCTCCAGCGGTCAGGACAACGCCTTGGCACTCTGCAGTGACAGGGTCTGCGGGACAAAAGGACAGAAGAAGCTCCCACCGATGGGCAACCACTCACAGGCCACAGTTGCCATTGACCCACTCTGGACGGAGCCGCCTCCATTTCCACAGTGGCTATACTTTCACACAGCCTGTTCCATTGAACTCCATGGGACCTACAGAGGGAGCTGAAAAGGCAAGGAGAGCAAATAATTAAAGGGACAGCACATATCAGACTTTTTGGTATTTACTATGAAACTATTTACAAAAACATAAAATAAATTGCCAAGAGAACAAACTGTAATTATTTCTACAGCATAAGCAGGTGTCCCCCAGGGTGCTCGGGTGGTGCGCGAGCCCACAGAAGGCGATATAAAAGGCAGCATCCTTTAACGACAATGGATGATGTCCCTAACGAATACCGAAATCACGAGTTGTATCTTACACAGGGGAAAAATAGGAGACTTTGATCAGTCATAATGAGTAACATGACTTACATGATTGGAATAAATCACAGGAAACTTTTTAAAATGACTTTTCTCTGTTTTAGGAGATTTTTTCATTTCAGTTTATTATTATTCATATCTCTGAAAAAAGTTTTAATTGTTCAAGGTCGTGAACATTTCATTATGTGATCTCACTGGAAATAGACGTTTTTCAATTAGGATACTAATTAGAACCATACTTTATAACACGTCACCCCATTTCTGTCATGAATTTGGATTTGTAGGATTCTTTTTGTGGTAAAGAAAAAATAGAAATACTGGAAAACAGAGTTTTGTTTTATTTGTACTAGTTTTATAGGGCAGATTAGGGACGTAATATTACTACTGCTGGAACATCTACCCCTCCTGTGCCTAGTTTACAAAAAGATATATAACAAGTTGTGTCATAGTATCAGTAATTTCACTATTCTGATGGTGGAGTCACCATGTACACACACATTGCATTACTTATCCTGTACTGATCTGGAGACATATCCTGTATTACACTCCAGAGCTGATCTCACTATTCTGCTGGCTCCTGAGTTATATCCTGTATTATACTCCAGAGCTGCACTCACTATTCTGCTTGTGCAGTCACTGTGTACATACATTACTTATCCTGTACTGATCCTGAGTTACATCCTGTATTATACTCCAGAGCTGCACTCACTATTCTGCTGGTGCAGTCACTGTGTACATACATTACTTATCCTGTACTGATCCTGAGGTACATCCTGTATTATACTCCAGAGCTGATCTCACTATTCTGCTGGTGCAGTCACTGTGTACATACATTACTTATCCTGTACTGATCCTGAGGTACATCCTGTATTATGCTCCAGAGCTGCACTCACTATTCTGCTGGTGCAGTCACTGTGTACATACATTACTTATCCTGTACTGATCCTGAGTTACATCCTGTATTATACTCCAGAGCTGCATTTCCTATTTTGCTAGTTAGCAATGGAAACAACAATCCTGTACTATTACATTATATACAGTTGCAAGAAAAAGTATGTGAACCCTTTGTAATTATGTGGATTTTGCCACAAATTGGTCATAAAATGTGATCTAATCTTCATCTAAGTCACAACAATAGACAATCACAGTCTGCTTAAACAAATAACACACAAAGAATTAAATGTTACCATGTTTTTATTGAACACACCATGTAAACATTCACAGTGCAGGTGGAAAAAGTATGTGAACCCCTAGACTAATGACATCTCCAAGAGCTAATTGGAGTGAGGTGTCAGCCAACTGGAGTCCAATCAATGATATGAGATTGAAGGTGTTGGTTACAGCTGCCCTACAAAAAACACACACCAGTTCTGGGTTTGCTTTTCACAAGAAGCATTGCCTGATGTGAATGATGCCTCGCACAAAAGAGCTCTCAGAAGACCTACGATTAAGAATTGTTGACTTGCATAAAGCTGGAAAGGGTTATAAAAGTATCTCCAAAAGCCTTGCTGTTCATCAGTCCATGGTAAGACAAATTGTCTATAAATGGAGAAAGAAAGTTCAGCACTGCTGCTACTCTCCCTAGGAGTGGCCGTCCTGTAAAGATGACTGCAAGAGCACAGCGCAGACTGCTCAATGAGGTGAAGAAGAATCCTAGAGTGTCAGCTAAAGACTTACAAAAGTCTCTGGCATATGCTAACATCCCTGTTAGCGAATCTACGATACGTAAAACACTAAACAAGAATGGATTTCATGGGAGGATACCACAGAGGAAGCCACTGCTGTCCAAAAAAAACATTGCTGCACGTTTACAGTTTGCACAAGAGCACCTGGATGTTCCACAGCAGTACTGGCAAAATATCCTGTGGACAGATGAAACCAAAGTTGAGTTGTTTGGAAGAAACACACAACACTATGTGTGGAGAAAAAGAGGCACAGCACACCAACATCAAAACCTCATCCCAATTGTAAAGTTTAGTGGTGGGGGCATCATGGCTTGGGGACGCTTTGCTGCGTCAGGGCCTGGACGGATTATTATCATCGAAGGAAAAATGAATTCCCAAGTTTATCAAGACATTTTGCAGGAGAACTTAAGGCCATCTGTCCACCAGCTGAAGCTCAACAGAAGATGGGTGTTGGAACAGGACAATGACCCAAAACATAGAGGTAAATCAAGAACAGAATGGCTTAAACAGAAGAAAATACGCCTTCTGGAGTGGCCCAGTCAGAGTCCTGACCTCAACCCCATTGAGATGCTGTGGCATGACCTCAAGAAAGCGATTCACACCCGACATCCCAAGAATATTGCTGAACTGAAACAGTTCTGTAAAGAGAAATGGTCAAGAATTACTCCTGACCGTTGTGCCCGTCTGATCTGCAACTACAGGGAACGTTTGGTGGAAGTTATTGCTGCCAAAGGAGGTTCAACCAGTTATTAAATCCAAGGGTTCACATACTTTTTCCACCTGCACTGTGAATGTTTACATGGTGTGTTCAACATGGTAACATTTAATTCTTTGTGTGTTATTAGTTTAAGCAGACCGTGATTGTCTATTGTTGTGACTTAGATGAAGATCAGATCACATTTTATGACCAATTTGTGCAGAAATCCATATAATTCCAAAGGGTTCACATACTTTTTCTTGCAACTGTATGTATATATATATATACAGTACAGACCAAAAGTTTGGACACACCTTCTCATTCAAAGACTTTTCTTTATTTCCATGACTATGAAATTGTAGATTCACACTGAAGGCATCAAAACTATGAATTAACACATGTGGAATTATATACATAACAAAAAAGTGTGAAACAACTGAAAATATGTCATATTCTAGGTTCTTCAAAGTAGCCACCTTTTGCTTTGATTACTGCTTTGCACACTCTTGGCCATTTCTTGATGAGCTTCAAGAGGTAGTCACCTGAAATGGTTTTCACTTCACAGGTGTGCCCTGTCAGGTTTAATAAGTGGGATTTCTTGCCCTATAAATGGGGTTGGGACCATCAGTTGCGTTTTGGAGAAGGCAGGTGGATACACAGCTGATACTCCTACTGAATAGACTGTTAGAATTTGTATTATGGCAAGAAAAAAGAAGCTAAGTAAAGAAAAACTAGTGGTCATCATTACTTTAAGAAATGAAGGTCAGTCAGTCCGAAAAATTGGGAAAACTTTGAAAGTGTCCCCAAGTGCAGTCACAAAAACCATCAAGCGCTACAAAGAAACTGGCTCACATGCGGACCGCCTCAAGAAAGGAAGACCAAGAGTCACCTCTGCTGCGGAGGATAAGTTCATCCGAGTCACCAGCCTCCGAAATCGCAGGTTAACGGCAGCTCAGATTAGAGACCAGGTCAATGCCACACAGAGTTCTAGCAGCAGACACATCTCTAGAACAACTGTTAAGAGGAGACTGTGTGAATCAGGCCTTCATGGTAGAATATCTGCTAGGAAACCACTGCTAAGGACAGGCAACCAGCAGAAGAGACTTGTTTGCGCTAAAGAACACAAGGAATAGACATTAGACCAGTGGAAATCTGTGCCTTGGTCTGATGAGTCCAAATTTGAGATCTTTGGTTCCAACCACTGTGTCTTTGTGCGACGCAGAAAAGGTGAACGGATGGACTCTACATGCCTGGTTCCCACCGTGAAGCATGGAGGAGGAGGTGTGATGGTGTGGGGGTGCTTTTCTGGTGACACTGTTGGGGATTTATTCAAAATTGAAGGCATACTGAACCAGCATGGCTACCACAGCATCTTGCAGCGGCATGCTATTCCATCCAGTTTGCGTTAAGTTGGACCATCATTTATTTTTCCACAGGATAATGACCCCAAACACACCTCCAGGCTGTCTAAGGGCTATTTGACCATGAAGGGGAGTGATGGGGTGCTGCGCCAGATGACCTGGCCTCCACAGTCACCGGACCTAAACCCATTCGAGATGGTTTGGGGTGAGCTGGACCGCAGAGTGAAGGCAAAGGGGCCAACAAGTGCTAAGCATCTCTGAGAAATCCTTCAAGACTGTTGTAAGACCATTTCAGGTGACTACCTCTTGAAGCTCATCAAGAGAATGCCAAGAGTGTGCAAAGCAGTAATCAAAGCAAAAGGTGGCTACTTTGAAGAACCTAGAATATGACATATTTTCAGCTGTTTCATACTTTTTTGATAAGTATATAATTCCACATGTGTTAATTCATAGTTTTGATGCCTTCAGTGTGAATCTTCAATTTTCATAGTCATAATAATAAAGAAAACTCTTTGAATGAGAAGGTGTGTCCAAACTTTTGGTCTGTACTGTATATATATATATATATATATATATATATATACACTTTACATGCGTTGTACCAGAGGCGTAGCTATAGGGGAAGCAGCTGCTTTGGGGTCCGAACTCAGAAAGGACCCGCCCAAGAGGAGGACTAAAATATTTTATTGTCAGGTCCCCCTCAACAGTTACACTGTAGGAAGTGGATGGAATGGCTGCCAGGACTGGTCTGAGAGAGCGATCTTGACTAGCCAGAGGAGTGGGGGTTGCAAAGAAGTCAATGGAGGGAAGGGAGGTCCCTGTTCAAAAATTTTCTGTGGGGCCCAGTTATTTCTAGTTACGGCACTGCCTTGTATATTTGGTGTTAAATACTTTTGCATTATAGGGTTTCTGTCACCTGAAAAATGGGTATTAAGCTGGCGGATATTAGCAATGTTTTACTGTCAGCTGAACATAACTATATTAGCGCCATCTCACTGCCTGCCGCCGTTATGGAGAAAAACAAACTTGTGTAATATGCTAACTAGCCTCTAGGAGCGGGGGGGGGGGGGGGGGCGGTGTTGCACCTGCTCCTAGAGGCTCCGTTCTCCCACCTCTTTTCACGCCCTTCTTCTCTTGATTGACAGGGCCAGGGCAGCGCTGCTCTCCTCCCGCCAGCCGTGTTTTCTAAGAAAATCTCACGCTTGCGCTGTCCCGTTCATTATTCAGCGCAGGCGCAGTGTGGGAAGGACGTTCTCCGACAGCCGGCTTCCTCACTGTAATCTAGCATATTATAAAAGTTTGTTTTTCTCCTCAATAACGGCGGCAGGCAGTGAGATGGCGCTAATATAGTTATGTACAGCTGACATTAGCACATCCCTAGTGTCAGCCAGCTTAATACCCATTTTTTTAGGTGACAGAAACCCTTTAAAATACAAAAGTAATATAGCAGTGATACCTTTATTGGCTAACCAAAACCTTGTTATCTGTCTGAGCACAGAGGCTCCTTCATCAGGCGTATACAGGAGACCACATCATGCAGGTTCCAAGCTTTGCATTCACCACGTTGCTGATAATAGGCCATGATTAGACGCTGCACATAAGCACAGGGTGCCGCATCGTTAGCTTGCTCTACTCCATCATCATGATACTCATGCAAAAGGGAATCATATTTCACATCAAAGCCATTGATATGTTTCACTTTCAATATCATTCCTGGCCACACGGTGCGCTGTTACAGAATAACATACATCTGTCTACGGTGCAGCCTTCTGATGAAGTCATTCACATTCTGTAGAAATCCGGTGGAGAAGCAAAAACATTGTGGTTTCCTTCAAGTTTTGGCCACACGGAGGGGTTTGGTTCAGAACGAGGTTACTCCAGGCTCGGAGCTCCACCTGTTTCCTGAAACATCTGTTTTCACAAGATCAGACTTGGGAAAGAAGTGGAGGAAGATAAAATGTCCCCTTTCAGGAAATAATATGGAAGACTCTTTCTACAATTTTTTTTATTTTTTTTGCAGAATACAGGATGTTGCAGTCTATCATGTATGACCCCTACACGTCACAGAGCATGCTCGCTACACTCTCCCATAGCAGTCAATGACACATGTTGCTAACTTGGTGACTAGGTGTCTGCTGTAAAACAAAAAATTCTGTACAATTGTGCTGCGATGGTTAAAGGGTCACTGTGCTTTTGACTTGTTATGGGGACATATCAAAAGTTTATATCGGTGGCATTCTGAGTGCTAAGACCCTCACAATCTCTAGACTGAAGGAAGGGAAGCTTTCACTTAGCGCGCTCGCTTTCCTCCCTGCACAAGTCAGGCCCATAGACTTTCTATTGAGCCTGTCTCGCTTTCTGTCCTGCAGTGAGGAGAGCGAACACACTACTCTTCTCTCTCCTAGTTCTAGACATCAGCAGGGGTCTCAGCGCTCAGATACCCACTGATCCCTATAACATATCAAAAGGTTTCTCAAAGTGCAGTGACCCTTTAAGCCAGGCATCCTCAAACTGCGGCCCTCCAGCAGTTGCAAAACTACAACTCCCAGCATGCCAGAACAGCCTACAGGTACCAGCCTACAGCAGGGCATTGTGGGAGTTGTAGTTTTGCAACAGCTGGAGGGCCGCAGTTTGAGGATTCCTGCTTCAAGCAAATAAACTAGAAACATAACTATGTAACAATATAATAGATAAAAAGTATAAAATAAAATAGATACAGTTTACCTTATTTTTCAGACCATAAGATGCACCTTTGCCACCAAAAAGTGAGGGGAAAATGGCAGTGCTTCCATTATGGTCATCAGCATGTGGAGCGGTGGAGAGGGAAATGCTGTACCCTCCTTCATCTTCTTCCAGACCCCGATCTGCCAGTACAAATGTCAGGTCACAGAGGGGACACAGGGGGCATTACTACAAACCGGATTCCAAAAAAGTTGGGACACTATACAAATCGTGAATAAATACTGAATGCAATGATGTGGAGGCGCCAACTTCTAATATTTTATTCAGAATAGAACATAAATCACGGAACAAAAGTTTAAACTGAGAAAATGTACCATTTTAAGGAAACAATATGTTGAGTCAGAATTTCATGGTGTCAACAAATCCCCAAAAAGTTGGGACAAGGCCATTTTCACCACTGTGTGGCATCTCCCCTTCTTCTTACAACACTCAACAGACGTCTGGGGACCGAGGAGACCAGTTTCTCAAGTTTAGAAATAGGAACGCTCTCCCATTCTTGTCTAATACAGGCCTCTAACTGTTCCATCGTCTTGGGCCTTCTTTGTTGCACCTTCCTCTTTATGATGCGCCAAATGTTCTCTATAGGTGAAAGATCTGGACTGCAGACTGGCCATTTCAGTACCCGGATCCTTCTCCTACGCAGCCATGATGTTGTGATTGATGCAGAATGTGGTCTGGCATTATCTTGTTAAATGCAGGGTCTTCCCTGAAAGAGATGACGTCTGGATGGGAGCAGATGTTGTTCTAGAACCTGAATATATTTCTCTGCATTGATGGTGCCTTTCCAGACATGCAAGCTGCCCATGCCACACGCACTCATGCAACCCCATACCATCAGAGATGCAGGCTTCTGACCTGAGCGTTGATAACAACTTGGGTTGTCCTTGTCCTCTTTGGTCCGGATGACATGGCATCCCAGATTTCCAAAAAGAACTTCGAATCGTGACTCGTCTGACCACAGAACAGTCTTCCATTTTGCCACACTCCATGGTAAATGATCCCTGGCCCAGTGAAAACGCCTGAGCTTGTGGCTCTTGCATAGAAATGGCTTCTTCTTTGCACTGTAGAGTTTCAGCTGGCAGCGGCGGATGGCACGGTGGATTGTGGTCACTGACAATGGTTTCTGGAAGTATTCCTGAGCCCATTCTGTGATTTCCTTTACAGTAGCATTCCTGTTTGTGGTGCAGTGTCGTTTAAGGGCCCGGAGATCACGGGCATCCAGTATGGTTTTACGGCCTTGACCCTTACGCACAGAGATTGTTCCAGATTCTCTGAATCTTCGGATGATGTTTTGCACAGTTGATGATGATAGATGCAAAGTCTTTGCAATTTTTCGCTGGGTAACACCTTTCTGATATTGCTCCACTATCTTTCTGCGCAACATTGTGGGAATTGGTGATCCTCTACCCATCTTGGCTTCTGAGAGACACTGCCACTCTGAGAAGCTCGTTTTATACCCAATCATGTTGCCAATTGACCTAATTAGTGTTAATTGGTCTTCCAGCTCTTCGTTATGCTCAAATTTACTTTTTCCAGCCTCTTATTGCTACTTGTCCCAACTTTTTGGGGATTTGTTGACACCGTGAAAATTTGAATCAACGTATTTTTCCTTTAAAATGATACATTTACTCGGATTAAACGTTGGATCTGTCATCTACGTTCTATTACAAATAAAATATTGACATTTGCCATCTCCACATCATTGCATTCAGTTTTTATTCACAATTTGTTTAGTGTCCCAACTTTTTTGGAATCCGGTTTGTACTATGAAGGGGGCACAGAGGGCATTACTACTATGAAGGGGGCAAAGAGGGCATTACTACTATGAAGGGGGGCACAGAGGGCATTACTACTATGAAAGGGGCACATAGGACATTACTACTATGAAGGGGGCGCAGAGGGCATTACTACTATGAAGGGGGCACAGAGGGCATTAATACTATGAAGGGGGCATAGAGGGAATTACTACTATTAAGGGGGCACAGAGGGCATTAATACTGTGAAGGGACACAGAGAGCATTACTACTGTGAAGGGGGCACATAGTGGGCATTACTCTGTGAAGGGGACACAGAGGGCATTACTACTATAAAGGGGCACAAAGGGCATTACTCCTGTGAAGGGGCATAACTGTTATGGGGCACAGAGTGGGAATTACTACTATGAAGGGGGCACAATGGGCATTACTACTGTGAAGGCATTACTATTGTTAAGGGGGCACAGAGGGCATTACTACTGTGAATGGGGCACAGAGGGCATTACTACCGTGAAGGAGTATAACTGTTATGGGGGCATAGTGAGGGCATAACTGCTCTGAAGGGGCACAGAGAGGGCATAACTACTGTGAAGGGGACACACTGAAGGGATAAGTACTTTAAGGGGGCACAGTGTAGGCATAACTACTGTGAAGGGGCACAATGTGGATATTATTAGGGGACATACTGTATATTTAGACATAACTACTGTGAAGGTTGTACAATGAGGATGAGGGCAATACTACTGTGAGGGGGCAACATTTTTTAAAGTATTGGGGGGGAGGTGCCAGAGAAAGGACCCGTCCCGGGTATCACTGCAGCTGGAGGTCAGACTGTTTATCTCACAGAGGATTGTCTGACTAGATACAATGTAGTCTTATCAGATCGTGTTTTCTCAGGACCTATGTCTCTGTACAGACACACAGTGGCATCAGTCGCTCCTAGGATCCCATTGTAAGGAAGATGTATTCCACACAGTGTTTCACAGCAAACAATATGGTGTCCCATATGTATACTGGACCAACGGGCGCCAAAGGCACTCTCTCCACCGGGTTAGTGAGTGCCTATGGGCATATGTGGAGTATTTAGTGGAAGATTTCCAGCTGCATAAGGAGACTCTGCCAAACACCGTGTGAGAGTAGGCAAAAAAACTGTGACAGCAAGCAGAGATCTTGAAATGATGAGGAATTTAGACCAAATCCTTTAGAACTTTTCATTATTCAATAATCAAGCTTCATTTATATAACTCTGGACGACCCTTTTCTATGGAAAAAAAAATATTGCTGATTATTAGGGATGAGCGAACTCGAACTGTATAGTTCGGGTTCGTACCGAATTTTGGGGTGTCCGTGACACGGACCCGAACCCGGACATTTTCGTAAAAGTCCGGGTTCGGGTTCGGTGTTCGTCGCTTTCTTCGCGCTTTTGTGACGCTTTCTTGGCGCTTTTTGAAAGGCTGCAAAGCAGCCAATCAACAAGCGTCATACTACTTGCCCCAAGAGGCCATCACAGCCATGCCTACTATTGGCATGGCTGTGATTGGCCAGAGCACCATGTGACCCAGCCTCTATTTAAGCTGGAGTCACATAGCGCCGCCCGTCACTCTGCTCTGATTAGCGTAGGGAGAGGTTGCGGCTGCGACAGTAGGGCGAGATTAGGCAGATTAACTCCTCCAAAGGACTTGATTAACTGATCGATCTGCAGCTGTGGACCATTGAGCTGCTGATCCTCAATTGCTCACTGTTTTTAGGCTGCACAGACCGTTTGTCAGTCTCATTTTTCTGGGGTGATCGGCGGCCATTTTGTGTCTTGTGGTGCGCCAGCACAAGCTGCGACCAAGTGCATTTAACCCTCAATGGTGTGGTTGTTTTTTGGCTAAAGCCTACATCAGGGTGAAGCTGTCACACCAAGTGCATTTAACCAGCAATAGTCTGTTCATTTTTTGGCCATATCCCAGTCTAATTCTGTCACTAAATCCATACCGGTCACCCAGCGCCTAAATACTAGGCCTCAAATTTATATCCAGCTAAATCTGTCCCTAGTGCTGTAGCTGGGCGAGTTATTTAGTGTCCGTTCAAGCACATTTCTTGTTCTGGGTTGAAATACAATTCCCAATTTAGCAATTTCATAATTTAGTGGTTCCTGCTATATCAGAGCTATTTGAAATCTATCCCAAAAAGGGTATATAATATTGAAGGTGCACATAGGGTCATTCAGAATAACTTCACACACACCCGCTACTGTGTATTTCCAAGTCTAATTCTGTCACTAAACCCATACCTGTCACCCAGCGCCTAAATACTAGGCCTCAAATTTAAATCCCTCTAAATCTCTCGTTACCGTTGTCCTGTTGTAGCTGGGAAAGTTATTTAGTGCCCGTCAAAGCACATTTTTTGTTCTGGGTTGAAGTACAATTCCCAATTTAGCAATTTCATAATTTAGTGGTTTCTGCTATATCAGAGCTATTTGAAATCTATCCCTAAAAGGGTATATAATATTGAAGGTGCACATAGGGTCATTCAGAATAACTTCACACACACCCGCTACTGTGTATTTCCAAGTCTAATTCTGTCACTAAACCCATACCTGTCACCCAGCGCCTAAATACTAGGCCTCAAATTTAAATCCCTCTAAATCTCTCGTTACCGTTGTCCTGTTGTAGCTGGGAAAGTTATTTAGTGCCCGTCAAAGCACATTTTTTGTTCTGGGTTGAAGTACAATTCCCAATTTAGCAATTTCATAATTTAGTGGTTTCTGCTATATCAGAGCTATTTGAAATCTATCCATAAAAGGGTATATAATATTGAAGGTGCACATAGGGTCATTCAGAATAACTTCACACACACCCGCTACTGTGTATTTCCAAGTCTAATTCTGTCACTAAACCCATACCTGTCACCCAGCGCCTAAATACTAGGCCTCAAATTTAAATCCCTCTAAATCTCTCGTTACCGTTGTCCTGTTGTAGCTGGGAAAGTTATTTAGTGCCCGTCAAAGCACATTTTTTGTTCTGGGTTGAAGTACAATTCCCAATTTAGCAATTTCATAATTTAGTGGTTCCTGCTATATCAGAGCTATTTGAAATCTATCCCAAAAAGGGTATATAATATTGAAGGTGCACATAGGGTCATTCAGAATAACTTCACACACACCCGCTACTGTGTATTTCCAAGTCTAATTCTGTCACTAAATCCATACCGGTGACCCAGCGCCTAAATACTAGGCCTCAAATTTAATTCCCTCTAAATCTCTCGTTACCCACCGCTGTACTGTTGTTGCTGGGCAAGATATTTAGTGTCCGTCAAAGCACATTTTTTGTTCTGGGTTGAAGTACAATTCCCAATTTAGCAATTTCATAATTTAGTGGTTTCTGCTATATCAGAGCTATTTGAAATCTATCCCTAAAAGGGTATATAATATTGAAGGTGCACATAGGGTCATTCAGAATAACTTCACACACACCCGCTACTGTGTATTTCCAAGTCTAATTCTGTCACTAAACCCATACCTGTCACCCAGCGCCTAAATACTAGGCCTCAAATTTAAATCCCTCTAAATCTCTCGTTACCGTTGTCCTGTTGTAGCTGGGAAAGTTATTTAGTGCCCGTCAAAGCACATTTTTGTTCTGGGTTGAAGTACAATTCCCAATTTAGCAATTTCATAATTTAGTGGTTTCTGCTATATCAGAGCTATTTGAAATCTATCCCAAAAAGGGTATATAATATTCAAGGTGCACATTGGGTCATTCAGAATAACTTCACACACACGCTTCTGTGCATTTCCAAGTCTAATTCTGTCACTAAATCCATACCGGTCACCCAGCGCCTAAATACTAGGCCTCAAATTTATATCCCGCTGAATTTGAATACAATACATTGGGCCAAATAATATATTTGTTGTTGTGGTGAACCATAACAATGAGAAAAACATCTAGTAAGGGACGCGGACGTGGACATGGTCGTGGTGGTGTTAGTGGACCCTCTGGTGCTGGGAGAGGACGTGGCCGTTCTGCCACATCCACACGTCCTAGTGTACCAACTACCTCAGGTCCCAGTAGCCGCCAGAATTTACAGCGATATATGGTGGGGCCCAATGCCGTTCTAAGGATGGTAAGGCCTGAGCAGGTACAGGCATTAGTCAATTGGGTGGCCGACAGTGGATCCAGCACGTTCACATTATCTCCCACCCAGTCTTCTGCAGAAAGCGCACAGATGGCGCCTAAAAACCAACCCCATCAGTCTGTCACATCACCCCCATGCATACCAGGGAAACTGTCTCAGCCTCAAGTTATGCAGCAGTCTCTTATGCTGTTTGAAGACTCCGCTGGCAGGGTTTCCCAAGGGCATCCACCTAGCCCTTCCCCAGCGGTGAAAGACATAGAATGCACTGACGCACAACCACTTATGTTTCCTGATGATGAGGACATGGGAATACCACCTCAGCATGTCTCTGATGATGACGAAACACAGGTGCCAACTGCTGCGTCTTTCTGCAGTGTGCAGACTGAACAGGAGGTCAGGGATCAAGACTGGGTGGAAGACGATGCAGGGGACGATGAGGTCCTAGACCCCACATGGAATGAAGGTCGTGCCACTGACTTTCACAGTTCGGAGGAAGAGGCAGTGGTGAGACCGAGCCAACAGCGTAGCAAAAGAGGGAGCAGTGGGCAAAAGCAGAACACCCGCCGCCAAGAGACTCCGCCTGCTACTGACCGCCGCCATCTGGGACCGAGCACCCCAAAGGCAGCTTCAAGGAGTTCCCTGGCATGGCACTTCTTCAAACAATGTGCTGACGACAAGACCCGAGTGGTTTGCACGCTGTGCCATCAGAGCCTGAAGCGAGGCATTAACGTTCTGAACCTGAGCACAACCTGCATGACCAGGCACCTGCATGCAAAGCATGAACTGCAGTGGAGGAAACACCTTAAAACCAAGGAAGTCACTCAGGCTCCCCCTGCTACCTCTTCTGCTGCTGCCGCCTCGGCCTATTCTGCTGCTGCCGCCTCGGCCTCTTCCTCCGCCTCCGGAGGAACGTTGGCACCTGCCGCCCAGCAAACAGGGGATGTACCACCAACACCACCACCACCACCTCCGTCACCAAGCGTCTCAACCATGTCACACGCCAGCGTTCAGCTCTCCATCTCACAAACATTTGATAGAAAGCGTAAATTCCCACCTAGCCACCCTCGATCCCTGGCCCTGAATGCCAGCATTTCTAAACTACTGGCCTATGAAATGCTGTCATTTAGGCTGGTGGACACAGACAGCTTCAAACAGCTCATGTCGCTTGCTGTCCCACAGTATGTTGTTCCCAGCCGCCACTACTTCTCCAAGAGAGCCGTGCCTTCCCTGCACAACCAAGTATCCGATAAAATCAAGTGTGCACTGCGCAACGCCATCTGTAGCAAGGTCCACCTAACCACAGATACGTGGACCAGTAAGCACGGCCAGGGACGCTATATCTCCCTAACTGCACACTGGGTAAATGTAGTGGCAGCTGGGCCCCAGGCGGAGAGCTGTTTGGCGCACGTCCTGCCGCCGCCAAGGATCGCAGGGCAACATTCTTTGCCTCCTGTTGCCACCTCCTCCTTCTCGGCTTCCTCCTCCTCTTCTTCCACCTGCTCATCCAGTCAGCCACACACCTTCACCACCAACTTCAGCACAGCCCGGGGTAAACGTCAGCAGGCCATTCTGAAACTCATATGTTTGGGGGACAGGCCCCACACCGCACAGGAGTTGTGGCGGGGTATTGAACAACAGACCGACGAGTGGTTGCTGCCGGTGAGCCTCAAGCCCGGCCTGGTGGTGTGTGATAATGGGCGAAATCTCGTTGCAGCTCTGGGACTAGCCGGTTTGACGCACATCCCTTGCTTGGCGCATGTGCTGAATTTGGTGGTGCAGAAGTTCATTCACAACTACCCCGACATGTCAGAGCTGCTGCATAAAGTGCGGGCCGTCTGTTCGCGCTTCCGGCGTTCACATCCTGCCGCTGCTCGCCTGTCTGCGCTACAGCGTAACTTCGGCCTTCCCGCTCACCGCCTCATATGCGACGTGCCCACCAGGTGGAACTCCACCTTGCACATGCTGGACAGACTGTGCGAGCAGCAGCAGGCCATAGTGGAGTTTCAGCTGCAGCACGCACGGGTCAGTCGCACTACAGAACAGCACCACTTCACCACCAATGACTGGGCCTCCATGCGAGACCTGTGTGCCCTGTTGCGCTGTTTCGAGTACTCCACCAACATGGCCAGTGGCGATGACACCGTTATCAGCGTTACAATACCACTTCTATGTCTCCTTGAGAAAACACTTAGGGCGATGATGGAACAGGAGGTGGCCCAGGAGGAGGAGGAGGAGGATGAGGAAGAGGGGTCATTTTTAGCACTTTCAGGCCAGTCTCTTCGAAGTGACTCAGAGGGAGGTTTTTTGCAACAGCAGAGGCCAGGTACAAATGTGGCCAGCCAGGGCCCACTACTGGAGGACGAGGAGGACGAGGATGAGGAGGAGGTGGAGGAGGATGAGGATGAAGCATGGTCACAGCGGGGTGGCACCCAACGCAGCTCGGGTCCATCACTGGTGCGTGGCTGGGGGGAAAGGCAGGACGATGACGATACGCCTCCCACAGAGGACAGCTTGTCCTTATCCCTGGGCAGCCTGGCACACATGAGCGACTACATGCTGCAGTGCCTGCGCAACGACAGCAGAGTTGCCCACATTTTAACCTGTGCGGACTACTGGGTTGCCACCCTGCTGGATCCACGCTACAAAGACAATGTGCCCACCTTACTTCCTGCACTGGAGCGTGATAGGAAGATGCGCGAGTACAAGCGCACGTTGGTAGACGCGCTACTGAGAGCATTCCCAAATGTCACAGGGGAACAAGTGGAAGCCCAAGGCCAAGGCAGAGGAGGAGCAAGAGGTCGCCAAGGCAGCTGTGTCACGGCCAGCTCCTCTGAGGGCAGGGTTAGCATGGCAAAGATGTGGAAAACTTTTGTCAACACGCCACAGCTAACTGCACCACCACCTGATACGCAACGTGTTAGCAGGAGGCAACATTTCACTAACATGGTGGAACAGTACGTGTGCACACCCCTCCACGTACTGACTGATGGTTCGGCCCCATTCAACTTCTGGGTCTCTAAATTGTCCACGTGGCCAGAGCTAGCCTTTTATGCCTTGGAGGTGCTGGCCTGCCCGGCAGCCAGCGTTTTGTCTGAACGTGTATTCAGCACGGCAGGGGGCGTCATTACAGACAAACGCGGCCGCCTGTCTACAGCCAATGTGGACAAGCTGACGTTCATAAAAATGAACCAGGCATGGATCCCACAGGACCTGTCCGTCCCTTGTCCAGATTAGACATTAACTACCTCCCCATAACCATATATTATTGGACTCCAGGGCACTTCCTCATTCAATCCTATTTTTATTTTCATTTTACCATTATATTGCGATGCTACCCAAAGTTGAATGAACCTCTCCTCTGCCTGTGTGCTAGGCCTAAATATATGCCAATGGACTGTTGCAGTGGTGGCTGACATGAAGCCTGATTCTCTGCTATGACATGCAGACTAATTCTCTGCTGACATGAAGCCAGATTGTCTGTTACGGGACCTTTCTCCTCTGCCTGGGTTCTGGGCCTAAATTTATGAAAATTGACTCTTACAGTGGTGGGTGACGTGAAGCCTGATTCTCTGCTATGATATGAAGACTGATTCTCTGCTGTCATGAAGCCAGATTGTCTGTTACGGGACCTCTCTGCTCTGCCTGTGTGCTAGGCCTAAATATATGCCAATGGACTGTTGCAGTGGTGGGTGACGTGAAGCCTGATTCTCTGCTATGATATGAAGACTGATTCTCTGCTGACATGAAGCCAGATTGTCTGTTACGGGACCTCCCTCCTCTGCCTGGGTGCTGGGCCTAAATATATGCCAATGGACTGTTGCAGTGGTGGCTGACGTGAAGCCTCATTCTCTGCTATGACATGCAGACTAATTCTCTGCTGACATGAAGACAGATTCTCTGTTACGGGACCTCCCTCCTCTGCCTGGGTGCTGGGCCTAAATATATGCCAATGGACTGTTGCAGTGGTGGCTGACGTGAAGCCTCATTCTCTGCTATGACATGCAGACTAATTCTCTGCTGACATGAAGACAGATTCTCTGTTACGGGACCTCCCTCCTCTGCCTGGGTGCTGGGCCTAAATATATGCCAATGGACTGTTGCAGTGGTGGCTGACGTGAAGCCTCATTCTCTGCTATGACATGCAGACTGATTCTCTGCTGTCATGAAGCCAGATTGTCTGTTACGGGACCTCTCTGCTCTGCCTGTGTGCTAGGCCTAAATATATGCCAATGGACTGTTGCAGTGGTGGGTGACGTGAAGCCTGATTCTCTGCTATGATATGAAGACTGATTCTCTGCTGACATGAAGCCAGATTGTCTGTTACGGGACCTTTCTCCTCTGCCTGGGTTCTGGGCCTAAATTTATGAAAATTGACTCTTACAGTGGTGGGTGACGTGAAGCCTGATTCTCTGCTATGATATGAAGACTGATTCTCTGCTGACATGAAGCCAGATTGTCTGTTACGGGACCTTTCTCCTCTGCCTGGGTTCTGGGCCTAAATTTTTGAAAATTGACTCTTACAGTGGTGGGTGACGTGAAGCCTGATTCTCTGCTATGACATGCAGACTAATTCTCTGCTGACATGAAGACAGATTCTCTGTTACGGGACCTCCCTCCTCTGCCTGGGTGCTGGGCCTAAATATATGCCAATGGACTGTTGCAGTGGTGGCTGACGTGAAGCCTCATTCTCTGCTATGACATGCAGACTAATTCTCTGCTGACATGAAGACAGATTCTCTGTTACGGGACCTCCCTCCTCTGCCTGGGTGCTGGGCCTAAATATATGCCAATGGACTGTTGCAGTGGTGGCTGACGTGAAGCCTCATTCTCTGCTATGACATGCAGACTGATTCTCTGCTGTCATGAAGCCAGATTGTCTGTTACGGGACCTCTCTGCTCTGCCTGTGTGCTAGGCCTAAATATATGCCAATGGACTGTTGCAGTGGTGGGTGACGTGAAGCCTGATTCTCTGCTATGATATGAAGACTGATTCTCTGCTGACATGAAGCCAGATTGTCTGTTACGGGACCTTTCTCCTCTGCCTGGGTTCTGGGCCTAAATTTATGAAAATTGACTCTTACAGTGGTGGGTGACGTGAAGCCTGATTCTCTGCTATGATATGAAGACTGATTCTCTGCTGACATGAAGCCAGATTGTCTGTTACGGGACCTTTCTCCTCTGCCTGGGTTCTGGGCCTAAATTTTTGAAAATTGACTCTTACAGTGGTGGGTGACGTGAAGCCTGATTCTCTGCTATGATATGAAGACTGATTCTCTGCTGACATGAAGCCAGATTCTCTGTTACGGGACCTCCCTCCTCTGCCTGGGTGCTGGGCCTAAATATATGCCAATGGACTGTTGCAGTGGTGGCTGACGTGAAGCCTCATTCTCTGCTATGACATGCAGACTAATTCTCTGCTGACATGAAGACAGATTCTCTGTTACGGGACCTCCCTCCTCTGCCTGGGTGCTGGGCCTAAATATATGCCAATGGACTGTTGCAGTGGTGGCTGACGTGAAGCCTCATTCTCTGCTATGACATGCAGACTGATTCTCTGCTGTCATGAAGCCAGATTGTCTGTTACGGGACCTCTCTGCTCTGCCTGTGTGCTAGGCCTAAATATATGCCAATGGACTGTTGCAGTGGTGGGTGACGTGAAGCCTGATTCTCTGCTATGATATGAAGACTGATTCTCTGCTGACATGAAGCCAGATTGTCTGTTACGGGACCTTTCTCCTCTGCCTGGGTTCTGGGCCTAAATTTATGAAAATTGACTCTTACAGTGGTGGGTGACGTGAAGCCTGATTCTCTGCTATGATATGAAGACTGATTCTCTGCTGACATGAAGCCAGATTGTCTGTTACGGGACCTTTCTCCTCTGCCTGGGTTCTGGGCCTAAATTTATGAAAATTGACTCTTACAGTGGTGGGTGACGTGAAGCCTGATTCTCTGCTATGATATGAAGACTGATTCTCTGCTGACATGAAGCCAGATTGTCTGTTACGGGACCTTTCTCCTCTGCCTGGGTTCTGGGCCTAAATTTATGAAAATTGACTCTTACAGTGGTGGGTGACGTGAAGCCTGATTCTCTGCTATGATATGAAGACTGATTCTCTGCTGACATGAAGCCAGATTCTCTGTTACGGGACCTCCCTCCTCTGCCTGGGTGCTGGGCCTAAATATATGCCAATGGACTGTTGCAGTGGTGGCTGACGTGAAGCCTCATTCTCTGCTATGACATGCAGACTAATTCTCTGCTGACATGAAGACAGATTCTCTGTTACGGGACCTCCCTCCTCTGCCTGGGTGCTGGGCCTAAATATATGCCAATGGACTGTTGCAGTGGTGGCTGACGTGAAGCCTCATTCTCTGCTATGACATGCAGACTAATTCTCTGCTGACATGAAGACAGATTCTCTGTTACGGGACCTCCCTCCTCTGCCTGGGTGCTGGGCCTAAATATATGCCAATGGACTGTTGCAGTGGTGGCTGACGTGAAGCCTCATTCTCTGCTATGACATGCAGACTGATTCTCTGCTGTCATGAAGCCAGATTGTCTGTTACGGGACCTCTCTGCTCTGCCTGTGTGCTAGGCCTAAATATATGCCAATGGACTGTTGCAGTGGTGGGTGACGTGAAGCCTGATTCTCTGCTATGATATGAAGACTGATTCTCTGCTGACATGAAGCCAGATTGTCTGTTACGGGACCTTTCTCCTCTGCCTGGGTTCTGGGCCTAAATTTATGAAAATTGACTCTTACAGTGGTGGGTGACGTGAAGCCTGATTCTCTGCTATGATATGAAGACTGATTCTCTGCTGACATGAAGCCAGATTGTCTGTTACGGGACCTTTCTCCTCTGCCTGGGTTCTGGGCCTAAATTTATGAAAATTGACTCTTACAGTGGTGGGTGACGTGAAGCCTGATTCTCTGCTATGATATGAAGACTGATTCTCTGCTGACATGAAGCCAGATTGTCTGTTACGGGACCTTTCTCCTCTGCCTGGGTTCTGGGCCTAAATTTAAGAAAATTGACTCTTACAGTGGTGGGTGACGTGAAGCCTGATTCTCTGCTATGATATGAAGACTGATTCTCTGCTGACATGAAGCCAGATTCTCTGTTACGGGACCTCCCTCCTCTGCCTGGGTGCTGGGCCTAAATATATGCCAATGGACTGTTGCAGTGGTGGCTGACGTGAAGCCTCATTCTCTGCTATGACATGCAGACTGATTCTCTGCTGACATGAAGCCAGATTCTCTGTTACGGGACCTCTCTCCTCTGCCTGTGTGTGTGCTGGGCCTAAATATATGCCAATGGACTGTTGCAGTGGTGGCTGACGTGAAGCCTCATTCTCTGCTATGACATGCAGACTGATTCTCTGCTGACATGAAGCCAGATTCTCTGTTACGGGACCTCTCTCCTCTGCCTGTGTGTGTGCTGGGCCTAAATATATGCCAATGGACTGTTGCAGTGGTGGCTGACGTGAAGCCTCATTCTCTGCTATGACATGCAGACTAATTCTCTGCTGACATGAAGACAGATTCTCTGTTACGGGACCTCCCTCCTCTGCCTGGGTGCTGGGCCTAAATATATGCCAATGGACTGTTGCAGTGGTGGCTGACGTGAAGCCTCATTCTCTGCTATGACATGCAGACTAATTCTCTGCTGACATGAAGACAGATTCTCTGTTACGGGACCTCTCTCCTCTGCCTGGGTGCCGGGGCCTAAATATCTGAGAATGGACTGTTCCAGTGGTGGGTGACGGGAAGCCAGATTCTCTGCTATGGAACCTCTCTCCAATTGATTTTGGTTAATTTTTATTTATTTAATTTTTATTTTAATTCATTTCCCTATCCACATTTGTTTGCAGGGGATTTACCTACATGTTGCTGCCTTTTGCAGCCCTCTAGCTCTTTCCTGGGCTGTTTTACAGCCTTTTTAGTGCCGAAAAGTTCGGGTCCCCATTGACTTCAATGGGGTTCGGGTTCGGGACGAAGTTCGGATCGGGTTCGGATCCCGAACCCGAACATTTCCGGGATGTTCGGCCGAACTTCTCGAACCCGAACATCCAGGTGTTCGCTCAACTCTACTGATTATGCCTCTTGTTTTCTATCCTTCATTAACTCTTTTGTGACCTTTGTTCTGCATCGCCACGCATGAAAGGGTTACTCTTACGACCTTTGACTTTTCTATGGAGTAATATAATGTCCCGTTCACAATGATACCAGAAACCGAAAGTGCGATGCAATATTTTATTGGTTTACGGCAGCTTGTGTCTCCGGGCCCTCAGGGGTTCCACACCTTGAGAACTGATCAGTACTGAGCTGTGGTAAGGGCCAAGTCACACTAAGCAGTCACCGCCTTCAGGGCCACAGGACCCCAATACAGAACCATAAGGCTTTAACTGCAACATAGAACCGGATGAAGAACCTTGAAGAACATTAGCCAGCTGATCCCTGATTTGTTGTGTAAGCAGAAAATGATGCTGCAGTGTAAAGCATGGAGGAGTGTCAGAGTGACCAGAGACTATGCTGAGGTGGATTATCAGTCGTATGTGGACCATTTTGCATTAAGAAACCATTTTGTTTAACAGTGGCCTGCGTGGTCAATACCTGGGGCTGGGGACCTCATCGTAGGATGTCACCTTCGTTTTCATGCATAGAGTGAAAACAAGTCCAAAAGGGCTCAACGATGCCTAAAAACATTGGGACTGGGCGCAGAAAGGTGGCAACAGGTGCTCTGGACTGATCTCATAATGAGTGTCTGCAGGCAGCAGTGAAGATGGTGGAGGGTCCAGAGGCCGCATTTCAGCAAATGGAGATGGGGATTTGGTCAGATGTCCTCAGCGCTGAGAAATACAGTCAGGAGGTATCTGACTGGATCCGAATTCATCCTGCCGTAGGATAACTCCCAGCCAATGTCTTTAAGATCTATCTTCAGCATAAATAAGAACAAGATGTGATGGAAGTGATGATTTGACTAGTGTTGATCGTGAATATTCTAATCGCAAATTTTTATTGCGAATATCGGCACTTCGAGAAATCGCAAAGATGTAGAATATAGTGGTTTATATTCATAATCGTGGATATTCTAGATTTTTTTTCATCAGTAACCTCCCTTCTTGCTTGTGGGCCAATGAGAAGGCTGCAATGTCTTTGTCAGAGCTTAGCAGCATCCCTACAGTTGCCGACCCCTTACTATATAAGAACCTCCCCAGCAGCAGGAGTTCCGAGAGAGACATCAGTGACATTGCTGTGCTCTGTGCTTTCATCTGGATCCTATTTCTTATCCCATTACATTAGATAGTTAGATAGCTGATATATATAATACAGATAGTTAGGGGGAGATGGTCAGTGTAGGTTAGATAGTGATATAGTGTAGCTGATAGGTTCCAGTGCAGGGTGTTGGGTAGTGTGATAGGGATTATTGTACTGTGATAGGGATTAGTGTCTTTGTCTTTCGCCTATGATTTCTCTGCTGTCCATACATACAGTGCTGCCCATAATTATTCATACCCCTGGCAAATTTTGACTTAAAGTTACTTTTATTCAACCAGCAAGTAATTTTTTTTTTAATGGGAAATGACATAGGTGTCTCCCAAAAAATAATAAGACGATGTACAAGAGGCATTATTGTGGAAAAAAATAACATTTCTCAGCATTTATTTACATTTGAGTAAAAAGTGTCCAGTCCAAAATTATTCATACCCTTCTCAATAATCAATAGAAAAGCCTTTATTGGCTATTACAGCGATCAGACCCTTCCTATAATCGCAGACCAGCTTTTTGCAGGTCTCCGCAGGTATTTTTGCCCATTCATCTTTAGCAATGAGCTCCAAATCTTTCAGGTTGGAGGGCTTCTTGCCATCACCCTGATCTTTAGCTCCTTCCACAGATTCTCCATTGGATTCCAGTCTGGACTCTGGCTGGGCCGCTCCAAAACGTTAATGTTATTGTCGGCTAACCATTTCTTCACCACTTTTGCTGTGTGTTTTGGGTCACTGTCCTGCTGAAATGTCCACTGGTGCCCAAGGCCAAGTTCCTCTGCAGACGGCCTGATGTTGTCGGTGAGACTCCTCATGTATTGCTCTTTTTTCATGGTGCCGTTTACTGTGATTAGGTTCCCTGGTCCATTAGCTGAACCCCCCCCCCTTCCTCAAAGCATTAGGTCCCACCACCATGTTTGACAGTGGGGATGGTGTTCTTTGGGTTGGAGGCTTCTCCTTTTTTATGCCAAATGAAGGAAACATCATTGTGACCAAACAATTCAATTTTTGTTTCATCTGACCATAACACAGAACACCAGAAGTCTTCTTCTTTGTCCAGATGAGCTTTTGCAAAGGCCAAGCGAGCTTTTGTGTACCTTATTACTTGATGGTTGAATAAAAGTAACTTTAAGTCAAAATTTGCCTGGGGTATGAATAATTACGGGCAGCGCTGTGCTGTCACAAGAATACTTAGTGCACCAATCAGTAATATCTACTCAGACCTGATGAAATGTGAAATATGCGCATTATTAGTGCCGATTTGCACAATCGTGAAAATGACGAGATCACGAATTATAGAACTTCGAGAATTCGCGAATATTTAGAATATAGTGATATATATTCATAATTTCAAATATTCTAGATTTTTTTTTATCTGAACCCATGATCCCTCCCTGCTTCTGGCTTGTGGGCCAATGAGAAGGCTGCAATGTCTTTGTCTGAGCTTAGCAACATCCCTAGCAACCAATAGGAAAGTTGCCTGCCCCTTACTATATAAGAACCTCCCAGCAGCCATTTTCTACAGTTTTTTAAAGTTCTGAGAGAGAGAGAGAGAGCAGTGTCATTGCTGCGCTCTGGGCTCTCCACTCATTCCATTACATTAGTTAGTTAGTTAGATAGCTCATATATATAATACAGAAAGTCAGTGTAGGTTATATCCTGATATAGTGTCGCTGTTCCAGTGCAGGGAGTTAGGCAGTGTGATAGGTTCTGCTGTCCATACATACATAGTGCTGTGATGTCACAACAATACTTAGTGAACCAATCAGTAATATCTACTCAGACCTGATAAAATGTGAAGTTTCACGTATTGCGCCAATATATGTGCATCATTAATTGCCGATTAGTGCAATCACGAATATATTGGAGCACTCTATCTGCATATAAAGCCATTTTTAATGTTCTACCGTGCCAACCATTTTCTCCAGTGTCAGGAAATTTCTAGAAGCTTGGAAAATGTAGCAAAAGTGACCCACGCCAGTATTTCACGCGCATTACGCGAATATTACATTGACGATTTTTCGCAATCAAGAAAATAATCTATTTGTGAAATATTGCAAATTCAAATATAGCCCCTGCCGCTCATCACTAGTTAAGAACAACCTCCCTGCCAAGTGCCTTCAAAAACTTTGTTCAACTACCTAGAAGAACTGATGCTGAAGGCAAAGGGCGGTCACACCAAATACTGATTGGATTTAGATTTCTCCTGTTAATTTACTTTGCATTTTGTTAATTGATAAAAATTAACTATTAACATTTCTATTTTTTAAAGCGTTCCTACTCTGCAGCATTTTTTCCACACCTGCTTTACACCGGTACACAGTAGTGTAAATAGACATTAGATAGATGGATATGAAATACAAAGATAGACATGATATAGATACACTGACGACCAAAAGGGTAACAATGTTTTGAACTTTTGACTCACACAGACACCCGGCAGTTCTTGTCACTGCCGGCCGGGCTGTATCCAGAGTGAAGCAGGGCTCCAGTCCTCCCCCTGCTGGCTGCACATCGCGCTGCTGGCTGTGGGAGGAGCGCTGAGTGTGGGAATGAGTGTGGGAGCACGTCATCAGGGATTCAGATAAGAATGTGTTTTTTTTTGTTTTTTCCCCCCCTAAAGCTGTAGACTAGGGGAGGGGGGAAGGAAGGCTACTGTGAGGGGGCCCATATCTGGGCATCACTACTATGAAGGGACACATATCTGGTATAACTACTGTGAGGGGCACATATCTGGGCATAACTACTGTGAGGGGCACATATCTGGGCATAACTACTGTGAGGGGCACATATCTGGGCATAACTACTGTGAGGGGCACATATCTGGGCATAACTACTGTGAGGGGGCACATATCTGGGCATAACTACTGTGAGGGGGCACATATCTGGCTACAACTACTGTGAGGGGCACATATCTGGGAATATCTTCAGTGAGGGGGCACATATCTGGCTACAACTACTGTGAGGGGGCACATATCTGGCTATAACTACTGTGAGGGGGCACATATCTGGCTACAACTACTGTGAGGGGGCACATATCTGGCTATAACTACTGTGAGGGGGCACATATCTGGGCATCGCTACTATGAAGGGACACATATCTGGTATAACTACTGTGAGGGACACATATCTGGGCATAACTACTGTGAGGGGGCACATATCTGGGCATCGCTACTATGAAGGGACACATATCTGGTATAACTACTGTTAGGGGCACATATCTCGGCATAACTACTGTGAGGGGGCCACATATCTGGGCATAACTGCGGTGAGGGGACACAAAAGTGGGCATAACTACTGTGACAGGAACAAAGGTGGGCATAACTGCTGTGAGGGGTCACAAGAAGGACATAACTTTTGTGAAGGGGCCACAAGGTGGGCATTAGTATTGTGAGTGGCCACAAGGTGGGCATTAGTACTGTGTAGCAGCATTTAGGGAAAATGTCCTAGATTACCCTGCTATACATTGGCATGGCTCGGTCTTACAGGACCAGCACAGCGCCCCTGCTGGTGATTTCAAAGGGGCATTCACCATCCCTTCCTTATGTGATTATTCTTTTTTTCTCTATCACCGCAGGGACCTTGTTTTGGATCCAGTGGACATCACGCCGACGCCAGCGACACCCTGGATGAGGTAGGACCAGATTTTATTAGGACTGGGTGAGTGTAGCCATGCATTGGGCTTAGTGTAAAAAAAATTGCAGCCTCTTTGTAAAAATTGGGGGGTTTGAACTGGGGCCCATAACAGCCTAGTTACGCCCCTGTCCCTTCCCCCTTACATTGTGACACTTGGCTATCTCATACATAAATTGGACTTTTAAGCATATGATTAGTTCTTCAGATTCTTGTCATGTAACTGCATTTTTACTGTTTTGCTCCTGGTGCTGGAACAATTGTTTTCTTCTTCTATACTACAAATTACAACCTGTTCTCACATTCCCTAATAGTGAGTGGAGTACATAGAGAAGTAAGGGGCCCATAGCAAGGATCAAACCAGCCCCCCCCCCCCACACACACACACACACACAGGACAGAAGGTTTTCTGCCTAAACCCCTTTCAATGACCCTTGGGCCATTTTTCCAAGTTTTCACCTCCAGTAGAAGAGGAGATAATCCCAACTAAGACTGGGCCCCCTCTTGCCCTGGGCCCCATAGCAGCCGCATGGTCTGCCACTATGGTAGTTACACCTCTGTTTCCAAGAGAAAGGTCACTGGTTTGAATCCAGGAGACGCCATGAAGAAGATTTCCCAAGAAAAGAGAAACTGCATCATCCAGCCCATCAATAGCGGTATCTCGACCAAGAAAATCACCAAACTGTATCATGTGAGCGCCATGACAGTTAGAATAATATGAAATGCAGTCCGTCCTTCCATTCCAAAGCCAAGAGGTGGACGTCCCGGTAAAATATTGCAGCCAACAAGTCGGCTCATCTCAAGGTCTATTAGTTCTGGTGTCACAAACACAGCAGTAGAGGTGGCTCGTATGCTTCGTAATAGTGAGATCACAGCAACATGCCACGGGCATTACACAAGTCTGGAATGGTGGCCTGAAAAAAGGTGAAGAAGCCCCGACTTCAGTATGGTCATAAGAAGCGTCAGCTCGAGTTTTCAAAAAAGTACGAACAGTGGAAAATTGGAAACGGGTGATTTGCAGCGATGAGACGAAAGTAAATAGACCTGACTCTGATGGGTGCAAATGGGTCTGGAAGAAACAAGGGAAAATGGGGCTAAAGGATTGAGGAACTGAAGGAACTGTCAAGTTGGGTGGAGGAAGCCTGATGAGATGGGGTTGTTTCACAGCCAAAGCTGTTGGACCTCAACCAGACCTCAGCGTAATCCAACACTTGTGAGTAGAGTTGAAGAAAAAGCTGTATTCCTACTCAAGTGAGTCGACCAGTATGCACCAACATTGGGAAAGTGTAGAAGAGACCTGGGAACAGATTCCGGTCAAGTTGAATCTGATGGAGAGCATGCCCTGAAGGATTCAGGCGTGGGGAAAGACAAAGGTGGATTTACAAAATAATAACATTTAGAATTTTAGGAGCAAAAGAGTAACATTGCAGTTACATTATAGAAATCTGCAGAACTAATCATATGCTTAAAGGGGTTGTCCGAGTTATGAAAGAAAATATATATAGCACTATAAATCTGATGGTCAGCAATATATAACTAAGCTAAGAAAGTTTTTGGCAAAATAATATCTATTTTCTCTTCTGGCCCTTTGTTTACCTGCAATAACAACCATCTCTGCCCCTCCCCCTGCACTGCTAAGAGAGTGAATACAAGTGCTGCCCCTGGGAAAATAAGCAGTATGTTGTATGTGTAGAACCACAAGTCCCAGCTGTATAATGACACTGCTGATACACACAGGATCTTCCCCCTACCTGTTCTTGTGCAATGCTCTGCAGAACTCCTCTGTCAGCTCCTGTGCCCATCATTTTTCTCTATACTGCCTGCAGCTACTCAGTAAAGCCTTCAAACCCTGAGTCTGCTGAAAGGGTTAAGAATCCAGGGAGAGAGCAGACAGTAGTAGCTGGCAGTGCAGGGGGGCGTGGCCAGCATAGTGACAT